>NW_027185381.1:20696723-20761723 GCF_022577435.1 Embiotoca jacksoni | reverse complement strand
AAGGGGCAATTAGTCACAGATTTCCTATCGAGGGGAATTCGGACACTTGTAACCTATAGCGCTTCCAAGAACAGACTCACACCAAACACACACACACACACACACACACACAGACAGACAAAAAAAAATGCACAGAATGTTCCTTTAACGTGGAAATTGAAGCTCATGTCATTGGTGCACTAGAGTCACACAAGTCAACGTCAGGAAATGAGCGACTGATTGATATCGAGCCGCTTAAGTGACTTTGAAGTGACTACGTGAAAAATGGTCCGTGAAGACAGTTACGGCTCAGCGTCACCCTGACTTGAATTTCAGTCAGCACAAATAACAATTTAAAAAGCAGCTGATAAGATCAACACGCTGCCTTACGAGCACATGCCAAATTGCATTCGTCTTAACGCACACCAGTCTGTTTCTAGGGATATTATATAAGTTCACATTCTCTCTGGCTTGTGGCTTGTGAGATAAAAAAAAAAAATTAAAAAAACCCAACAACAAACAGACATGAGAGATGAAAGGGGAGGTCTGGGGGACCCCTTTCCCAGAACAGAGGTCTCCATTTCAGCACACACACGGAGTTCAACTCCATCAGACTGTCTGGCATGTTAGTGTTTGCTTTGTTTTTCCACCCCGGCCAAAGCCCTGCTGCTCTTTAGCCCTAACAACATGGAACTGGCTGACCAGGTCTAAACTTGCTGAACTGCATTAGGGGACCGACAAACAGCAAACAAGTCCTTTTCACGACATGTTCGGCTCATAGACTGCTGTGTTCTCATGACAATTCTAATTGTTTTTGAAAATAATGCCCAATTTTTCATGGTAAATAATATACTAGCATTATTTAAGGGAAAATCTAAAAAAAAAAAAACATTCATATCTGGGATACTTTTTTTTTTTTTTTAATGAATAACGAATCAATGTCTGGAGTTTTTTTTTTTTTTTTTTTTTACAAATTAAGCAAATAAAGTATTATCATGCTATATTATAGTTTATTTCCTTAAGAAGGAAATTTCAAATTGGTTGCTCATGTCCTGTGTCGACCTTCCTCCACTGTCGCATTTCTTTTCAATCCTCAGCTTGGCGAAAGATGTGGGCTGCTGAGAAAACACTCATCGTCCGATTGTGTTTCTAACACCGTTCTCCTGCAGATGTGAGCGTGAGAACATTAAGTATCCATCAGCACGACTGTGTTTTGTACAGTTGCCGTAATCTGCGAAGAGCACTGCTCCGGTTGTCACTGCTGCCTCTGAGACTGGTTGGCTCTCAAACAGCCAACTCACATCTGCTGCTCTGCTTATCACAACAACCGCTCGGTCAAATCGGGAGAACAAGGACATTTTCAGAGAGCACGAGTACAGCCAGTGCCTCTCTGTCCACACACACACACACACACACACACACACACACACACACACACACACACACACATCACCCATATGTCATCCATTAGTTTGTGAACTAGTATCGCCATTTTGGAGTCCGAAGTGACCATATTTGGACAAGCTGGCACGGAGCGAGTAGTGAATCATGTGAACTTATTAAATGACACCATAATAAGTTATGGAAAATATTTAATGTCTTTCATGAGAGAAGTTGAATAGCAGTGTATGGAGCCAGAGCATTTTTTTTTTAGCTAATCCCAAGTGGCCCTCTTTGGTATTGCACTTTATGGCCTCACTTTTCAACCCGGTAGCTAAATCCTCTTTTATATTCAGTCGATGCTTTTATCTCACATGAAAGACAAGTCCACACTCTATTCTGTTCTGTTCAAATGGTGATGAATTAGGGCTGCGAGCATAAAAAGCAACACCAGAAATAAAATTGTTAGTTTACCAAAAAATCCAAAAGGCAACAAGCAAGCAAAAAAAAAAGATATAAAAGAGAGAAAGGAAACAAAATCCACCTCCCTGATGACTAGACGAGATCTCCCCACCATCTGATAGCAGAGGGAACTCTGCTCCATTGTGCGAGTTTGATTAACGCTGGGAGTGATGAAGGCGTAGGAAGCCGTCACACCCACGAGCTTTCAGAGAGGTGGAGAAGCATGTGACTGAAGGGGCCCAACAGATTATCAAACCAAAAACCAAGCCGGTGGAAAATATGAGCGAGTCCCTGTAGGACCTTTTGGCGAGTGCGCCTCTGTGCATTTTGACCTCTAATCGGCTTAGAGGTGTACAGGCACGGTTAATGTAAGTCTGTGTTTGTGCAACAGCTCTCCTGCTTAGAGAGGAAGGCGGATCTCTCCAAGGAAGACACTTGGAAAGAAGGCAGGTGTGTTTCAACCGCCCGCAAGACCCCTGAGGAACATCCACCCACAACAACAACAGCAGCAACCCCACCACCAAACAGCAGCAGCTCAAAAACAAGAGGTGGTGATGGTTAGCCCAACACAGAGGAAGGGTTCCTTGACAACCTTTTGTTTTTTTTTGTTTTTGAGGTAATCAACTATAAAATGAGATCATGTCGGGTTGTGAGGAAATATCAGTATCCGGAGGCTAATCAGGACGACAAAACAGTCACGTTTAGCAGAGCGCAAAGGCAGAGAGTTGTTGTTAGGTAAAACATGGCGACGGAGTCACGCGTTTTCTGTGTGGCGACCACAACAGAGGAGAGGGACGGGCGGACTGGGGACGGGGGGGGGGGGGGACTGAGACAAAAGAGCGAAGGCAGCAAATGTCATGGAAATTCCTGGACAAAACCCCTCATGTTTTGCTCCTCCAGGGTGACATGACAATGAAAACCACAGCGCAGCCCTGCCCCCTGTGTCAGAGGGCACCATGGAGGAAATAAAACAGTATGTCCTGTGTGCATCTTTTGTCTCTCAGCAGACCGGATTGTATGCGGTTGCCAAACAACATCAGCACCGACACATATGCTATCAAACAATAAGCGCGTCCACAGATGGTACGTCAGTGAGCGAGAGAAGGAAGTGGGCGGAGGCAGCTGCTGCCAGTGTAAGAATGGGAAAATAAAAGAGAGGTGAATAGAAAGGAGACAGAAGGGAGGTCAAATCAATAGATGTCCTTCGAGCAGCGGGAGCAGGGACGTGTGCGTCCTTCGCCTCACTGACGAGCGCTGATGTTCACATTTTCCTCCACAGATCCTACGTTAAAGCGTGAGCTGTCATGAGATTAATATTATCTCATCCTTTTTATGAGGAGGTGAGATCAGCTGCCCTTAACACTTATAAAGTTGTGTACGTGTGTTTAAGTGTCTCGATGTGTCTCCACACCAGGGGATTCAGGTGTGAGCAAGCCTCTGATTGGCTGCAAGTATCTGGCTTCCACCTGGGAAGATGGGTTTATGGGGTGACATCATCTCTCCTGGTGGAGGGCGGCTAGCGCAGTGTGCACATCTGTCTGCAACACAAAAGACTTCGACAATAGCAGGGAAAAAAAACAAAAAAAACAATGCAACTAAGACTGATAAGAGGCAGACGATACAGAAGAAGCACGCTGGTAGAAAAGGGAATTTAAGGTTAGTTCTTGTTCGGCTCACAGCCTCCTTGTGATGTTACGAACGCTGCCTCCGAACATGCTGGAGTCAGCACTCTGTAACATCCCTGCTTGCACCGGAGCTACAAAACCGCCACAGCTACAGCTACTCTCTGATTAAATCTAGTCTCACAGTGAAAGAGTTCAGTGTCTGTGCCCGTGACTCACACATCTGAAAATGACGCAAGTGAAATCCAGCTGCGTTTTTAAAAAGGTGAGAAATATGACAATCTGTACTTAATAAATCTGCATTTCTGGAGGCTACTTATAACTCTCCTTGTCTGTTTTTTTTTTCTTGTCTTCCTCTTCAGTCTATCCTTGGTAACAGTGCCATGTCAGATGGTAGATAATTGAAACAAATGAAGGGCCACAGCTTCCAGAGGCACTGAAGCACAGAGGCAATTACACAGCTATGCATGCAAGTGTGTGTCTGTGTGTGTTATTTTTTTAGTTTGAGACAGAAAGCGAATAAGGAAGCTTTACCTAGTCACCACAGTTTTCTCTATTCAGTTAGGCTGCACCAGACCACCCCTCCCTTTCACCCTTGCCTGGGACAAACTTGATAAACAGGAAGTGAGGCGCCCAGGCACTTCCTGTCTCCCCTCAAATGGGCCTCTTGTTCCCCGGAGTGAAACGGAGAAGCCACGGGCTGCTGCCACAACTGCTATAAGCACTTTCCCCGCCACCTTAACAGCCTATACAAAGTCTGCAGGCGCGTTGCTTTGGTAGTGAATTCTGTCTAACCCTTTTCCTGCCACCTGACCAACATACTAACTGAGCCAAACACAATGAAACCATTATCCACTTGCCAATTGGGCCACCACACAGCTGTAACAAGTTTTTCCATGCCTACAGGGCACCTGCTGCCACACACACACACACATATATGTAATGTTTGTCTGATCAGCACAAATTAGGTATTCTCATCATGCAGTGTGTTGCTGAGTGGTTCCCTAACTGAGCTTCTTTACCTTCTTCTTTCACTAATTAAAGTTATTGACAAATTGAATGACGTTGTTTCGGTAACAAAAGACCTGCAGTGCTTTTTTATTCAAGCGTGTGCTGACTGTGAGAATCTAAATGCGGAGGTGAGGTTAGTGCAAGGCCATCTCGTTCTCCACCTCCTGAGCCAGCAGAACTAGACTGCTCCTGAAAACACACACACACACACACACACACACACACACACACACACACACACACACACACACAGTGTCTGTGTTATGTAACTGGCCTCGTGTGTGTGTGTGTGTGTGTGTGTGTGTGTGAGAGAGGTCTGCCCTCCGCGGTGACGGGAGGGCAGGTGAAAGGACAGTCGGTCGAGTCGAGACTGACAGACCTCCTACATGTGCACTGACCTACCGGTGTCTTTCTTATGTAGCACATGTCCTGATTGGTTCGAGTAAACTCAGACACCTCAGGGAGGGTTTATCTGTTCTTGATTGCAATCATCTGTAGCCAGAACAGATAATGACTCATTCAAGAGCAGAAAAGCACAAGAAGAGGCAGATCTTATTTCTGGGTGTCCCCGAAAATCCTGAAGTCCGAGGAGATTCTTGGTAACTGGGGGAGAAAATCAAAAGGAAAACATCCAAACCCGACGTGACTTGGACTCATCTGTGACTACGTCTTGGTTAAGCCTGTTAAATTCTAAAACACTATCCACATTAAAATGCCAAATCAGATCTCATCCTAGTGGGCATGTGCAGAGAGCAAACAAGCAAGCCAGCAGCACAAAACCACCAAAGAAGAAACAGCAACAATTCCCATTTTTGCTTGCGGCTTCTTCCCATTTTAATGTAGATTACAACAACTTCAGCGAAAGCAAGTTCTGAGTCCACAGCTTAATCACAGAAGAATCAGTAGCCAAGTCTTTTATGAGTTTACAGTGAGTGTAAACTTGACGAACCCTGGCTGTTGTTATTTTGTTTTGACTTCTTCTTCTTCTTTCTGGTTAAATTAAAGAAACGACAGCGATTCAGCAAATCTTGGATTTCAAAGTATGCACGACAACGAGCGCTTTCAGAGTCTCTTTTGGAAAAGCTCAGTTTTAATGTGTCATAAATCTGAGCGGTCAGTCAAACTAGAAAGATTAGGATGTGTTTAAAAATTTAGCAGGCTTTGTGTGGACATGGTTGCTTGATGATGGCAAACAGGGAGTGTCGACTGTAAGTGAGGAAACAAGCTTCCCTGAGTCCTACTGGCTGACTTTAAGCTGCATGTCCCGTTTGTTTGGGTGGAGTAGAGTATGATAAACACTACAGAAACAAGAACTGATTATACTGTATTAATATTTAGCGAACATTCATATTTTCCTCGACCTCTTTCCTAGAAATAGATCTTTAGCAGCCAATGCAACCTTCATTAAAATTTTAGCTGAACTTTTGCTGTTTAGTTTCGATGTCTAAACATTCTTCTCAAGCCAGAGTAACAAATCAGCTCTTTGATGCTGTGTAAAAACCACAGGAAATAATGTCATCTGGTTCCTCCGGGAAAAGCTTTTAATAGAGAATGATATCATCAGATTTCTATGCACTTCTATCATAGCTTTTTTTTTTTTTTTTTTATAAACCAAACTTTGATTTAATTCAGGCCCATCTGAGTGACCAGCAGCCACAGAAGGAAGGAGTCTGCCGGGCCGAGGGGAAGGAGTGTGGTGGGGTTTGTCGACGGAGAACGGTGTTCTTGTTAAGCTGTACGTCTCAGCTCCGTGGAAGCAGCCCGGCCTGCCAAAGATAGCCTAATGAGAGCCACATGGCGACCAGTTTGGTCTGCTCATGCAAATCCAACACACAGTATGATGATACACTCGGAGCTATTGTTCCACGCCACACATTATAAAATGTGACAATGTACATACGTAAAGAGAACAGCAAGGGGATCCGGAGAGAACTTGCAATGGTGTCATGTGGCTAAAAAGTCCAACCTACAAAAGCTCGACTACTTTTTTTCAGCTGCACTTTCATTAATGCTAAACTAATCAGAACAGTCACCCGAACCAACAACAATAACTATTTGCTGCTGTCTTGGTTACAGATTCGAGCATAGAGCATAAAACAACAGCTAATGTAAGAATAAACATGTTTTTTTTCTGTCTCTGTTTTGGACCACTGACACTTAAATCCCAACCAGACTGGTTAATCTGTCAACAGACAGCAAACACATGGAGCACATGAGATTAAAACAGTGGCACAACCCTGACCACATGTTCAACCCTAATATGGCCATTTCCATTGCCAAAGAGTCGATTCAAGGTCAAAAGCTATGATCGCCTGCAAGAATATACGATTTCTCTACCCTGTATACATCATTTTAAATGAAACTGCCAGACTCTTTGAGTGGAATAGATTATGGAAAATATGCTTACTCACTTTCTTGCAGAGAGTTACTGGAGAAGATGAAAAGTGGCTGCAGCAGGGAAAGAGGGAGGGCATCTTGTGTGGCTGTGTCTGAAGGTAATACAATCTACCTACCAGCACCTTCAAATAAACGAATGCTATGTCATTATTACCGTTTGGTTTTTGAACAAATTACAGACGCCCTCTAATGAAGTTCTTAACCTTGTTAAAAGACATATCATGAGCGGATACCACCATAGCTGAGCATTTATTTTTGGAACTGCAAGTTTTCACATGTCACATACTTAAGCAGCCAATCCTGGGTGGATGGAGATGGAGGCAGATAATTTGCATATTCATAGATCCACCCGAACTGAATGAGGGCGAAGGTGTAGCATGATTCAAAGCCACTTTAAGGCATTCGGGGATTTTTGTTCTTGGAAAAAAAATTCTAAAACGAAAAAACCTATTTCTCAAATTGCCAAACTACACCTATAAACGGATGCTAAATAATCTTAAAATGTGTTTTACATGCATGTGATCAAACAAAGGCTCTTTAATATTTTAAGTTGTTTCATTATTAAAAGTATATAAAAAAAACAAAACTGGGGTATCATTATATGAATGTAATTTTGGTTGAATGTGTAAAAGGGCTAATCTCAATTAATCAATACTTAGCTAAGTGAGTCCTGCTTCTCCCACATATGTGGAAAAGTCACTGCTGTACAAAAGTACACAGGCTGAGAAATGAGAGGCAATTTCGCTTTATTTTACTTTACGTCACACGATGACAGACAATTCAATTGCTGTGACCCGAACAGGATGATTGACATTGGAGAGTTTGACAGAGTGCTTGCTGGCTGCCAGTTTCTGCTCCACACAATGCTTCTGTTGAAAGCTAAAACACCGGAGCTCCGGGGGGGGGGGGGGGGGGGGGGGGGGGGGGGCATAGCTGAGGACCCGTTCGGATGGGTGTGCCTCCAAAAACACACTTCAATCAAAGCATATAACATCACTGCCAAGCCATCTGATTGGCTGACGGAGACGGCAAGGGAGGGGAGATGCTAAAAATAGAAGTGACGGCCAATTCTGGCTTAATGAGCCCATGAGACGTCAGTGTGCTGCCCAGGTCCCACCCCTGCCTTGACGGTGACTGGGGGAGAAAAGAACACAAGTACTTCTGGCACAAGTCCTGCCTCCACAAGGCTTCTGTGTGTATTTCACAGAGGCCTATGGCGTTTAACACATGCACGGCCTCAGATTTACATGACACCCACATAAACGGCAGGCTGTTATTCACTCGAAGAGTAGCAGCGAGCGAAGTGTAAACAGAGTTCTCAGTCGCAGTGAGGCCTAATCAAAACCAGCTGTGGTGTGTGTGTGTGTGTGTGTGTGTGTGTGTGTGTGTGTGTGTGTGTGTGTGTGTGTGTGTTAAAGCTACAATTTTACCCTCACCATCAAAACGCTTCTTTAGAACGAGAAAGTTATATTTAGACTTTATACTGCAGTTAAGGCACGCTCAGGCTGGCTAACCCCACAACCACAAGAGAGGGGAACCAGATCCTTTCTGCTCCGACTGCCAGAGAGCCTAACCTAAATCATCATAGTCTTTCTCTCAAGCACAATAAACAGCTATACTGGTGCCAGTAACTCAAGTCAAATTTCTTTTTATCTAACTCGCAAGCTGTGCTGCGCCAGGTCTATCTGTAGGGAACCGAACTAAAAGGAATTAAAAAAAAAATAATGATAAAGTGCAAAGTCTGTGAAGTCTGAAGCTCTGCAAACAAAAACAGAAAAAAAAAACAAAAAAAAACACATCGCTGTCCCTTTAAGACGAAACACTGTGTCCAAACAAACAGTGCTGTGCAGCCAAAGAGGCACACAGCAGGATGAGAGGATGAAGTTGGGCAATCTTGACTGACTAGCTGCCTTTTGGCTGTATTCCATGTTACTCCTATTAGTCTCAACCTATCCTCTAAACAAACGCCTTAACCAGAGACTTCTGATGCTCCTCCTCTTCAGTCAGCTATAGAAGGCTGGCTGCGTGCCATCGCTATCCTTTGGTCCGCAACTCCCTCCCTCCTCTTCCCTCCCCACAATTGAAGATACCCCCGTGTGTCTGACTACAGCAGAATCTCCGCCTGCAACAGCAGCACTGTCCTCAAATGTCTCCTCCAAGCACACCGCAGCACAATAACAGACGGAGCGAGCGGGCAGGAGAGGACAGGGGAGGAGGGGTCAGATGGAGAAGTTGATGAAAGTGCGAAAATTGAAGTTGGAGAACGCTGCAAAGCCGAGCGTGATGTCCACAACAATAAACAACAACACTGAGGAGGAAGGAAAGGTCAAGAGAGGAGGCTACCTATAGAAGAAGCAGTCGCAGCACACCAGAACCCCCATCCAGAAGGTGATGAAGCAGAGCAGAGGTGACGATGCTCCCGACCTACAGCGGCGCCCTTCACTCCCTTTCACCTCCCCCGTCTCCGCTCCTTCCTTGCAGAGTGGGCTACAGGTGCACCAGGATAACGGCTCCCAGCTCCAGCGCAGCACTTTGTGTTATCATACGCCTGCTGACTTTCGCACAGGTCATGCAGGTGGACGGATCAACGCGCAGGCCAAAAAAAAAACAAAAAAACACTTTTAGAACCCGTAAAAAAAAAAATATCATTCACAAAACCGGACCCACTTCTCGGAGCATGTTTCTCTTCCTCTCTCCTTTCCAACTACTGCAACTGCCTGCCTCACTTTCACAATCTTGCTCTCTCTCTCTCTCTCTTTCACTCTCTCTCCCTCCCTCCGTCCCTCTCTCCCTCCACCTCCCTCTCCCTCTCTCCCTCCACCTCTCCCTCTCCCGCTGGCTCCCACTTGAAAGGCGGGAAGATTAGCTTGGCAAACAGAGTCCCATAAACAAACTGCTGACTGCTGGGCAGTACAGGGTGGACCGCAGGGGAGAGAGGGAGGAAACAACCCCTGGGAGGCAGCGATCTCGACCATCTGTATACATCCTAAACAAGGGCCAAACATCTCATCGCCATCTGTCACTCAAACAGACCAAGCACACGCCGTTTGCTACGAGTCAAATCCTGTCAAAGCTCTCTGGAAAGTTAATCAGTGCAGCAAGTCCACGGCGTCTTCATCCTTTTAGCACCTTCGGTAATATTCAACTTGGCGGTATAACAGCAAATGGGCTAATTGGCAACTCTTACGTCAACACTGAGGAGGGACTGGACACGCAGCAGCACAGGATGATTCATGCATGTATACAAGAGCCGTGACTCTTCATTCACACAAATTGATGCAGAGGGACGGTATGGGAGGGGCTAGCGCAGAGGACAAGCCCCCCGGAAGAGAGCCAATCACTGCAGAGCACTGTGGTTGTGGTGTGGTCAAACAAGGTGAAGGACACCGAGTGAATTATGGAGCTCGTTACATCTCCTTCTCTCCACCCGGCATCATTAAATAACAGCAATAACTCTCCCCTACACACACACACACACACACACACACACACACACACACACACTTTAAGGGACTGCAGTGTACAGATCAATGTGTGCTGCTGCGATCGAAGGCTGCAGACACTGCTGGGCTCGACAGACACAAACACGGGATTAACCGAGCATGACGATGCTGCTGAATAATGACGCTCAATGTCGAACAGGCCAACTCCAGCGTGTGAAAACAAATCACTGCAGCCTGCCAGGAAAAAGACCGAGAGGCACCAGAACTCTCTCTGCTGCCGCTCCTTCCTGCTCACTTCTTTTTGAGACAAAAGACCACAAAAGAACTGCAGCAGCCCAGCGAAGCTCCTCTACATCCAATGACGTCATCCCTCCTCCTCCTCCTCTTCCTCCTCCTCTTCCTCCTCCTGCTGCTGCCTGGAGGCCAGTCACCAGGAGCTTCAGCTGATAGGCCTCCTATTTCACTGTTTAATTACCTCATCTCTCTCTCACCTGCGCATACACACACACACACACACACACACACACACACACGAAAGCGCACTGGCAGCAGACTACACGTCACTCACAATGATCACAGAAAGGGTTAGTAACGCACACTTTTGCCACACACGCTTCCTAAGCGAAAAGAGAAAGGGGGTACATGGCGATAACTTCATTCCCACATTTTCAGCCGGGTGATGGAGTGAGCGGTTTGTGCTTGGCACTCGTTAGCTCCCTTTGTGTTTCAGTACCTGAGAATCAGGATGTGGTTCTGTGTGTGTCAAGTACAGCGGAAAGCCATGTGCCATTATAACAAGGCGAAGAGGAAAAGGAGTGCCGGAGGAAAAAGTGCAAGAAACGAAACTGCCGTTAAATCAACTGTCACGTTCAACAATATGAACAACTTCTTGTGGGTCTCCTTGTTAAGTGTGTGGGGTTTTTTTTGTCTGTACTTCCTTAAACTTTTCAGCCTTGTGATAAAATCCAGACAAACAATAAAAGCAAGACATCCGGAGTAGCAGCTACATGGACTGAATTGAAAGAAAACCTGAGTGACTTGGTTGGTGCAGAACAGAAAAACAAAGAAAGTGTTTTTTCTTATAAACTCGTGACTTGGACAGATAACATACTGAGAGAGAGAGAGAGAGAGACGGAGGCAGGGAAAACACCCGACTCGTGACTGGGTTTAAAAATCCTGGAATATGAATGGAAGCCGATGCAATCATGTCAACAGAATGTGCACGGTGCATATCATTCACTCCGCTACACACATGCACAAACGCATACAAAGTTGCTAGGGGATGGGAGCTTAAAAAAAAGGGGGTATTTCTGTGGAGGGGAAAGGAGAGGAGAAAGGGCGAAATCAATTCCTAAATGGAAACAAAAGAGAGAGCCCAACCCCTTAAAGCGAGCTATACAGGTTTCTCCCGATCCAGCCACACTCCCACACTGAGATGCACGTGGTTAGGTACCATGTTCATAAAAGAGCACCCACAGAAGGAATGCCTTATATCATTAATCTTTGATCAGATGTGCAAAATGGATTTTCCATGAAGTCACAACAAGGCTGCAATTAATGATGATTTTCATTACGGATGAATCGGACGATTCTTTTCTAGATAAATCAATCGGTTGTTTGCTCTTTAAAAAGTCAAAAAATTGTGAAAAATGTTGAGCAGTGTTTTCCAAAGCACAAGGTGCAGCCAAAAATGTCATGTTTTGTCCCGACAAACAGTCCACAAACAAAAGATATTCAGTGTGTCATGAAAAAGTAGAAAACATTCACATTCGGGAAGCCGGAATCAGAACATTTCACAATTTTTTTTCATGACTCGGCTATCGAAATAGTCGGCAAGTAAGTTTTTGTTAATCATTTAATCAATGCAGTTTTCACAGCGACTTTACATCCGACGTAGCCTCAAAAGACTTCAAATATCCATGACAATAAAGAACCATGCTTCAATGGCCCCAATGCAGCTCATCTGAGAATCATAACGTTGTACTAAAAAGTAGCTTAAGTCTCCTTTAGCAATACTGGAGCCTTAAGCTATTGTAGGATATGGAGGAAACACCATACATTGCAATAAAGAGCCCATAAAGCCGTACGTGGTAATATCACAGAGAAAGTGAACAGATTTATGAGCTAAGGATATGACAAAACGTGCCGTCTCCCTCCCTCCCTCCTCCTCCTCCTCTTCTTCTTCTTCTTCTTTTTTATTTTTCTTCACACGGATAAGTTTCACACATCACACCACCCTCTTACCTATTTAACGTATAGGACCCGTTCCGTTTAAACCTCATCCTGGAAGACAGGAAGCGGATAAAGAAATCCAGAATTGACGGCGTTTCAGCTGTTTCGTCGCACCTCGAAAGAAACGCACCCCCACTACCAGCGCCGCTACCGCGAGTCTCTCCGGACGGCTGCACAGCAAACAAACGCGGAACAATACGGAGGTTTTTCTTTTCTTTTTTTTTTCTTTTTTTTCTTTTGCAGATCTCTCTCACTCTTCCGAGTCTCTCTATCGTTTCTCCCCAGACCTCCACCCTCTCCTCCTCCTCTTCCTCCTCTTCCTTTGGTGTCTCCCCCCTTCCCCACCCACCCACCCACCCCTCGAGATGTAGTTTCCGCGGGGCAGGGTTAACGAATCTTGAAGCTGCGGGCTTTTTCGATTACATCGAAAAAGGGAGCGAGACAGCTCGTACTGATGACATGTGTGCGGTCCGGAGCGATGCAAGTTTGGGAAAAAATAAAAAAATAAAAAAAAAAGAAGTCTAGTGATATTAACACGGAGTCTGGTTGAGGCTGCTCGGCTTTGTGTCCACAGCCTCGCTGATGCAACCCACCGCGGGGTTTTTTTCTTTTTCTTTTTACTCCAAGAAAAAAAAAAAGGAAAAAGAAATGAAACTTGAAGCTTTTCTTTCAATATGTTCACATCCTCACACACACTCCTTCCGGCTGTATTCGGCGACATAAACCCGAAATAAAGTAACGTCTAAACACACACACACACACACAAACATGTTAAAAATGACAAGCCGGCGGTCCCTTTATGAAAAATGATTTCCGATGCCGTCCAGTTTCCTTCTCTCCACTCACGGTCCTGTGGAGGCTCTCGTGTTTCAGCCGCGTTTCCTATCTGAAAGAAGAGCTATACCTACGCATTGATATTCCTCCTTACAGGCTGAACACACACCAGCCTCGCTCACTCCACCATCCCAACGCAGCTTTTGTCAACGACTGAAGGGTGAGACAGATTTGAGGCTAAGAATAGGGCTGAGGATCCATTAATGCCATTTAAATCCAAAGAAGCCCTTCAAAGTGTGTGTGTGTGTGTGTGTGTGTGTCGTTCTAGTGCACGCGCACACGCACGCACAGCCAATTTACATTTCACTCTGGAGGAAGTTTTTGCCTTAGGAGTATTAGGGCTTTTATTTTAATAGTCATATATCACTGGATTGACTTCATTTTAAGTTGAAGGGGTTAAATAAAAAAAAAAAAAATAAAGAAATAAAGCCTGTGAAACTTCTGGTAAATAAAACTGACTGCACAATAGTTGGTTACCTTGCAATGGTGATAAAACTGAAGGTTTTCCAACTTAAACTCCCACTTCTGCACAAACGAACTCTTGACCTCAGGTGCTTTTGGCCATAATTACTGATTTTCTAGCTGGTAATATCCACACCACACAGCATGTTCAGCATCCTCTCTGACAAATACACCGAGACGGGGACAATGAAATCAGTTGCAGGACTGTTAAAATGTAGAGGACTGACAGGCAGGGTAACCTCAAAGTGACATTGAGCGGACACTGGAATGACTTTACAGTGATAACAGGCGATCGTTATCGCCGTGCCCAGCCGCCTCGTGTCTTTTGCATGTCCTCAGGAGAAAACAAAGCTCACCGCCCCTGTTGGATCATCGTTACACCACCCGACGTGTTTACACCGACTACAGCTAAAGGTGTGTTAAAGCTTTTGTTTTGTCAAGTTTGGATTGGTCTGGTAACAGAGAATCACCACCTCCGGATTGTTTGCTTCTGCTCACCAGTCAAGTCAAAATACATTTGGGATCTTAACTCAATAATTAAGTTAATTATGACAAAATTTCACACAAATCTTAATTATTGAGTTAAGATCCCAAATGTATTTTGTAAGGTCACAGTGACCTTTGACCCCCAAATTATAATCAGTTCATCCTTGAGATCATTGCATTGACAATGCAGAAGTGCCTTAAATTGCAATACCACTAAGGGCCACTAGGGGCTAACTCCAGAAAACCTCTGGCTCCATTAGACTCTATTCTAAAAGGATCAACTTGTCTTACCTCTGTAGTGTCTGGTTTGATTGACATGCCTGAGGATGATTTAGGTTTCTGGTGTGTGGTCTACCCCTCAGGCCTCTCAGCTTGTCTAAATATGGTCACACCCGGCTCCAAAAAACACAAGATGGCTACAGGCTAAATGCCAGACTCAAAGCTTCAAAACAGCAGCTCACAAACCAATGAGTGACGTCACGGTGGGATGCCACTTGGCGCAGATAAATAAAAACCTGGGGTAGAGAAGTTGGAGAAGCAAAAAGATAGATGGAAAACGAGAAAGGAAGAGTGGGAATATGTTTAGCAGAGGGCCAGACCACAAAGACTAAATAATGGAGAGATCACATGTGCTTTTCTTATAGACGCAGTTGAGTAAGCTTTGGGGCGGCGAAGATGACGTGCAACAGAGGTCCAAAGCTGGTTAAGTTTTTAGAACTTTGATGAGGATATCTGGAGGTGAACCAACTACTTATGAGGCTATTCATTTTCTTAATGATGATAATGACAAGACTGCTTAAAGGGCAAACTGAACTCATCGAAGAGCGAACAAACAGTTTTAAGAATCTTGAGCTACAGTACATGTTCACTAAATACATTCCGTTACAGTAAAATAAAATGTCTCATTGACTTTTGTGCTCATGGGTCTTGAGGGATTGAAACAATATGAATCACAAAATGATTAATCCAGGCAAGCGGTTGAGTTTAAGAGTTCTTCAGCATTACATCATGGGAGTGTGGTGGAGCGTGTGTGTGTGTGTGTGTGTGTGTGTGTGTGTGTGTGTGTGTGAGACTCCTCTACCCCCGCAAAATGCTCAGGGTTGGTTTCATGGCTCCGAGCTCGTTTATTACAATAAGAGCAGCCTGGCACTAAAAGTGCTGATCAATCGCTCGCTGCTGCTGCTGCTGCTGCTGCTGCTGCTCCGTCACTCACTGCAGAGTTACACAACAGCCACTGGAGATAGGAGAAGGACGTGGAGGATGGGAGGCAAGAGAAAGAAGAGGTATAGAGGCTTGGAGTGAAGACAGTGGAAGGAAAAGAGGGTGAACACTGCAGACCACAGAGGCACAATTAGCCTGAGTTTTATTGATGCAGTTGAAGCCCCCCCCACACACACCAAACACTCCCCCTACCCTTCTTTCATCCTCCTATTCAGTCTCAATCCATTCCCCCTTCCTTCACTTATTCATCGCCTGCACCTTAACTGCCCTTGATTTTATTGCTCCCTTTGCAGCCCCTCCATTATGATAATTTGAGCTTTCTTGCTTGTTTCGCAATACTTATTTGTATTCAAGCCTCCTTGGCCATGCATATACCTCCCTCGCATCCCTTCCCCTCTTCAGTCCGTCCATCCCTCCCCTTACATTCCTATTCCTGCTGCGTGTTGTGCAAGAACGAAGTGAACTTTTAAGTGCGTCCTTGCACACTAATGCTGTTAAAGATGTCAGTCAAAGCATGTTGTTTTCTTTCTCTCTTTTTTTTTGACCACAAAGGAAAATGCAGCTTTTCTCTGAGGGAAAACAATAAAATACATAGAAAGCCTCTCTGTCTCGTTCCCAATGAAGAGGGAAGCTTCCAGAAAACAGTGATCACTGGCTGCGGTGTGGCTGTGAAAAAGCCCTGGCCCCTCTACTCCCGCTCAGGCTTTCCAGGAATACATTGCAAGTCAAATGCTGGACCGCAGCGCACATTTGGACACACACACACACACACACACACACACACACACACACACACACGTGAGAAGAGAGGCCAGCTTTTAGAGAGACCATGTTACTGCATGTGCCAAGTTCCCCAGCACAGACAGAGGTGATACTGACAGAAAGCACACACTCACTCACTCACTCTCTCTATCTCTCTCTCACACACACACACCTTCCTGCTGCAATGCCAAAAAAAAGATCAATCTTATGAAACCACTAGCATGTGCGTGTTATGCAATTTAATGTACACAGGTTTTTTTTTTTGCTGCCAAGAACCAAGCACATACTGTTTTTCCTCTCTCACACAAGTGGCTGCTCTCAAAATATGTTTCAGTAGCACACACAAACAAACAAACACACACACACACACACACACACACACACACACACACACACACACACACACACACACACACACACACACACAGAGCACAGCGAGAGGTAGATGTGTGCTGGGGCCAAGCCAAGAGGCGCAGTATGAAAGGGCCTATATACAGGCCAGGCTGGGTGACGCCAGGAGGCAGTCAGTCTGTCTGTGTCCATCTCTCACATACAGCCTGACATATACAGTAGAGAGAGGAGGACATCACTTCTTATAGCTGTCCATTCCTATAGGCTGCTGCTACCCGGCTCTGTGGCACCGTAAAGCTGAGGCAGCGTCCAGTAAAACGGGCTGATTCTGGTCGCTCTGTGCTCGTGAGGGCCAAGTGTGAAATAATAAGCAAAATGCCAGTGATGTTGACATTTTCTCAAATGTCTCATGAATGCCCCCCGAATGAAAAAGTTATGGCTGGACACTTCAGCCAATCAGTATTATCTTTCTATATCTAGACCGGTTTGGTTTCAATTCAAATTCCACCTGACGGGGGGAAATGAAATGCAACCTTACCCATACATTTATCACTTCTCAAGCATTTAGAGAATGTGAAGGCCAGAGCCAGCTTTGAAAATCCATCCAAACTTTCAACAGTTGGATTTTGTTTTAATCATTTTGAAGAAGCAAGAATCTTGCAAGAAACACATTGCTGGAAGCTAGAGACAAAATGATTAGTTGATTGATGGATTAATCAACAAATATTTTTGTAATTAGTTAAATATATATATATATATATATATATATATATATATATATATATATTTTTTTTTTTTATCAATAATGAAACTAATTGTTGTTTTTATATTTTTATCAAAGAAGTTGAATTTAAAGGTCCTGGTGAGAGTTTACATTCAACATTTAAAAATCCAACACAAGGTTTAGAGGCTGATTAGAGTATTTTTAAGCTTCAACATGATGAAGTTGACTTCTCAAAGATAAGCAATAAATTCATAAATAAATTCCAGGGTTCAGTATTGATTCACCATATTTTCATTCTCAGTAGAATAATAGGATGTTAAAACACTATTTAGACCTTTTAAAAAGTGAAAGTCTGTCTAAATTTCCTCCCTTTTGTGTAATTCTAGTCCTGGTTTGTCAACATTGAAGTCTACTGCTTGGTTTCAGGTCTCAATAACAACTGAGGATGGTGGGACTTTGATGCCACCTACTGTTGCTCGGAAATAATGCACTGCTCAAGTGAGCGTCTCTCCCCTTCTCATTCTCTCTGCGGTGTTCTGGGGCTGAGCAGCAGCAATGAGAGCAAGCCAGCAGGAAAAGGTGTAGGCCGTCCCTGATGTCCCGTTGCCTGGTATGCGGTCTGGTATTGCTGGCATGCGAATAAAGGCTTCGCGCCGGTGATGGAAGGAGGGAGGTGAGGAGAGAAGAATAGAAGATAAAAAAACAAATAAAAAAAAAAAAGATGATGAAAAAGACGAGGGAGGAAGGAGATGTAAAGCGGCGCTGATGCCTGACTGACGTCTGGTATTGTAGGTATGTGAGAACATGGACTAGCAGCTGAACTACTACCGGCTCTCTTCAGTGCTCATAACGTCCATAACGAAAATTTAAGAATATATTTAGAAGCGGGTTTTTTTTCCCAGTGCAGAAAAATAAATCCTATAATGTTGTTTCACATTAAGGGAAAACCTTTAAATCTATAGATTAGACGATGGGATGAGGATATAAACCATCATCTCCACTCTAATTTATTAAAAAAAACATCTTCAAAGGAAAAAATAAAAAATAGAGAAAGTGCAAGCCTCAGTGTAGAGAACAGAACTATTGATCTGTGTCTGCCTCTGGCCTCTGGTGGACTGGTATTGCTGGTTTAACACTGCAGCAGCTTGATACGGTCATGTGATACTGGACTGGAACGAACCGACAGAGCCCGGTGCATGCTGGGAAGGCCCGCAAGCCACAATTATGCAACAACGAGATCTGATTTCATGCCCAATGATCTCTCCCTCCAGTTCTTCTCCTCTCTTGTTCTTTCCACTTTCTATCTCTATTTTTATCTACATTCCTCCTGCCACATACAGACAGAAGGCATATTACACACAAACGCACTCTTGGAAAATAGTGAACCCGTATGTCCTGCTAAAATTATTTGACCAAACAAAGTTACCTAACTGCTGACAGGTATTCATTTTTCACCCAGTGGCATGCTTCTGGCCACTGGACAGCCATGAGAATTAATGATGTGCTGCCCTCTGGTGGCATAAAAAAAGATATTATATCCATATTCTGTCTACGACAACTGATCAATTCTTCCTGAAGTCATAGGTAATATGGTTGGTGGTGATTTGAGGACTGCAATGCAGAGACCACTGAGAGTTCCTCAGGTGTTGCTGCGGTTCACTTACAATTAAAAAGCTGGTAGACAGAAGAAAGAGTGAAGAATAGAGTCTGGCGAGCAGGTCGAACCAGAACAGCTAAGGAGAGTCGAGATAATGAAAAGGAGGAGGAGGCAGCAATATGTTAACTCACAAATATAGGATACAGTCTTTGATATGACTCTTTCCCTTTTCACAGTTTATCAGGTTCAAGGTCATTTCAATAACTTTCAAGGCCTTCTTCATTTTATTCTATTTATTAGCATGTAAGCTTCAAAACAGAGGCTGTCGTTCCTGCAGCTCAAACAGACGCCACAACTTTCAAGGTTTTAAATTGTGATTTCAAGCACCCATAAAGGACATCATAGAGGTCTCACTGTTTTACTCGCGGTTAAAATTGCGAGCAAATCAATGCAGAACTCCATCAGAGGTTCACATAACAAATCACAACGTGGCTTTTATTAGGTTAGGTTAGGCAGTTACTTTATTAATCCCCAAGGGGAAATTTTTTAATTATTTATTATTATTATTATTATTATTATAGTTATTATCAAACATTTTACAACTACTGTGTCCCTAAACATACTTAAAAGGTGATTTCTGCAGCACAACCCTAAAAAGGCAGGAAAAAAAAAAACATAGCAAACTTCTGTTAAATCTCTATTTGTACAGTGTTTCCTTTACAGTGACCCATCCTGATCCGCATTACCGAAACGCTGAGCTGAAGTCTGACAAGCAGGAGGCTGTGTCTGACTCGGATCCAAATTCCCCAAAATTCATGTATTCAACTCACAGTGCCACAGAAAGTGTTTGCTGAGCAAATGCAGCGTCTCTAGTTTAGCCCCGAGCAGCTCTTAGGTAATTCCACAAAAGGCCTTGACCAGGTCGCTGATCTGCACACTGGACACAGCTCCTGACTCCCGTGCGCACACACACACACACACACACACACACACACACACACACACACACACACACACACACACACACACACACACCGCTGAAGTGTGTAGTCTGCAGCTGCCAGTGGTTATGCAAGAACTGGCATGCGCAGCAGTGTGTGTGTGTGTGTGTGTGTGTAGGTGTGTAGGTGTGTAGGTGCACATTGTCCAGGTTGAAGACTCTGTGCAGTCCCACTTTTGTGACCACAGCTGATCACCTTTTAGCTGTTAGATACGCTATCAAGATAGATAACGCCAATAAAGCAGCACCAGTGACGGTCTCAGTGTAATATAAGGCAAGAGGAAGTAATATATCGAGGTCAGCTGCTCCGAGCAACACGCCGAAGAGGCACGATGAAGAATTCATGTCCGTCATTAAAGTTTCTGAGACTGCTGTCGGGTATGGAAATGGTCCACAACTTAAAGGAGAATCCCACTTTTCATCATGAACCCTGTTAAGAGCTTTCAGAGATCAATTTGATCGTTTCCTGGCCCGTCCTCTTATTTGTGAGCATTCAGTGATGCAGTGCAGCTGCACAGGCAGACGCAGAGTGATTATCACTGACAGCGGCGGGGACGAGTTGACTAAGCGAGATGCAGAAGACCGAAAGACGCAAGAAGACACGTGCGGTTAAAGACGGCGCTCACGTTGCTGCTTGTCGGAGCAGACCGACGGCTCGCACGACGAACGCGCCACTTCCTGTGTTTGTCAATCTCACCGTTTTGCTTCCCCTTCAGCACAACAAGTGACAAGAATTCCTGCGAGCTGCCGCTCCAGACTCCCTGACTGGCAGAACAATGAGGAGGAAAGGAGCGCATGGTGCATGGTGGGGGGTGGAGGAGCTGAAGGAGAAACACACACATATGCAAACACAGGCTTGGATACAGGTGTACATGAGGACGAGGACACACACACACACACACACACACACACACACACATATGCAAACACAGGCTTGGATACAGGTGTACATGAGGACACACACACACACACACACACACACACACACACACACACACATATGCAAACACAAGCTTGGATACAGGCGTACATGAGGACACACACACACGCGCGCACGCGCACACACACACACACACACACACACACACACAGGCATGGACACAGGTGTGCATGAGGACACACACACGGGTCAAACAAGCACACATGCAGGCAGAGTACAGACCACGCCAAGTACAACATGAAAAAGGAGACGCAGAGAGACTAAAAAGGAAAGAGAAGGAGGGAAAACACAACGTGAACAAAAAGCTAAATCTGTCCGGAGAGGCTGAGGGGGCTTTCAGCTTATCAAAACCAACAACTTATTCAAATATACCGCACAGCAGGATTCTACTATGTTCTTAAACACAGAGTAATTCGGAGAGTGGAGTGGCTGCCACCTCCTCAAGGTTACTTGAAATCCCAAGAGGTTATGAAAAACGTCCCATCTGTGTGTGTGTGTGCACGGTATCTCTGCCCTCCCTCCCCTCCCCTCCGGCCCTGAGCGACACATGAACTTACCAGAGCGGACCAAACCCTTGACCTACTGTTCTTCTACGACAGGAAACGGATGTGGGGAATGTCTCTCGCTCTTTTCTGTCTCGCTCGCACTCACGTACACACACACACACACACACACACACACACACACAGACGCCTAAACACCCACACATACACAAGTGTGTGTGTGTGTGTGTGTGTGTGCTTCAGCCACTCTGTAGGGCAGCTTTTCAGTTGCCCTCTTTAACTCGTCTGTTAATGGAGAGGGACGCGCGCACACGCACACACACACACACACACACACACACACACACACACAACGAACGTGCAAACTGACACATCATCCAAAGGTTGAGAAGAGAAACAGCTTACAGAGCGGATTTCCAGCGCACAAGACTCCTGACACATATGGCTTCCTCCAGAGCCACAGATAGGCCTCTTCTATTTCTATCTGTTGCTCCTGTCGAATCCTTGCTTTTGAAGTTTAGGCAGGCAGGAAGGTCCCAATTACGAAGGGTTGAATGTGTTAGATGGATTTCGATTAATTCAGGTGCCTTCCATCTTTGAGGCTTTGCATGTTGTTAAAAGAGATGTATATTTACCAGGAAGAGGAGGCACACAAAAAACGCAAATCCGTCACACTCAGGGAAATGTTGCTGCTTCTCATTGTTTGAGTTCTCCAACTTTGAAGAAATGCAATAGTGAATCTTTAGATTACTGCCCAAAGAGCTGGTTAGTCAGTGAAACCTCATATTCTAAATGTGAAATGGCATAAAATAAAGACAACATAACACTGTTGTCTATTCATACTACATACCAAACAAACGCATTTCCCCTGGATTTCTGCACTAAATATCAAATGTTTTTTTTTATCAATAACTGATGTGCTATTAAAGAAAGAGGTATGTCTTTATACAAAAATGTTGCCGCAGATTGGTTTCACGCTCTCATTAAAAAAATAAGTCTTGTAAACAAAATGTAGTGAATAATTGTCCATTATAGTCCCCACGGCCTGAGCTGATTAATTTAAATAGTTAGTTGTATTCAATTCACAGTTTAAAACCCAAAGACATTCAGTTTACATATTGCAAAACAGATCAAATCTTCTTGTTTTCCGTCGAGGCTAAAGAACTACTAAAATACATTT
This sequence comes from Embiotoca jacksoni, assembly GCF_022577435.1. NCBI lineage: Eukaryota > Metazoa > Chordata > Actinopteri > Embiotocidae > Embiotoca > Embiotoca jacksoni. Next base: position 20,739,137 of record NW_027185381.1, on the reverse strand, counting down.
TTTTTTAATCTATTTTCGAAATAGTAAATGATTCTTTGTTGTGGCTCAACTGTATTTATCTGAAAAATGTAAAGTTGAATTTAGAAAAACAACCATGTAACGTTATGGCTCACTGAAGCTGATGAAATGTATTCTTGTGTAAACGTAGCCAACGCTTAAAATAAAAACGTGTTTTTAAAAATAGACATGTTCCGACGTGTGGTTTAAGACAAGAAGTAACTTGTTGCGTTTAGACATTTCTCAAGCAGTCCTCTCGAACAGCCAAGCTTTGGCAGCAGTGCTCAGCAGAGACAGCATGAGATTCATGAAGATGAAGAGTAGCAGAGCAGAGGAGGGACAGGGGAGAAGATGAAGAGAAATAGTATGAAAAGGACAGGAGGGTCAGGAGTCCCTGGCTCGCCTCACAGATCTTCTCCCTCCATTGCTCTTTATGTAGGCTAATCTCTTCCATCGCACCTCCCTGAGCTGGCTGCCTCACTTAGCCTCATTTAACCAGCTGACGGAAGGTCATAAATCAGCAGCACACTCCTCTCACCTCTAATCTCTGGTAGCCTGTTCTGCTCCGCGCACTCCCCCTGATATATGACTCGGTCCACTCTGGCTTCCAGTGTGAAGCAGTTACTGTAGGTAGAAAACCGGTTAGACGGCAAGTCCAAAATGAGAAAGTACAGACCGAACTGGAGATAAAGGACGAGGCCAGAACCAAGGGAGAAGGAGGAACAGACTTAAACTCCTCGTTTCCCTGTTTGAATTACGATTTTTCGTAACGATATTGTCTTACCCATTTACACATATTTTGGATTCAAGTTTAAACAAGCGGGAGCACGACGACCGGTGAAGATCCAGTAATACAAAACCTTTAAAAAGTCCTATTTGAAAAAGTTAAATATTAGTGACCATAAAATATTTTTACAGCTTTAAGAGTTAGAAAATGTTTTTATCAACACATTAGTTTGGCTGCAATTATTCACTGTATTGATTAATCTGTCGAATATTTTCTTTATTCATCTTTTAGACATTTGGTCTTTAAAAATGTGAGAAAATGGAGGACAATTTCGACCAGTGTTTCCCAAATCCCTGGATGCAGTCTAAAATGTCTTGTTTTCTCCCAAGAAACAGTCCACAACCAAAGAAATATTAAGTTTATCATCAAAGCAGATTAAAAGAACCAGAACATTTTTACATTTAAGAAGCTAAAATCAAATAATTGTATAATTTTTCACATTGTTTTCGCATTTTTTTTGTCGATTAATTAACTGACTAATCTCAACTAAATTAATAACCTTTTATAGTACCTAAAAAGATAAAAGGTAAAGCATGTCTCCTGCATTACAACCTGTGTTCTGTTATAGATTTTAGTAAAAATCTCCCGTGACGATTAAGTCTTGACTGCTTCCTTCCTTTAACTCGTCTTCCTGGATTAAACGGTTGGCAAACTGCTGGTGGAGCCCTCATAACACCGTGTTCACAGACGGTCTTCAGAGTGGCCAGCTTGTAACGTAGCTCCCTGCGCTAACACGCTGTGGGCTCGCTGTTGGCGTTCATCACGAGCCGCTCGGCTCACAGACCACCGGATGATTAAAAAGCCTCAGAAAGGTCGTGTTTAGCAGGTCTGCGACCGGGAAAACGCAACCGAGACGAAAAGTCCAGTGTTGTGACACCATGTCGGACTGTGACTGTCATAATGAAAGTCCAGTGTGTGTGTGTGTGTCTGTGTGTATGAGGAGGACAGTACATGAACAGAGTATGTTCCCCAGTGTGGTCCTCTGTAAACCCACTTATCTGTGTTTACACACACACACACACACACACACACACACACACACACACACACACACACACACACACTTCCTCGAGGGGATATCAGAGGCCTTAAAGGGGTCAAATACTCTTGTTGTGTGTTGTCCAGCCTTGAGCTTTTCTGCCTTGCTCCCGGGAGGCCCCGTCAGCAGCTTCCATGCAGTGACCTTAACCCGGCAGCGGATATCGGGACGACCCTGAACACCATCTCGCTCTCTGTTTTCTCTCTCTCTCTTTGCTTTCACGCCAAGTCAAACTCTTCCCTCAACATGCACCTCCCTCCTCCTCCTCCTCCTCCTCCTCCTCCTCCTCCTCCGCATCCTTTTTTAGATGCGAAGCACCTCATGGCTTGCAACACACTCGCGACCTCACGCGCTCATGTTCAGCAGGCTGCAGCAGGCTCTCCACGAGATAGCTTCGTTAGATTTGCAGACGTCGTCACGTTGTTCGTAGCATCCCATAAGCAAAGAATGTCGTAGCTGCTGAGCTCGAGATGAATCCGTATTGCCCGCTGAATCTGCCTGTTTCTGCAGGCAGCTGTCTTCCTTGCTGATAGGCGGTGCAAGTTTAGCAGGACGATATCTGCTGGGTGTGGATTTGGGTGTTTTGCACGAATTACACTGCGTGTCCTTTTAAAATCATCCCGCGTCAGCGGCAACACCCTCCCCCTGCCTCCATCTCCGTCCACACGCAGTGCTATCCCTCCCTCACAAGTCGAAGAGATGCGCGGACCATACGGCAGTGTCGTCAGCGGACACCTATGAAACGTACGGCTGCTGGTGCTGGCCTGTCAGTCGTTAAGCCTCTTCTATCACCGTCTCCCCTCTAATCTTACCGACTCGCCTCTCCGCTGGTTAATTTCTCGTCCCAACCTCACCCACATGTGCTGCATGAGTGGATACACATGCACATGAAGATAAAAGGCGGAAGGCTCCTCCTGTAGGTTGCTGAACTTTGGCATCTTCCTTTCCTTGGTGATTTGTCTGCCCTGATGACAGTCTCTTAAACCTGGCTGACTACCCTTAAAAACAACACACACCCTGTTCACCATGTCATGGAGCTCAGTAACACCTGAACCCCTCTCCCTGATTATTTCTTTGGCACAGCAGGAAGTGACATAAGGTCCATTTTTCATCATGACATTTGTTTTATTTCGTTTCCTGTTACTTGCTGCAGTGTTGACTGGCGATGACCTTTCCTCTACTCATTTATTCAAACATGTGACATTTCCATGAGACATAAATCACGTGACTGAGCCACAAAGCGAGACAGACAAATAACTAGAATGAGAGACGCCGTTTCAAGTTAACATCTAACTGGGTTTAAAGAAATGTATGCAACTTATCATGAGCTCTATTCCCCTTCACAGATTACGCCTTTGCACACCAGCAGGTTAGAAGAGGCAAAGGACACAATCAGGATGCACAACACCCATGACATCACCTTCTACTTCCTGTTCACAGCTGCCAAACAGGAAGCTCCCTCTTGAAAAAAAAAAAAGGGTCAAAAGCAGCTCTCCCTCGCTCCTGTCTCCAAGTAGGACAGCTTCCTCTTCACATCCATCATGTCGAGTATGAGGCCTTACATCATCATCTACACTTGACTATTTTTTGCCTTTATTTTTTTTACTATCCTTTATTCTCCCACGGGCTCGCAGCACGAGCTCCGCCGCAACTCCTGTAATCCCATTCGGAGTGGGCATCCATGGCACACGGGCGATCCACATACACGCACACAAACACCGTCACGCTCAAGAACAAAAATGCACATTTGCACACACCTACATGTGTACATAACAGCCAGGGGGGGGAACGGGTGGGTCGTTGATTGAAGAGGGATAAAGAAAATAGCGGGACGCTGAGGAAAGGAGAAAGTTTGAGAGGAGAAAAAAAAAAAAGAAAAATGAGGCAGGGGAGGAGTACAGCCCGGAGTACCGGGATGAACTCGATCCCTGAGGCATACGTGCTTCTTAAGCGTGCGTGCGTGTATATACTCGGCTTGCCTTGCCTGATGCAACGTAGAGATCTCTAATCCAATTATAGTTCAGACCAGCCTAGCGGCCTAGCCTCAGCCACCAAGGACAAGCCTAGCTAGCTTACGCCGACGCCAGTAGCCCACCGGCTCTGCACAGATTTAGCAGCTCAGCGCTCTGCTGAAACCTCGCCCGAGGGGGCCGACCGCATCTTAGTGAACAATAAATAAAATCACCCAGAATTAAAGGCTTCCTCCGCTGAGACAAATTAGGTCTCATGGGGACCTACTGTTCTGCTGGAAAAGCACTCAAATCTTGGCTTTAAGTGCCAGAGAATGTATTCAACGCATTTTCATTTCTTAATCTCCCCCCCCCCCCCCACGTTCGGATCTACCTCCGTTTCTGACCCGCACACAGCTCCGAGCTGCATTTCTCTCCGTGTCACTGGGGCCCTGCTGTTAAATCTCCCTCTCTGTCCTCTATTGCAGACCTCTGCTGTTTCTAATCCGGCCCTCTGACCTAACTCGCCGCTTCCCATTTATCTCAATATCTCACCTATCGCCTCTGCTCCGCTATCGCTTCCCTCCGTCCCTCGCTCTTTCTATATTCTCCTCTTTATCAGCCGACCCGTCTTCCTCTGTCCCTTTTTTGTTTTTTCCTTTTCCTCTGGTGTTTTCAGTGTGCACTGCTTCAACACTCCCTCTCCTCATCTTCTTGTCTCCATTTCTTACTCTTCATCTTCTTAGCAAAGTCAAAGAAGTTATGGTGTAGGACCTTTTATTTTTTATTTCCCAAGGTCATACTACTTCTAAACAGACTGTTGTAAAAGCTGGTGGCGAAATGATGTGACGTGAGGAGGTTTTTAATGATGATAACAGTGCAATGTTTGGTTACTTTTGGCATATTATTAAAATAGAGCATCGAGCAAATTCTGGGGCGCGGGCTTTACATCAAACCAATCAGAAGATGCCCTCTAAAGATGAAACACGATGACACAGAAATCTCATTCTTCTCTGATTATGTGGGGGGTGGGGGGTGGAGCAGGTGAAGCCCTAAAGATGTCAACTAGGAATTAAATTTGCTTCTACTTAAAAGAGGAAGGGTTATTTTTAAATATAATTTATAGCCAAAAATGAATCTCAGAGACTTTCCACCAGCCCTGAAAAAAAAAAAAAACAAGACAAAAAGCAGCGAAGTGTTCTGCAGGGTGTTCTGTGTGGATGGACGGAACGGCAACCTTAAACCCGACTGCAGGGGGAGGGGGGTTGAACTTAATTTAGCTGATCTTGAGACAGCTCGAGCCGGCAGCCGTCCGTGACTACGATAGTGTCTGACAGAACAGTCGCCGCTCCGAGGGTCGTGGCAGCCACTGCTGCTGCTGCTGCTGCTGGGAGAGCCGGAGTCCCCAATTCTGTGGTGAAGTTGGCCTGATATTAAATAATGTGCTTTGAGAGGAAATGTCCTGTGAGAGATGGAAGTGGTGGGAGAGAGCAGCTGATTAGTCATGACTGTCCCTGCCCTCTATCAGTCTTTTCTTTCCTCTTGTCTCTCTCTCTCTCCCTCCATTTGTTGGCAGTGCCAGTTGTGTGCGCTGGGCAGGGCTGCCCAGAGCGTTACGAAAGAGTAAACACAGGCACAGCATGGTGCCACCCTCCTGCCAAGTGCAATAGAGGCACCACACAAAACACAAAACACACACACAGACAGACAGCCCAGGCCATGCCAGGAGCTGAACACAACGGCGTCACCCAACTGAGCAGAACATCTTCAAAGTGAAAGCAGTGACAAAGTGAATCGAAATTATCGAATATCTATCGACACATATGGCCCCTTCAGGTGCCTGAGAGGTTACTAAACGACCCGTATCGGAGGCTGCTGGTTCAATGTCAGCAATCAGTGGAGGTTGACTTTGTGAAACGCTGCCTGTTCAAGCTTTTGAACGGGTCAGGGCCCATTCGAGTGGGCGGAGAAGCTTCACAAGCACGGCCAGCACCAGGTAGTGACTCGGGTTTCATTTTGCAGCCTCTTGATCCATCGCAGTATTCAGTGTCACTGTACTCACAGAGCACGTACTGTCCGGAGGCTTTTGAAACCTCATCTTTCACTCAAACATGTCGGCAAAAAAAGGGCCAAAACAAGCCACAACTATAGCAAGAGTTTCCCTCTCAAGCGCTCACGAAAGTGCTTAACACACAGCCGTGCATTCATCTGGATTCTTCAGCTATCCACTTATGCATATTCAGTGAAAGGCAAACTGCCGAGTCATTCTGGTATCACATTCATTTCTGGGCCTGCCTCAGACAAAGGGAAGGGAAGAGCGGAGTGGCGTCTTAAGAGACGAACCAGAGTACAGCAGTGTTTGCTCAGGAGTGTGTGTGCGTGTGTGTGTGTTCTTGTACCCAGACGGCATTCAATAGAGCCTTTATATCGCCCTCAATGATGCAAGCCGACGTCCTAAAAACACTCTATGATACAGTATTGTGTCTCCGAGTCTGGAAAAAGCTCACTTAAGATTGACCTTTTCTTTAGCTGGTTCAAGACAGCGCTGCAACATGATGGCTCAACATTTTCACCAGCTAACCTCCGATTTGTGCGTTTTACGTTCGAAATGAGAGAACAGAGAATGTCTCTTTCTGTGTTGACTGCAAACACGGCTGAGCTGGTACTAATCGTGGTTGTTACTAGACGGACCGCTTGCTCTGTCGTGTCACCTTCCAGCGAAACCTGAGGTCATCGACGCCTCTGAGCCATGACAGCTGAGCTTTTACGGTGCAGCTCGCTTTTCGCCCCGTTGCGCTACCGAGGAATCCGCAACCAAAATGCCCGACGCCGCCTCGGTGAGCGGCGATCATCGGTAAAAGTCAAAGAGGAGGGGCTGATGTCAGAGAGGGGAGATGGGGGCTTGTTTGTTTGTTTGGACTCTTCCCCTCCGGCTCTGCTTTGCTTTACACCGTTTTCCATCCTCTGAACCACACCAAACACACAAAAGCAACACGACAGAGTCGGTACGACGTTACTCAGCATTTAGGCTTTCCTCTGACCGCAGCTAACCCCCCCCCCCCCCTGCTAGCTTTTGTTGTTAAAACATTTCTCAGAGAGGGCTGAGTCTGCCCTGGGCCTGCTCAGCGCGGCCTGGCTCTCCGCGGCTAAACAGTCCAGTTTAGGCAGCAGCCAAGCACGCAAACGTCTCTACACATCAACATCAACATAGAGAGAGACAGACAGAGAGAGAGAGAGAGAGAGAGAGAGAGACAGAGTGTGTTGATGGGTTGAAAGTGACTAAAATATCCTTTGCGGGGAAGTAAACAAACTTCAGCACAAAAACACATCATGGTAGAAGAGCCTGACGCTGAACCGCAGGCCGGAGCTCAGATCCATTAAAGCAGGCGGAGTTACTCTTAGCTCCGACTGGAAACCGAGGCGCAGCTATCACTGAAATATCAAATCGATGTAACCGTCTATTGTAGCTCAGTGGAAATAGTTTGCAATATATATTGTGAAACTTTCCATTTTTGTTTTTGCTTTCATGGGAGGAACTGAACCAGCAATGTGGGATGTTTGTTCCGTTGTTTTTTTGATGGTGTTGCACTAAAATAAATTGCACTATATTGAGTGGCGTTCCCTACACGTCTCCTCCTTGCAGACAGGCTGCACGATTAATCATTAAAACGCGATCTCGATTCATACCGCTATGCGATTTCATTTCAAAATTCGGAGAAAACATTGTGATGTCGATCCTAAACAGGAAAATCCCGACGCACCGTTTATCCAGAATCGTGCAGCCGTACTTTGCAGGTAAATGAAGGTGAAACAAAAAAAATGATGAAAACTCCTTTAAATTTATGCATTTCAATAGAATCTAAATCTAGTCAGGTCAACACCTATCTAACAGTTTTAATAATTGCTGATGTGAAAACTCTTCCTATAGATAGCAGTTACTGCAGGACTACTGGTTTGAGACTACATGCTGATTTAATGGATGAATCAGTATATGACTATTATCATATACTGATTAATGGTTAGGTCTGTAAAATGACCCAAACAAAAGGACACAAACAGATATTCAGTTTATGATCACAGAGGGAAAAATAATAATTATTCAAACAATTTGCCAACTAGTGCAAATAATTAGCGATTTGTTTTCCTACCGATTGTGTAATTAACATGTTAATTAATCGTTTACGCTTTAATTCCTAACCCCTTCTCTGAAACGCAGACTGCTAGAGACAGAAAAGATCAGGCTTTAACTGCCAGTTGGATTTCAGGGCAGACATGTTGTGGAAATTTAAAACAGTTTATGAATAAGTCATGAACGTAACGCCATCAGTCAAAGGATGTCACTTTTGCAGAACAACTGGTATGAGCCATGGTGACATTTTGCTCAGCGCTGGTTGCCATGGAGAGCCAGTGTGTCTAGATACAGGGATAAAGACAACACCAGTTACATTTGTAAACACCACCACGTTACAGCGATTAAAGATTTGGCTACGTAACATGGTCTTTAAAATCTTGGCCTGGGCTGCCTGGAGTTGTAAAGCAACTTTAGTGCCACACACAATAAATCAATTCTTAATAAGGTGGGATTACTCTGATTTACAGAGGGGACATCAGAAGCTCCCTTTGCTGCAAGAGTAACGAGCCAGTGAAGAAGTCTTTTCCAGGTGGAGACCTTTTTGGTAAGCCGACCGACTCGGGCCTCAGGCCAGACCTAAAAACCAAACGGTACGCCAGAGAAACACCACGGATGATTGTAGAGCCCAAAATAGACAGCAAAGTCAGACTGCAGGCGAGTCTAGACGGAGCAGCACGGCGACAACGTCGGTGCGTTTCTGTTCTCGAGCAGGCGACGGCTAAAAGATGATGTCTGCTCGTCTTGTCACAGTCTGTTAACAGCACCGCATCTGCGGTGCGAGCAGCGGAAACAGCCACCTGGGCCGAGACTGCGAGCGAGAGTGCGAGAGAGTGAGTGTGAGTGTGTGTGTGTGTGTGTGTGTGTGTGTGTGTGTGTGTGTGTGTGTGTGTGTGTGTGTGCGTGTGCGTGTGCGTGTGTGTGTGTGCTTGTGCGTGTCACGAGTGGCAGAGATGGAAATAAGGCAGTGGAGTTGCATGAGGACACGGTTGCAGTGTGCAAAATACTCACTGGGAACATCTACAAACATATAGACTGAGAATGAAACTACTGACACCACAAAATGCTCCCACAGAGTTTACAATGCAGGGACACAGGTCGGTTTATATGCAAATTGGCTAATAGGAGATCAAAAGCTATTTTTGCATTCACGTATATAACAATTTTTATATACTTTTCATTGGATTATAGTGGCTGGGAATATGCCCGTCTATATACAGCGTGCTTCGTGTGAAAGTATAAAAATGATGTATAATTCGTGATATTGCAGGTCACGTTACGGCCAATAGCGACTGCTTTTGATTTTTTTTTAGGTAGGTATACTGGAGTGCCACAAACCAACAGAATACCCATGAGCCTCTTCAGCCGTTGTTGTGAAGACACCAGTCAAAGCAGAACGCTTCATAGCTGCAATCAGGAAAAAAAAAACACTCTGCACCATTGTTGCTAAAGTAGGTTGCAATTAGTCCAAAAGACAGAACTAAAAATGATTAAATCAGCCAGGAGCTTCTATTATGTTCAACTTCAAACTTCACAGCGCCATTAGGATGCACAACGACAAAATAAATCATAACTCAGAAGAAGTTTCTGTGCCCAAAGCTCTCTGTGTTTTCTGGCTGACTTGTATGCAAAGATTATATGCAAAGTTTTTGTAGAGCTCGGTACCAACCTTGAATACTTTGGCACTATTGCATCGACCAAATTACTTCATCGGCACTCATTGATTTTTTTTTATTTTTTAATAAAACTATCACAGAAACCATCAGGATAAAGTATTTATATGTAGTATTTATACTATAACAACACCAGGTCCTGATCGTATGCTGTTGTTTTTTTCCTCTCCAAGAAACCAACTTTTTAAATGATTTCATGATTAAACTGGAAAGTGTCGTGCCTGTATGGGTGTTAGCGAAGGACAATCAAGTAACATGGGAAAAAAAAAAAAAAAAGTGTTACCTTTATCACAGGAACCCAAGCTCTTGAATAGACACCCACCCACTTCAGCACTATTAATACGATTACAGACACGGCAACAGAAATTTATCTTTGACCATTTACACTCTTTACAATCTATGTTGTCATCTCTCCGTGCTTTTAAACTCAAAACGCACAAATGTGCCAGACTCTCGTGAACATGACTGTCGAACTGTCGTGAGGGAATTTAACACAAACACGCTCACGGGAAACAGAACGGTTCCGAAAATGCACGACCACAAACAACGTGATCGCAATCGCACCGGTAAACGGATATGGTGAGACACCAAAGAGTCCCTTTTTTTGTGAACCACAGTGGTGAGACAGAACATCACAAATAGACAAGACGCTCCACGCTGTGCAGGAAGTTCGTGTGAATTCCCCTTCTTCATCTGCCACCTGACAGTGGCTTCACTCTTATTTCACCTTTTTTTTTTTTTTTTTAACAATTTTAACATATGTTTGCAAACTGCAAATGCACGGATCCCCAAAATTCTCCAAACAAAACAAAACTCCATCTGACTAAAGACATACTTAATGTGAATAAAATGTTTTTTAATAGATTATCATTTGCTCTGCAAAACTAACCACAGATCTTCATCGTAACAGAGTTTATTGTGGACTTATAAAAAGAAGAAAAAAAAAAAACGTTTAAAAGATTAAAGCAGATATTGAAATTTAAAAAAAAAATACAAACAAGTTGTTTCATAGATTCATTCATTTCAGTGGCCATAGTGTTCCAACTATCTTATCCACCTCCTCTATATCAATGAGGATGGACTGAATCAGACACATCTGTGTGTCGTGTAGTTCAAAAGAAGCACATCTTTTCTAATCAAATACGAGAACCTGACAAAAAAAAAAACATAAAAATAATGATACCTACAAAATAAGACAATACAAAGAGCAGGCCCTTCATCATTGGAACCTTTCATATTATTACTTGCATCACTCTAAAAGTGCAGAATAACAACAGCGTGTACCATTAAGTCCCGGGTAATGCAGAGCGAGCTGAGTGTACATTAGATGTGACTCTTGTTCGGATCAGGCAGCCCGAAGCAGCGCTCCACTTAGCTGCTGTAGTTTCCATCCTCTCGCTCTTCGTTCAGCATTACCAACCTATCACTCAAAAGCGAGGGGATTAAACATCTGTCAAAGCCTGCCCGTTTCACCCGGCAGGAAAAGACACATTTAGGCGTCGCGCATCTCCCCGGTGATTTAACGTCCTGTCTGACTCCGGATTCGGAGAGATGAGGTCACTCGGCTCTGAAATAATGCTCCCCGTCCGAAATAACACTGCGCACACAGATACTGCATCTAGTTCGTGAACACACAGGTATGGAGAGCTGGTGTTGGTGGCCTCCCGCGGAAAACAGATATATTTGTCAGCCGCCGTAAGATATTAAGAGTCTCTAGACCTCCTTCGCTCAGTCTCTCTATTGACCATTAGTAGGCTGTCGTGGGCTCGTCATCTGTCACAGGCCTCTACTGGATTCCCTGTGGAGCTTTATCCGTCCTACAAACCACCCCGCCCCTCCCCCCACCTGTTAATTTTCTCCTTTTTTTCCCCCCTCTCTATTGCATGAAAACCAGTCATATCACCATCCTCCATCCTTCCTTTCCTCATCCTTTGGTAAAAAAAAAAAAAAAAAAAAAAAAAAAAAGAGGACGCCGTCTCCTCCATCCCTTTAGATCACGCAGCCTCTTCCTCATCCGTCTCCTCTCTGTTCCCTCATCATGCCCTCTATCTTCTTCTTCTTCTTCTGCACATTTTTTCTCCAAACCAGCTCCTCTCACCATTACATCTCCCTTTCTTCCATCATTCATCCTTGAGCTCACACTCTCTCCTCACGTCCTCCCTCCATTGGTCTTGGCTGTGGCGTCCTTCAACCCTCGGCCTGTATTCAGAGTGATTACATGCTTGGTTAACTCATTCGCGGACTCCATGCATTCCTGCTCGCTTCCAATGCATTCAGCTCACACACACACACACACACACACACACACACACACACACACACACACACACACACACTATATACAAAGTGCTCCTGACATGCAGGTAAACAGGGACGCTGAGCAAGGACAAATGCCATCGGTGAGGACGAGACATGGCGGCAGACCTGACAGGTGTTACAGCACAAAAAAAAAAAAAGATTGAGCAACTTTACCAAGACAGAGGATGTAAATTAATGCCGACTATATTTAATAACACCCATAATAATCCTGACAAACACATCATCAGCAGAGGCCTTTTCTTTTACTTGCATGTGGGTCTTCACTTTCCTCGTCTCCTCATAACACCCGAGCCGGAAACTGGGTGTTTGTTGCTTTTTCAATTCCTAACAGGTCGCTGAGCAAACCAGTTCAGGTCTGACAGCACCGACCGTCGGGGGCAAAAATTACCATTTCGTGTCAGTGACTCTGGGAAAAGGGGAGAGGAGGTGAAGGCTTATAAATCAGTTACAACTGATGTAACTCCAGACAAGAACCAGTTAGCAAAACCAGGGAAAAAAAAAAAAAAACAGTGTCCAAAGGAGGACAGAACACAAGAGAAGCAATAAGTACAAGAGAATTTCTGTCAAAACTGCACTCGGTCCAGGAATCAACAAAAACTGTTTTCACAGTTGTCCGAATGTGGTATTCACCAAGACCGTGTGATATTTGAGGAAGAAACTGATGACGATGATGGAAAATGCGAGAGGGCACAAACGACTGAGATAGACCCGTTTTAAAGCAGACTATAGAAGACTTGCAAGCTTGCAAATTAGTTTCTCAGATATCCTGCGAGTTAAGTGACAGACAGACAAGCAGGACAAAAAAAAAACAAAAAAAAAAAACAACTCAACGCTGGCATTCGACTCGATATTGACGTACAAGCGTTCTTATCTCTCAGAAAAAAAACTGTCTCGATGGGAAGAAACGCCCGTGACAGCAGAGCTCCACCCTTCCTCAACCCTGATCTGCTTTTAGGAGCGCTGCACACGGCCAACCTGATAACCAGTCAGCGAAAAAAAAAAAAAAAACACAACCGACTATTACCATTTGGGATTGTGTGATAAGACCTCGCGAGGTTCTCTTGGTTCGGGAAGATGTCTGCGTTTTCAAGGACGAAGCATCGGATGGTGAATTTCCAAAGTTTTTTTTACCAAGAAGTCGCAAAACACACCTTGGGAGTGTTTCTTTCATCGAGTCCCTCCCTTTCTTTCTTTTCTTTTTTTTTCTTTTTTTTACCTGCAGAGACAACCAGGAACCAGGCAATATGTTGCCTTCAAGGTTTGCATTGCGAACAACACGAGGAAACAGCAAGATAAAGTTCCTCAGGTCAACTGACGTCACAGGTTAAACGTGAACACGCAAACCCATCACATGGCTTTTGAACTTTGGCAGGTGTCACAGGTTTCAGCCCCGAGTTAAAAATAAATAAATAAATAAATAAATAAAGTCAACCTTCTCCCCACCCCACAAAAAAAAAAAAAAAAAAAAAAAAGTGCAAATTTCTCACTGAAATGAACCGACATGTTAAATCCTGCATTTTTTTTTATTTTTTTTGTTGTTGCGTCCTAAAAAACAACAACAACAACAAAGTGGCACGTTTAAGGTGATTTAGCACGCTTCTGCTAACAGCAGCCGGGCGGACAGGAAGCGCACCTTGCACGGGAAATAAAAGTCAACCCGGCCAGTGACAGGCTGCTTAGCGTGTTAGCCCACCGCCGTGTCGACGCGTCCCTATGAATGAATAAACTAAACGGCCTCCGCAGCGACATTTGCCCATCTCCGGGCCGGTTGGTCCCCGCAGGCCACGGTAGACGCCCGGGCCCTCACCCTCCGCCCTCCCCGGGAAAAAAACGTTTAATCACGAGGCCGGTTTCGCCGCTACCAGCTTGGCTACCAAGGGCGAAGCTACAGCTAATGCTACCCCGCTTTTTTTGTTGTTGTTGTTGTTGTTTTTTTTTACAGCCGGGTTTAGACGTTTAAAAGTGGAGGAGGAAGAAATGCACACACAAAAAAAACAAAACCAGCATTCAACGGTAACGCAAAGCACCTCGTCTAATGGCCGACTCTCCCGTGGTGTCAGCTATACCGAGCGGGAGGACTGCGCAGTCGACCTGTCACCGGAGGGGGGGAGAAGCGGAGCTCTTAGCCGCGTGTGTACTCACCCCATCAGCCAGTCCATGGTGCTGTCTGCCCGGAGCTAGCTGAGCTAACGTTAGCTGGCGGAGGGGGGAGAGAGGAGAGGAGAGGAGAGGGGAGAGGAGAGGGAGGATAAATCCACCAGGGAGCTGGAAGAGTCAGAGAGCCCCCTTTTTTTTTTTTTAGTTTGTCCAGCCACCACCCTCGGTGCCCTGGCTGCTGCCTTCCTCCTCCTCCTCCTCCTCCTCCACCCACCACCACCACCAGAGTCCTCCTTGTCGCTCTCTCTCGCTCTCTCTCCCCCCCCGGGGGGCCCCGCGTCTCTCCCTCGCTTGCTTGCTTGCAGAGTCCCCGGTCCGGTCCGGTCCGGTCCGGTCAGACGCGGCTTAAACTTTTGAGGCGATTGTCCTCGTTTTGTTTGGTTTTGTTTTTTTTTTTATCCCCGGCTAGCTCGGCTCGTGAAGCGGCGGCGGCGGCACCGTCAGGTCGGTCCGTTAGCAGGGCAGCGTTGAGTGACTTTGAGGCACGAAAGGCGAAGCGGAGGAGAGAGGAGAAGAGCCGGTGGAGGGTGGTGGAGGGAGGGAGGGAGGGCAGCGGTGCGAGTCCGTCCGGAGTCGGGGTGTCCCGATTCGTGCGGTGGTGGCGCCGAAGTGAAGGATGCCGCCGGTCAACCCGGTAAACCCTCTGTCATGAAGCCTTGCGTGTGGCTAACCGCGCTTAAACCGCCGGCCTGATCCTCCGCTGGTCCGCCGCTCTCTGAGCGAGGTCTGAACCGGAGTCCGGAAGTAAACACAGACCCGACCCACTCTCGTCTCTCCTGTGCGTAAAATGCGTATGGCCGCGGATGCAACGGGATTTGCGGTTGGTAAATAAATAAATAAATTTAAAAAAAATTAAAAAAAGAAAAGAAAAGAAAAGAAGGGGAAAATCAGTTCATTTTGAGTCTCCGTACTATAAATAGACACCCACAACCAAAACACTCCCCCCCACCCACCCCTACCCCCTACTTTACGGGACGATTGTTACATTTGCTGCTGACAGCTTCAATGTTACAACACTTGTCATTCTTGGTTAACACAACCGGGGTTCCCTTAAAGGGTCCCAAAACGATGAAGTTTCAGATAACTTCAGGCCCTCAAAGAAACCTTCATATCTTTATCTTTAACTTGTGCCGAGGATTCGTAAGCAGGCACTGCATCATACCAGAAAAAAACACACAAAAAAAAGAAAACTGCTGTTCCAAGGATCCCCTTGTCACATTTTGTGGGCATGCTTCAAGCTGTGTCAGCGAGGACACACAATGGAAATTAAGATTTAAATCCAGATTTGTCCTAAAACTGGATTACCAAGCAGGCAGTTGCAGGGCAAATGACCCAAGTCTGGTTTATGTCAATAGGTTTTGACGGACAAAGACTTATTGTTATGTACAGTTATGCCTCGGTCTTACACTGTACAGGGCCTATGTGTTTAAATGTAGTTGTAATAGCTTTATTATTTTTAGTTGTTGTGCTCATACTGTGCATGTTTCCAAGTTAAGTTGTAGTTAGCCGATTTTGATGAGCCACAGAAACTTGGGGGCTCAGAGACGCTGGTCTGTGGAGACGCTGATCTGTCTGCGCTTCTGCCTTCAGTTGTTTTCATCACATAGGATTAAAATAACTCTTCGGATAAAACCGTGAAAGGTGTCACCACAGGCCATAAGTCTCAACAGAAAAATACTCACGTGCATTGACCCTTTACTGCAGGCTGAGCAGTAACAGCAATGAACAATGTATCGCTGGCTGGATTATTATATCATCTATACTGCTCTACTGGCTCTCAGGAACAGACTTCTCCCACACCGAATAAACTGTGCTTTATGTCTAGTGATACTTCTGGTCTGTGCACTTCACCCACATAAAAGTCTAAAGTTAACTGATGACCAGCCAGCCAGCTCTACACTTAATTCAGTCACTGAAACGTGTTTGTCCTCACCGGTCTCCACTTTTTGAGACATTTCGTCAGTTGTTCAGTGAACAAAGAAGTAGTGCTAAAACAAGCCAATTAATTGCTTGTAGGAAAATCTATTTTCATAATCAATTCACTGATAAAGTCATTCATTGAGTAAAATCACTGGTTTCAGCTTCTCAAAAATGGCAGCTATTCTTTGTTTTATGTAGCTAAAAAGTGAATTGTTGGACAGTGTGTTGAACAAAACAACACATTTGAAGACCCCTTTAGCTTTGACAGATTGTAATGGGCATATCTTCTGCAGTTCTCCGACATTTTATTGATTCTATTTCATATTCATTCTTTTGATTTAAATTTTGAAAAGATGAGTCAAAAGCAAAATTTACTAATTATTTGATATTAAAATAAATGTGTCAGTTGCAGCCCCAAGGTTTGTGTAGGATTCCTGCATCTTACATGTGATTTACTGACTATATTGTATCTATCATTTGTCAGGTTTTAAATTTGGCCGTTCTATTTTGGGGCAGGAGTATATCTAATCACAGAGTTCATCATACCCCGGCCTTAAACTCAACCATCTCCACTTGTTGTATAGCTTTTAATAGCATTTTCTTTTCTTCCATTCCTTCTTCTCATTTCCCTCGTTTTCCTCATCGATCAGGTTGGAAAAGATGAGATCAATATGTACTTTGCCCTGAAAACAAATGACTGGTCTCCTCTCCTCTCCTCCAGCCTATCTGTCTCTGAGAGATCATCACAGCAAGACGTATAGCGTCATCAACCCCTGACTCGCCTCTCTTCCTTCTTCTCTGTCTGTATTCCACTTTACTTCCTCCTCCTTCCTTTCCTCTGCCATGCTCCGCGATGCATCCTCGCACATCTATAAATAGAGGGCATGCAGAGAGGGCATTCAGAATAGGAGCCCTGTTAACAGGAGGCAGAGACACGTGATTGGCTCCTTGATACTCCTGCTGGCAACCAATCAACTCAAGCAGGAGGCGGAGTCGCTGTGATGATTGACAGGAGACTGTCAGGATGGTCAAACCTATGACCATGTGACAAATCCGTGAGTAGGTAAGTAGTACTCAATAAGTTGTACTGAGTAAAGTGTGAATTTATATATATATATATATATATATAAAAAAAGAGTATGCACGTAAAGAAGATGCACAAAGATTTGAGCTCAGAGCTGGAACGTGATAACAATTATAGTCCAACAGCGCCGCCTGGTGGCTGCTGAACATTGTGACCTTCTCGCCAACAAATTGTATAATTGCATGAACCTCAAAGGTGACTGAAGCATATCACATTTTTGACGACACAACTAAAGTCTGTAACAATGCACAAACAACAGATAACAGACTTTGATTTGATAGTAACAACAGGCTAAGAAAAATTAAGTGAAAAAGCGGTGAACCCACAATGGAACTACTTTTAGTAAGTTTTCAACAGTTTTATTGAAATAAAGTCCAAAGATATTTTACTTGAGTAAAAGTAGCAACAGTTTAGAAACACTATTGCATTCAAAATAATACCGTGGAAGAGTATTATCATGAAAATGAAAATAGTAAAGCTATAGTGGCTTAGGTGCAGGTGTAATGCCATTAATGGCCACATGGGAGCGGTGTGGGACGTTTGTTAACACCGGAGTGGTGCAGACGGTCCGGTTTCTTTTAACAGGCTATAGTGTAAATACTGAGGGAACCAGCTGTGGATCTGTGGCATAAGTCTTTCAATCAAGGACAAAATGGACTGTAAAAACTCTGAGAGTCTCTTTTAAAGATACACCAACCAAAACTAAATAAAAAAAAAAATCTATCCACCCTGTGTAAAGCTGATCATTGCTGTGAGTCAGGAATAACCCAGAAAATGTAATATATTAAAATTCTTTATATTATTCAAGAAAGTGAACACAAAGGGTTATTTACTATTTCCTGATGACAGTGACTGATAATGGGTCGATTAATCTAAATTATAAAGAACAGCCTACAGTATTTTTTATTTAGTTTCTTCAGGCCCTTAAAAAACATGATCAAATTTGGGCCCAATTATTGAAATATAATTGCTTGTTTATAGCATCACAACTGTGATTTGCTTTGTTTGATCAGATATACTTTTATTTATTTAATTAATCTCAATGCAGACAGTTTTGCTACTCTGGAGATTTTTTGTATTCACCCCAAAACAATGGAAGTCAATGGAGTTTTGTTTGTTTTGCTCAATGCAGGATTTAAAAGTTAAATAAATGAAATATCAGTAGAGAGATCCCTGAGTAGGAGCAATATACCTGTTACTATAGATGATGTAGAGAAGACATGCTCCTACCACCACTTTCTGCATAGTCCCACAAAAATCTTCTTAAACTGAGTTCTCTGGATTATCTTGAAAATTTGGGCCATTGTTTCCGGATAGAGGCTTGCATTAAATTCACCTTTAAAGGACTGGGACAGAGGCACTTTCAAAACCTGAGCAAATTAAAATGAAAGAATCTGCATGTTGTAACACCTTTGAATTTTTTTATCAAGTCAAAATCCCTGCTGATAAAAAGCCCTACAGTATTTGTCATACATGACCGATTCATGCTTAGACTGATTCACTGTATCATAATGGTGCATTGCTTGTCTTTGTGCCTTGCTCATGGGTAGCTGATGCCGTAACCTTCCCTCTAGTCCCCTCCAGCCTCTCCATGAACTCTACTTCACACCCACAGTTTATGTCACACTCCCATTACCAAATTCATGGCAGCATTTCAGCCTGACTGCAGCGACCAAAGATCAGTCTGCCAATGACCTCAGACCAGTCCCGAGAACCGTGTTTACCTCTCACAAGGATACATCCTGCGGTGTGACTTCAGAGGGGCAGCTAGTGCCAGATATGTGCTCTGTGGGAAAATGAGCCGGGCTCTGGTCAGGTGCTCGACTGAGTTAGCCAAGGTCACTTCCTGAAATCCATCCACACGTCGATACGCAGCCATCCAGGGGGTCGATATGTTCCCATTGCACAGCATCCCAGCCAGTCTAGCGCAGTCCGCCCTGCATGATGCCTAATCCGAGAGATAAAGTCAGTGAACGCAATGAAAACAACTGTACTCCATTTAATACGATCATCGTCAAGTTTGTTATGTTCAGTTAAGACTGACATAAACTGTTGTTTAACCTTAACCTTGTTTGTGGTGTATTATAAAGTGTTTAGGAGGGAGAGAGAAATATTGCATCTTACAATACACTTGCAATGAATTATAGGATCAAGGAGCCAGCATTCACCACTAACTCCACTACATCTGAACTGGAAATGAAGCTGTTAATTACATGTATCCAAATATCAGCAACAACAAAGGTCTGTAATAGATAGATAAAAATGAGACATCACACACCTCACAAAGTAGGTATTGTTTCATGTCTGCTGTAGCAGGCTGCATTGCACTGCACAGCTGTGGCCTTTCCTTCACTGTGTGCACCCGCTGCAGCTTCTTGAAGAGGGTGTCTGTTCAAAATACCTGTCTTGATCACAGCAGAGGAGATGATTTGATTTTTTTGTTGTTGTTGTAATTATAACAGTCTTATATAATAGTAACTTTACTGACAGAACAGTAGGTGGTGAAATCACTCAGAAGAAGCACCAAAATCACATTTGTTTAAAAAAAAAAAAAAAAAAAGACAAAAAGAAGACCTGAGGCCTTTTCTTTCTCTAAATCTTTTAAAGTATTTTTGGATCAGAAAAAGATTAGCCATAATGTGAAAACCAAACTCACCACATACCTATAGATCAGTTTAGTGCTGCAGGGTGAGTGAAGCGTTGGCTGCGCCATGACTGATATGATTTATTCATATCTGGCAGCGGTAACTCAAAAAGCCATTAGGAGGCATTAAAACGGAGACACCTCACATTACTCTTGCATGAATAATATATGTTTAATAGATGCAATGAGGAGTGTGTGCAGATGTGTGTGTTTACATAAATTACACAGACATTGTTTTTGTAGCTCAGGTAGAACATTGTTTTTCTCACATATGTTTTGATTAGAAGTCATTGATTCTGAAACTTTATCAATATTATATTCAATATTAGGACACAAATACATGCAGTAAGTGTGTGTGTGTGTGTGTGTGTGTGTGTGTGTGTGTGTGTGTGTGTGTGTGTGTGTGTGTGTGTGTGTGTGTGTGTGTGTTTGTGTCAAAGACATGTTTACTGTCAGATGTCTGATCTCATCACCGATGGATTAATTTCCAGTTTCTCAATAGTGATCACATCATATAAGGTGATGATAATGGCCACTTGCACGACCGGGTTTCAGATGTTCGGCACCGCCAAGTCTGTCTGCCTGTGTGTTGACTCATTATATGATGTGTGTGTGTGTGTGTTTGTTTGTGTCATTGCTGGCTCCACAATGACGGCTGATGTCGTGGTGTGTGAGTCAGCCTGAGCCACATTACTCATGTCTGCAGACCTACCTGGCTCCACATCTCCAACAGAAAGAAGGACAGACGTGGAGGAAAGCATGATGATGGAGACGAATCTAAACTGGTTGTTGTTGTGATTTGAAAACAAAGGGAGTGAAGTGAAAGCAGAAGGATTGCTTGACCAAAGACAATGAAAACCACCTGGGATTTTTATTAAAAAGGGAAGCTGGGAGACGAGGCGCAGCACTTGCACAGTCTTGCCTCCGGTATATCAAAACCCCAAACCAGCCAGTCTACAGAATATTCAACGCATGCTGTTTTAATGCAGTCAATTTTCCATGAACACTGTGATGCCCCACCCCCCACCCCCTGCACACCCTTTCTGTTTCAAGCAAATCAGACATGAAGTCATTTTCAGCCAGAAGCAACTCCACAGAAATAGTTTGCATGTGGCTCTGAGGTCATGGGCAGAGAGAGGAGAAATGATAACAGAGCAGCAAGCCACAAACACTGTGTGTCAGCAGCAAGCAGTCTGCAGGGTGAGAGATTCAGCCTTTGTCTCAGCAGCATACAAGTCATAGTGTCTCTGTGACTGTGGAACCAGCCCGGCCCAAACAACAGGCACAATGATGGATGTAGTGTTAGGGTGGGAATGGATTTTTGTTTTCCAAATGTGTCTGCTTTTAGCCATATAAATTAAAATGACGCCTAAATACAGAGTGGACACATATTGTCGTCATCACTTTTTTCACGCTGTGCTAAGTAGTCAAAAAAAGGATCTTTATCGTTAATAAAACTATCATTTTTCATATTAGAGTGAAACGTTGAAATTTGCGTGATTGCTATACACAGAATAAACATTACTTCAAAATTGTTTTGTAGATAAGGTTTCATACTGAAACACGTTGCTGGTGTTTTACGACATCTAATTCAATCTTTTGTTGTCTGTTATTATGGGACTGTCTGTAAAAATAGATTTTTAGATCATCTAGAATTACTGGCTCTATGCCTACCAGTCAAGTTGCAGCTTCCATTCATGTTTGTCCCGATTCATATATACACTGAAGACTTTGAAAGGATCCTTTTGTGTTCACATGCTGGGCTAAGAAAGCTGATTCAGACAGTAGACAAAACTTCAAATAGGGATGTTGCTGCATAGAAGCTACAAATTCTTAAATGTGGAGGCTTCTCAGACACGGTCAGCTCAGAATACCTATACAATCACCAAGTTTCAAGGTGAACACCCAGGATTAGTGTCACTAATTCAGTAACTGAAAAATGCAAAATTTTGTCTCAATTTCTCCTTCTGTTTTCAGAGTTATGGCATCTTGTTCACACTGCAAGGAAAATCGAATAAATTATCAGTGAATATTTGTGAAAAAAAAAAAAAAAATCCCTCAAGGTGTTCCTGGGATATCATATTCACGACAATGGAATGATTTGTGGTCGCAGTGACCTTCACCTTTGACTCTCAAAATCAAATCCCTTTATGCTTGGGACCAAGTGAACGTTTGTGCCAAATTTAAAGAAATTGCCCGAATGGATTTTTCAGAGACCTCATTCACAAGAATCAGACAGTTAAACTGAAATGGTGGCAAAATTAAAAAGTCATAATATTAAGAAGCTGTTTCATTCTATTCACACCAGTTGTAAATAAAGTCCCTTTGACCTCAGGTCCTGTGTGTCTGTACATCTTCCGCCGCAAACTAAAAACACACCTCTTCCGACTTTACCTTGAACAGTAGAACTTTAGTAGCGCTTAAAATGGCACTTACTGATAGCACTTTGTAGTTTGGCTTTCTTGAAGAAATAGTATTTTCTTGATTCCTGTTGTTCTGGGTTTTGTACCCTCATGGTTGAAATGCACTTATTGTAAGTCGCTTTGGGTAAAAGCGTCAGCTAAATGAAATATAATGTAATGTGTTGTCAGAAGCCAACCGTGATCAAAAATGAAGGCTGAGTTTTACCCCTGATCTATAAAACTGCATGTAAAAATCTACAGACAAAAATAGGTGTCATATGATATTTAAATTACATTCATTACGAGTGTGACCAGAGGAAGTTTTAAATAGTTCACAACTCCAGTGGATGATGTTCAGTTAAAGGCTTTAACACAAGAGAGCAGTAAGAGGAGCAAAACACAACAGTTATACATCAGTGGAAAGACTCTAAAAAGAAAATGATGACGCTCTTGATCTTTAAACAGCTGGTTCAAAAACCTCCTGAACTCTTTGTACCCAAGTTATCCCGGCTTTTCAGAGAGATGATGCCGTGTCTGAACTTGTGTCAGTGCTACCGCGTCCACCTGAAGCACAGTCTTCTTCTTCTTCTTCTTCTTCTTCGGTGGTGGTCCAGGATGTGGTTTCTGGAGGTGCAGATGCTGAGATATGGGATATGTGCTGCTGTGTGCTGCTGTGTGCTGCTGTGTTGCTGACTGCAGTAGCAGGAACAGTGTGTGTCTGTGTGTGTGTGTGTGTGTTGACATGCTGATGGGGTTTGGACCTGGACACAGAGTGCTGATGGGGCTGATGCGGTGAAAGAGAGAGAGAGAGTTGCAGTTTGTTCCACCATTAGAAAGACAGAGACAGATGTCAGCACCAGCAGCTGCTTTAGTCAGCACTTTGAACACACACACACACACACACACACACACACACACACACACACACACACACACACACACACACACACTCATTCACAGTGACGAGGGGCTGCCGCGCTCTTCATGAAGATACACTCTCGCTTTCTGTCTCATTGTCGTTTCGTTTCATTCCTGAAAAGAGAAGCTAAGCGAAACCTGAGGACTGCGCGCTGATGTACATTCAATCTGCTGCTGGTTTCACGGGTGGAACAAAAGTATTGATCGCCTCTCACCTTCCTGTCAGGGGACAAACTGGAGCTGCCGAGTTTGAGTGGGAGCCAGCAGTAGGTGGCAGCAGTCAGTCACACAACACCTGCCTGAGTAACCTGAATGAGTGTCTGTCTGCTTTCTGGTGCTGCTCTAAATCAAACCCTCATCATCCAAACACACTGCAGCTCCTCTATAGATGGAAATTACATCAAACCTGTGTTTGTGATGTATGAAAATCAACCAGGTGGGCTGTTCTTACGACTTATTTCTCTGAGCGCTCTCGTTGCACGCTCCAGACAGCACAGCGTGACCCTCGCAGCCTTTCTTTGTTTTCCAATGATTTGGCAGTCTAGACACCCCCCTCTTGTCTTGCTGTAACTCTGCGGTGTGCAACACACAGGTGGCCATGACAACGCTAACTGCATTAAGGTGGATTACCTGAGGCCTGCTGAGCCCCAGAGCCAGCCAGGGATTCCTCCTGGCAGGCCTCACTTACACACACACACACACACACACACACACACACACACGCACACACACACACACACACACACACACACACGCGCGCGCGCTTGTTGCTTCAGAAAATGCACTAATGATCTCCCCGTGTTCATTTATTTAGCTCATTTCCCTGTAACGAGTTGTAATTCATACAGAAAGTAAGATGGACTCATGAATGTGCTCATGAGTGCACGAGGGCAGCAGCAGGAAGAACATATTGGATGTTGGTACCAAGGCTCTCGCTGGCCTGGCAGAGAGCAGAGGATGAACTACCACAGTCGGCCGGGCCTCCCAGCCCACAGAACTCCATTTTTCACCGGCTTGCGTGAGAGATGGATAGGGATGAGAGAGAGGTTAGAGAGAGGGAGGCAGACAGAGAGAAATACTAGGACGAGCAGGCTGCCAGAATACAGGGTTATATAAGGGCAAGAGTTTTCCATGGGAAAAAAAGGGCAAGAAATGCTGTTTGGAGTTAGTCATCCTCAGTGACGCGTGGAAAAGTGTGGAATGCTGTGCTGACGCAACTTTCGAGCAGTGGACGCGTGTAATGAGACTAAAAGTGCGCAAAAAAGCGGCATCTCAAATGAAGACGGAGATGAAGAGGAAGCGGGCACGATCGGTGAAAATATCCACAATAAAAGCCCACTTTGGATGTGTGCCAGTGGAAAAGAGGAGAAAGAGCGCCGTAGCTTGCTGACGTAACGGTTCCTAACTGTTTCCATATAGAGGGCCTGGGACCAGGCGCCAGGCAGGAACCTCAGCATAGTCTGGTACCCATCAGTCACTGTGAGAGGGGGGGGATACTCGCACATACATGCATGCTTACACATTGATGCACATGTACAGATGTCCAGTTCAAGTTGCTCGAGCTTCATCGATATATAAATTTAGTCAATAATGTAGAACACAAGCATGCACGCGGTCTTAAAGACAAGAATACGCAAACAAATACAAATGCTTCCTTAAGGGCCACGAGGGGTCACTGGATGATTTTGTGTGTGAAAGTAGTGCGAATGTACATTATGACCTTCAAAGCCATCAGGTCTCAACCCAAAACGAACAAGTGATGGAGATTTTAGGAGAGTTGAGCAGTGCTCTCCTGCAGCATCGTGCAAACACAGAGCAGGGAGTTTTGAGGGAGTTTACATTTGACTCGTTTTGGTATCAGGTACTTTTCTGTTTTGTTTTTTCCCAACAAATAGTGCCCCGCCCCCTTACCCCCCTCCCCACTGTAGCGATGGCATGTGAAACCACTGTGAAGTCATCTTAAACTCAACACACACAAGA
This sequence comes from Embiotoca jacksoni, assembly GCF_022577435.1. Lineage (NCBI taxonomy): Eukaryota > Metazoa > Chordata > Actinopteri > Embiotocidae > Embiotoca > Embiotoca jacksoni. Next base: position 20,714,139 of record NW_027185381.1, on the reverse strand, counting down.
ACAATGTAGGATATTGTTGGCAACCAAACAGAAGACCGTTTGCACCTCCTCAATTGACCAGAGCGTGGTTTTGCTGGGTGACATTCATCAAATAGTTCTGTGGATCAGTTTCTATTGTATTTAACAATGGCGAGTTTTTTCTGGATGTCTTGTAGCTCTTTAGCAATGATTCTCTCTGACCAATCAGTGGTCTGCAGCATTCTCACTTCACCTTTTAGTACTGCCTTGGCTCACTGGAACCTCGACAGAGCTGATACCTAAAATAGTACCAGGTACTTTCTACAACTCTTGCCCAATGGAAAACCTAAAAAAGCAAGTAAAGTCAAGTGGAGCCGAGCTGGCAGTGGAAAGGGACCTAAAACAATCAGTGTTCATGTGCACTAATATCCCAGTTACGTTTGGGTTGTGAGAACATTCCAGTTATGGTATCTGCTGCACACATCAACTTAATAACCTGATTTCAGAAACCTGGAGTTCCTCGTCAGAGAAATCTGATAGAAACCACACTACTGGATCACCTGATCCACATTTCTGATCATTCTCTGCTTTGTGGGAAGCATCTGACTGTGGTCATGCAGAGCATCAACTGTCAAGCACCTAATTTTTCACCAAACAGGCCGTATGAGTAACCGCATATAACTTGCAGAATCTAAGCCAAGACAGCCTTTTGGTCTGTTTCCCCTCATCATCTGTAGGCCATGGTAGATGCATCACACGTAACACACTTAACCATCTCCTTTGTATGCATAAATAAATACACATGCAAACACTGTATGTCATCAATGAATGCATTGAACACACACACACACACACACTCTTACTTTGTATCCACATGTACGTATTTGCATTCTTTCCTACTGGCTGTCTGACCTTAACCCCCCCCCCCCCCCCCCAATATTTGTCTTCCTAAACAAACAACACTTAAGCAGTTAAGATATGAATGCAAACTTGAATGGAAAAAAAACATCATCAGAGAGCTCTGTCAGGGCGCTGAACATTGGCAACAGGATACCTGTGTAGAAGTGCAGACTGCAGCAGAACGATGGAAAGACTGTAGACGAGGCAGGTTACCCGAGATGCAGATCCATATAATACGAGCTGAGGGCACCTTGAAAAACAAAGGCACACATGCAGGGGAAGCATATTGTGAAAGGATTATCTGTTATGATCCAGGTGATAAATACACACAAACATCGCAGGCAGGATGGTAAGGGGAATGAAAGTGAGAAAGTGGGATTTAGCATGGGTTTCATAGCCGTGGTGGTCCTGTCAAGGGGAATTCCCATGGTGGCCATAAAATAAAGACACACACACACACACACACACACACACATGGAAATCAGAGGGACTCAGCTGGAGATGGTGGTAATGCCATTACATCTGCCTGTCTCCTATTGGACTCGGTGAAACGCTCATTAAGACAGCATTGAGCTCACTGAAAAAGGCTGAGGGCCATCTAGTTTTGCATGTTGTTTGTGTGTGTTGAAAGGATTTGCTTCATCTTCTCTGCTCCTTTCTCTGCTCCTCTTCACCTCACTCATCGGCCCCAGAACAACACCCCGGTTGTTCGTGGCTGGATTGAACCAAACGGCGGGGCTTTTGGGAGTCGATGCTTTGTTCGCCGAGAGATGTTGTTTGATTGCACGAGGTGAAATTCCACCATGACATCATGAAACCAAAACTGCCTTTGTAGTCGAGCCCCCATTGAGGGGACGCTGTGAATTGGCCCCCCCGCTGGATTTGGACGCCGTTTTTTTTATTTTTTTTTTGCAACATTGGTGTACACTTTATCCTCTGGGGGCAAATACCTCTCTTTGTCTTTGTCTTTGTCTTTCTCTCACAAACACTCACACACACAACTACCTCATCTCATTCTCTCCTCCCCTGGAGGTAAGCACTGTTCAAACACATCACATCATTGGCAAACACCGCACCCTCACCAGCCGGCCTCCCTCTCCGGTGCCCACAGACGCAGTCGGATAAGGAAGAAGGTGGAGCAGGACGAAGACCTAAAAAAAAAACAACCTGCGATGTGTGTGTGTGTGTGTGTGTGCGTGCGTGCGTGCGTGTGTTGGTGGTGAGAAGAGGAAGCACATGGATAACACCAGACAATGAGTCAACCTGGGAGAAAACCGAGAACAACAAGGTGACGTTGTTTAGAGGTGTGGCTAACGGGCGCCTTCCCTTTTCTCTCAGACACACACTCACCGGGCACTTTGTTAGGAACACCTGTGCAATCAAGTGCAATTCAACACATGCCATAAAGTCTACAAAGCTTATACAGCCTCAGTGTGCGGGGAGAATATTAGGAACACTTTCACGCTGTGCAGTTCAGCTGTAGTCACACGGGGGTCACCTTTCCGACAATCACAACCAAAACTAAAACTAAGGTTTGTAAAAGTAAATTTACAGCGGAGCTTTTGTGTTATATTGTGCAGGTGTTTCCAATAAAAGCTGGCTGAGTGTGTATGATAAAGGGAAGGAGCGCCATGGGTTTCTCTAACTTAGAAACAAGGAAACAGACTGGCTCCATTCAGCTCCCCTAAAATCTTAACTGTTCTTTTATTACACTACGTTTTTTTTTACTGATCATTTTTTTTTTATTTAAAAAAATGTTTAATTGGTGAGCTTTAGGTGTGCTGTGTCGTGGATTTGGCTTTCAGGCTGTTTTTGTTTTCTGTCTTTCAGCTAAGTTAAGCTTCTCCGGCCGTAGCGTCATGTAGCTGACGATACTTTTGTACTTTCTAATTAAGGATTTTGAATGGAAGGGACTGTATTGCCACTTTTACATTACTATAATAAATGACTTATTAGGGGCCGAGCACCAATGGTGCGAAAGCCCTATTATTCTTCAAGGAATTATTATTCTTCCACTTTTTTTCTTACTAAAGAGTTGCCTTTTTGGAGACTTTATCGTACTCAAAAACTCAAAAAGTTTGGGCACGCGTCACTTCAGGCGAAAAATTACGTATTTTACATGACATATTTCATAGTATATATACTATAGTATGACTTTTATGTCATATTTTAGACAACATTAAATATTTGAATTAAATAAAATAAAATAATTACATTGAATTAAATAAAATAATGACATTGAGTTACATTAAATAAAATATTTAAATTATTAAATTGAATAAAATAAAAATAATTAAATTGAATTAAATTAAATAATTAAATTTAATTAAATAATTACATTAAATAAAAAAAAATCTCTTGGCATCATGACCTCAACTCAACAGAAAGTCCGCCATTTTGAATTTAGTTGCCATTTTTAGCGTTTCGCACGTGTTGTACTTTAATGAACTCCTAGGGATTTTGTCGGATCGACTTGAAATTTTGTCAGTGCAATCTTAACATGTTTGGGATTAAAAGTAATCAAAAGAATTTGTTTTCGTCTATCGGTGTGCCGGTGGCGTGGCGGCCATTTCGAGCGTCTCACCATGAAACTAAATCTTATGTACATGGACTGACATTCTCCAAACTGATAACAGTCCAGCCCTGATAACATCTGTATGGTAATATTCCCTCATAGTCATAGCGCCACCTGGCAATTGGAAATGACCCTTTTCATACTTTCACATGCTACGTCGAGCTGGTTGATCACATGAATGTAAATTCGGATCAGAAAAGCCTAAACACATTGATGATAATATATTGAGAAGTTTGTTGGACTTCGTCAAAGGGTGTCACCATGGCGATGCGGCAAAGTTTGACGTTTCGCCGTGACACAGGAAGTTGATGTTTAAGGTCAAAGGATGCTTGAAACCTCATGAAACGTGGCACATACATCCGGCGTGGTGAGACAATACATCTGATACGTGTTTTGCGAGCGGGCATGGCCAAACGGCTCGCTGGCGCCCCTTAACTGCAGCCCCGGCACCTAGTTTCCCCTACATGCACGTCGGGGGAGCCCGCGGCCCCGACACGCTGGATCCCCGACATGCACCGTGCGAGGGCCCGCATATCACTGCTTGCAGTTTTAATTTAATTTTCCTATTATATTTTTAACAGGGTAACTCGTAATCTTTAACCTATTACATTTCAAGAGTGACATTCTCAACACTGAAGATGAGCATGTTTTTATAGAAAGCAATTTTGAACGCATCTTCTCATAAATAATTCACCATCCCACCAGTATCTGGAACCATGTGGCTCTGCCTGAGAGAGACAGAGGAGGAAAAAAAAAAAAAAAAAATCAATGAAGCCGTGTTTTGTGGTCAGAGCGGAGTTTGTTAAACACAAAATCAATAACACGACTCCAGGACTCTGGATGTCGTAATGTGTTGTCGGTCTATTTGGAGGAATCCCCTTCCCCGGCTGTCTTCGGACCCCATGCAAGCACACACGGAGGAAGAAGAAGATGAAGAAGAAGAAGAAATAGAAGAGGAAGCAGAGAGGAGTTTGTATTTTGTCATGTCTGTATTTTTGTGTCATTTTCACAAAACATGTACAGGGGAAGGAAAAGCCTTTCAATAGAACCTGAGGTATTTTTGCATCAAGCAGCCTAAGGTATCAGGATTTTCTTTTAAAAACTCATCTAAATTCATCAGTGTCCTTAGATGCGTTGCTATTTACACAACATAATAATAATAATAATAATAATAATAATAATAATTCAATAACAACAATTTTAGCAAATGGGACAGCCTGCATCATCCTTGTTACATGTCATAAATAATTCTAACAACATTTCTTAAAAATATAGGGAGCAGGGTGAGGGACAGGAGAGGTTGCTTGAGACTCGGTGGGGGGAACATAGTTATCTATCTGAACTTACTGTAGCTGCAGCAGCATAAGGTCAAAGGTCAGAAATCGCCAGAGAGTAAAGCTAATCAAGGGTCAACGGAAAAATGAACACATTTTACATCATAAATAAATAACCATCTCGCACCAGGAGAGCAACGTTTTCATTTCTTTCACCTCAGGATATGAAGATCCTCTTTTTTTTCTTCCCATTTTGTTATGCTGTTTTTATCAAAGCTTTGGAAAATAAGAAATAAGAGAAAAAAAAAAAAAAAAAAAAAGACAAAGAGAGCGAGGGAGCTTCATGGACATGCATTGTGCTGATGTACCAGCAGCTGTGTACCCTGTGTTGGGTTTGGCTCACTGAAAGATCCCCTGAGAATGAACAAAAGGGTATGTGTAGGGCCTATGCTTTCCATGTGTGAATATAAGTGTAAGTGCATACAGTATATTGTGTGTGTGTGTGTGTGTGTGTGTTGGTTTCAGCTTTGGTGGGACACGCTCTAATGATGACCGATGAACTGGCGCTGGCTCGGAGAGGACACTCGGTTAAATCTTGTGAAAGAGTGTGCGTCGGTTTGCATATAGTTGTTGTCATGCAAGCCCTCATGAAACTGGAGGAAAATGTGTGTGGCTACTCGGTCTTCCTCCGCACACAGTCAAACAAAACAGTCTTTTTAGTCAACGCGGGAGCCCTCAATTGTGATAAATCCATGAATTCACACTGCAGTTGAGGCAAAACAGAGATCCTGTTCTTGGAAATCTCGCTAGTGGGGCGTCTGTGCCATCTTCTAAATACAAAACAGAGGCAAAACTTGGCTTTCGAAGTATCATGTGATCGCTAATTGGACTTTTGTTTGTTACCAGAAAGCAGAAAAGTGCATTTCAAAGTCATACATCACTCTCTCCAAAGAAGGAACAGCACATATTGCTTGCTTGAATTTGTTGAATGTGTGTATTTTTGTATGAGTGTGTGTTCATAAATACCATACAGCAAATAATAATAATAATAATTCAACAAAAAGAAAAAAAGAAATAAATCCACAAAACATTATATTATTTCTCATTACCAGAATGAACCAATACAATAAATTAAAAACTATAACTGAACAGAAGTCCATTAAAATTGCTATATATATTCATATTGTATATATAGTATTTGTCTGTCTGTAGTCAGCCTTTCAGGTGCATGCTCAGTGGTGACCATAGGTGGGAAGAGTGGGAGGGGGCTTGGAGGGGGTCTACGAAGGGGGCTGAGGGGTCATTAAAGCGAACCCTCATCAGCATCCTGCAACCTCAGTCCCATCACGCTGTTAACACTGGAAACAAGGGAGCCAAAGTCAGGAACGACACACTGTGCTTTAGGTGTGGGGGGATGGGGGAGGGGGGGGGGGCACTGCCCTTCGCTCAGAGTCTCCAACTCAAAGTCTTTTCATCAACAAAATGCTGAGGATCCTTCATTATTTGGATGCATTACCGCCTTTATATGAAGTCTGTAGGCATCTCTCTGCCTTGTGCTGTGGTGATGTGAGGAGACGGTGCAGTAAAGGAGTCCATTACTGTTGTTGATGTTGTTATGCAGAGTCTGTAGCAGGCAGAGCCGCACCGGAAAGGGAGGGAGTGGGGGTGGGGGGGGTGGGGGGGGGGAGGCAGACAGAGCCGTGCGAGGTTCTGATACTTTCTGACACCGGGGTGAAGCTTTGGGTAGGAAACATCGGGGCTTGGTTCAAATCACAAGCTATACACCCACTGAAGCACACTACATTTGACCACAGGCAAGCAGGTTGTGTCTGAACTCTTGTCAAAATAAGGGAATTCTATATATTAGGGATGCGACATGACATTTGCCCTGTGTGGTTTCTTTTTTTTTTTTTTTTTTTAATTTTTTTTTTTTTTTTATCGGTGACAGAGCTCATAAACATCAAAAGTTTCAGTACCTACAGTGGACCCCCCCCCTCCCCCCACTGTTACCTCCCCCTCCCCCAGACCTTTCTTCCAATTTGTGTAAGAGTTCAGGATGGTCTGCTCAGCACCACATCTGAGGCTCTGTCTGTCCAGGTGCGAATGCTCGTTCGCTCGCTAACCTTTTCACATTAACTCTCAGCTTGTATTTGTCCTTCTCTCAGTTGGAGTCTTTAACACTGTCTGTGAGGAGAGCACAATAAAACAACACATCTTCTGCTCCACCTCATATGTCCTCTTCTCGCATTCCCTCTAACCAGGTCCATTTATGTCCCCAGGGGACGGCTCTGGTCATGTCCATTATCTGTCAGGATACCTCGATGATCTCCATGCTCCCCGAGAAGCTTGACTGCTTGCCGATCTTCCCCAGTTCTTCTCGGGACCTCGTCTCGGCGATGCCCTCCTCAAACTCCATCTGACAGCTGCGCCGCTTGAACTGCTTCTCTGACGCAGGTCCGCTGTTGGTTGAGCCGGCGGACATGGTCACCGTTGATGACGACGTGGAGTCCCGGTGGTCTCTCTGTGTCTGTGGCGCCGAGGGCTTCTCCCTCTGGGATTTGTCTCGTAACCGCACGCCTTCGCTGCACCCAAACGCCACGTATGCCGAGCTGCTCCCGAACCTCACTGACGACTCCTCTCCCCGTCCATCCCCTCCTCCTCCCAGCTCCATCTCTCCCTTACCACCTTCCTCTGCCCCAAAGTGCCAAGGAACATCTGTGGTTGGGGTGACCGGAGTGACGGGAGTGGTGGCCTGGACAGTGTCTCTGTGTTTGGTCCACATGGCCCCAGACCCCACGGTGGGCAGGGAGGGTAGCGAGAGGAGCAGGGAGCCCTTTAGGTTTTCGTCCAGACTGGGGCTCTTGTGGTCCAGCGACAAGCTGAGGGACTGCGGAGGTTGCTGTGGTTGGGAGTGGACCGGGGAACTGCCGCAGCTGTGCTTGGTTTTTCTCCTGGGCCTGGATGAGGAAGAGCCAGGCCGATGGACTCCTTCACTTCCTCCGAGCCCCAAACCTCCTATGCTGCCCCCACTGCCGGGTGAGGGGAACGGGGAATCGGAGGAGCTGGGGCTGTCTAGGACGGGAGAGCAGACACCATTGGAGGTGCCTGTTCCTGGGCTGTCAAGCTTGCAGAGCTTGGGGACGTCTTCAGAGTGCGTGGGTGCCAGGCCGAGGCAGAGGGGACTGTTAGGGGAGTAGACAGACTTGATGTCCAGGGAGAAGGAGCGTTTGAGCCGGTTAGTGTCCATGATCCTCTCTGCCGAGAGGTGCAGGCCGTTGAAGCCTTGCTGGAGGGAGGTGGGTGACGGCAGCTTGGGTTCTGGTGCGATGTGTGGATCTGCCACAGACGAGTCAAAGTTGCTGTGATGACCATTCATCTCGAAACCTGTGGTGACCCCATTAACCTCCGAGCTTTGCTTAGTGTTGTTTTCGGAGATCTTGTCATCAGAGGTTAAAGCTTGGAGTAATCGCAGGCCCTTCTCAAACTCCAGCAACTGACCAAGGAAGTTAAAGTTGGGGGATATGGACGGTCTTCTGTCCTTTACGAACCTGTCGGGAGAAAAAAAGTGAAACAAAAAAAATAAGTCACAGGAAAGCCATTTAAAAACATGTCATGTAATGCTGGGAGTACTATCTAGGGACAAGGTATTACAGTAAATCCTGTCTGAACTCACGAGACATACTTTTTCAAGGTCAGGACTAACCTAAGTGGAAACAGTTTTACTGTCCCAGTGTTGTCCTGACAGGGCAAAGCAAAGCCTTTTGTACAAACTCTGCAACCTGGCAGCCGTCTAACAATTTCATTTCACACAACCGGGGGAGGGGGTCGTCTAACATTTCTGAGTTGTCTTTTTACCGGGGCTGACACCTTAGCTCAGCTGGTGGTGGATGGGAGGAGCGAGCGTACCTGTAGGCATCATCTGATGACAAGCCCATTGTCTTCATGATGTATGCGATGGCGATGGTTGCTGAACGCGAGATTCCAGCCAGGCAGTGCACAATGACTCTGCAGTTTGACACCTTAGCTTTGTCTGTTAGGGGGGGGGAATTAACAAGTATGAACACACAAACACTAAACACAACACTGCAGATCCCTGACGGGTCTCCTCTTTAGCAGAAAGTCTCTGGAGGCAATCAGTGCCCATTGTCAGCAAGCTGACATTCCCCGGAAGAGCACAGGGAATCATACCTGCCGCTATTGTAAGCTGCATATGATTAACTTTGATAATGTGCGGATATGTTGCCTTGAATATCACACATAACTTGAGATGTATTCACTTCCTTATAAAGACACTTCCCTCGGTGGCTATTGTGCTTTGCACTTCTAATCTTACACCTTCAATCCAAACACAGTATGCCTCGTTTTTAATGTTTATCCCCGCTTCTTACCTATGAATTCATTAGTTTTGTCCAGCCAGGGAAGCAGTTTCTCACAGTAGTTGTCGTTTACTGGGATGCGCATGAAATGGCTCTCGCTGATAAAGTCTGGCTTGGGGCAGGTGTTGCTGGCATTCAGCACATAGGTGATACCATTCTGGGCCATCAGATCCTACAGAGACAGAGATAAAAGGGGTTTAAGGTCATGTTTGGTTGCCAGGTAACCGTAACGAGTCGGTCAGTCTTTCATTTGTGGCGATAACATGAGCGCAAAGATAAATCATACCTTGTTGAGGACGTCTTTCTGTGATCCCAGGTAGAGGTGTGGCAGGATGCGAGTGGGCCCGACATTAGCCACAGGCAAACAGGGCTGGGACAAGCTCATAGGCAGAGCAGTGGCAGGCTTCCCTTCACACAGGCCGGGGAAACAGGAGGAGAAAGCTGCAAAGCCTCCTGCAGGGAAAATAAAGAAGGGAGAAAACCGGTTAGGTACACTAATGGTTTTCCACATAACAGTCACACAACACACATGGGAACTCTGCAAAGACTGCCATGAACTCATCAAGAACATTCCAGCACCATTAGCAGGGCAGGCAGACACTCAATAGACTTTCAGAGGGGAATCTGGGCTACCATGTCTGGGTCCCGTTTAGGGCAACAGAAGCAAAAAAAAAAAAAAAAAAAAAAAAAAGAGGCTCTCTGTGCTTCTGTGTGCTTGTTAGGTTAACTGCCGGGTGGCCAGGAATGTGTGTCTGGCCCTTTAAGAGGCAGGCGGCTCCACTTTTGGCATATGTGTCTGTGAGTGTGTGAGTGTGTGAGTGTGTGTGTGTGTGTGTGTGTGTGGCTCTGTTTCCTGCATGAGCTCATGTCCTGTAGCAGGGCATTGCGTCAGGCTGGGGGAATGAGAGAGGCCACAGGTGCAGGGCCAGGACAGAGGCCCAGTAACATCCCCCTGACAAACGCACTGCACACACACACACACACACACACACACACACACACACACACACACACACACACATGGACATGCACGGACATACACATGCACACACTCAAATTTTAACAAGATGAAGACATGATCACATAATCTTGCAGTCAACATATGCTTAATATTCACTCTCACTGTCTTTAGTTCTCTCCCCACCCAGTGCACAAACACAAATACCCACAGTCATCATTACTCTGCAGTGCCGCGGTTGTATAACTACAGGGTGGTGGATGATGAGAGGAGCTGGGGGCGAGGTGTGTATGTGTTGAGGAGTGGGTAATGACCTCGCAGAGGAGTGTGGAGAAGGGTGGGGAGTACTTCAAGGAAACCCTGAGTACCAGAAAGGAGATTAGAACCTAATCTAGGTTCAGCCCTGCCTGACCCAATCTGGGTCGTAGCGCACTCGCGAGTGTGTTTAGGTGTGTTTAGGTGTGCCAGTGTGTGTCACACACACACACACACACACACACACACACACACAGAACACACACAGAACACACACACAGAACACACACACACAGAACACACACACTCACATTCACAGAATACACACACACACATTCACAGAGTGAGAGTGAGTGAGACATGACATCACTGGTCTAAAGTAGCACACACAGCATAGTGCAGGCAGGACATTGCCTTCCGCTGTAACACACACCCAGCTGCACTACTCATGTAGCAACCATGGGCCAACACACACACACACACGCACACACACACAGCACACAGAGCACACAGTGTCAGCAGTGAGTACTGTGTCCGCAACAGATAAAAAAAAAAAAAAAAAAAAAAAAAAAAAAAAAAAAAAAGTTGTGCAAATGCTCCTGCTCCTGAGGAGTGAGGAGGCCGGGTGCCTGCTCATGACCCAGTACTATTCTGGGTGCACTGTCCCTTTAAGAGCACAGTGAAGAAGGCCTGTCTGTTTCCAGCTATTAATGGCAACCCGGCGGAGCGATGACATCAGTGCTCCACATGGGGGGTGGAGTGAAGAGAAGGGTAGATGGATATATGCAGTAAGGAGCGATCAGATAACTTCGGCGATACGGGAGGGAAAGCTTAATGCAAAGAAGAAGAGGTCGAGGGAGTGCTGCTGCGCAAGCACCACTCTCTGAGCTCACCTTTTTGGCCTCTATAGCACAGACTAAGCCAACATCTGTAGTTCACACTCGGCTATAGCGTGCGCTGGCACTGTACAATTTCCACCGGAGCCTCTCTTGAGTGATCCTATGGGCAATGCTACAGCGTCACTAATTGATATAACAGAGGGAGGAAGGGTTCTTTGAAGGATTTCTTCCTGGTTTCTCTGTTCTCAGGCTGCTGGTGTTGGAGAACACACAAACACAAACACACACACACACACACACACACACAAGGGCAAAAAAAAAAAAAAATAAAATAATGGTGCCACATATAGTGTATTCTTTATCTGTGTGAGGAAGCGATTTGTTCCAGGAGACAGTTAAATCAACAGGAAAAGCCTCACGTCACATAGCAACCATTTCCCTTTCTATGTGAGGACATTGTTAGAGAGTTGTTAGAAGACAGGACGTTCCACAGTGGAGACAGTGTGTGTGTGTGTGTGTGTGTGTGTGTGTGTGTGTGTGTGTGTGTGTGTGTGTGTGTGTGTGTGTGTGTTTGTGTATAGCACTGAGGAGAGAAAGTGTGTTTGTATGAATGAAGGGAAGTGAACACATGAATGAAATCGCTCGTCTAAAAATAAATCCTTTTACACTTTGATCTTGTGAGTATGCCTGGATGAATAATTAAATCCATGATGACTGTAGCTGACCTCATCTCTTGTTAAATAAACATTAAAGAGCAGGAAGACGGGCTGGCCAGTGTGTGATTGGGTGTGTGTGTGTGTGTGTGTGTGTGTGGGGTGGGGGTGGGGGTTAGTGGCATGACGGGAGACTGAAGTCAGAGATAAGAGAGCAGGTCTGAGTGTGTCTGCCTGCTTTCTTTTAAGAGCGATTACATTACAGTGACATTACGTCAACACAATCACAAACACCTTCCTTGTAGTCAAAAGCTTTACATGGTCGGCGCTAATGGACATTAGTCACACACAGGAGATAGCACGTTATTGTCACTTCGTCACCTGATTCCACTCTACTTGAGGTTGCCGTGACAACGAGGAAGGTCATTGATGTTGATGACAGTTGGCTAAACGTGTGTTCCCCCCCCCCCCCCCCACCCCACCCCTCCCTTAGTGTTGTCAAGATGGAACAAGACACACACACATAGACATAGAGGGCACACAAAGACATTGACACACACACACACACACACACACAGCCCATGGAGACATGGCCTCACATTCTCCACAAGAAAACCATGACACATCTGTCCATTCCAATCTAAGCACACGATGCGCACTCACAAGCACACTGTACACTCACCCTGAGGTCACTGAAAATACCCCGTGACACACACCAGCCCAGCTGTCCATGTAGATGACATCAGAAAGTCAAATGGGAGAGACGAGTTCACCTTCAGTGCAGCGTGACGGTCAGCAGAAACCAAAACGCTGCTACGTTAAACTCAAGAGATAAACGTGATTCAATATTTGTGTTGTCATTTTCAGTCACACACTGAAATCAGGAAATTGTACTTGGACACGATGCCACTAACCCAATTCTCAAAAACACACTCCTATAAAAAAAAAAGAAAAAAAAAAAAAAGAAAAATGTTCCAGCAGAAGGAAAACACACAACCGGGAAAGAGGGCACTGTGTCGCCATCGGCAACGCTAGCCAGCGCTGACTTCCTTTTTCCGTTTTTCTCTGCCCACTTCATCATTTATGCAACTGCTTATTTTCCTCTCTTGCCCCGTCAGAGCCGAGCACTCAGGCCTTCTTTGTTCGCTGGTAGTGAGCGGAGGTCCCTTTCCTCATCAGTCATTTCCTACATCTAGCACACTTCAATTTGAGGGTGAAGGTTATTCGCCCACAGGCATGAAAAATGTGTGTGTGTGTTTAGCAGAAGATATCGGAAACAAATTCAGAAGTTTTTTTTGGGGGGGGGTGTGCTGCTGCAGAAAGCTAAAAGATGAATGGTGGTGGAGTCCCGGAGATATCGACCGGATGAACAGACACACCAAACACCTGCTCGGCCAGTTATGGTTAATGGGCGCTCTGCTGTTACATCACTGCTGTTGGTACAATTGACTGCCTTGTCGATACAAGACCCCCCCCCCCCCCCCCGCCTCCCCGTCCCCCATCTGTGTGTGTGTGTGTGCGCTTCAGCCACTCTGTAGGGCAGCTTTTCAGTTGCCCTCTTTAACTCGTCTGTTAATGGAGAGGGACACACACACACACACACACACACACACACACACACACACACACACACACACACACACACACACACACACAGCCTGAGGGCATTGATTTGACTGAATGACTACCCGCACCCCTCCATCGCTCTCCTCTCTGTGGTTCATATCAGGGGAGACATGACGCCATCCTCTGTGCCCCTCCAGCTGTCCCCCTCCACTATGAGGGGACATTAGCATCTCAATGTGACCCCCCTCCCCTCCACACATCCCTCCCAACATGACATCATTGCACACATGTCCCACTCAGCTCCACAAAGGCTGTGCTGGAGCCTGAAGAAGCAATGAGAGTGTGTGTGTGCGTGTGTGCGTGTGTGTGCGTGTGTGCGTGTGTGTGCGTGTGTGTGTGTGTGTGTGCGCGTGTGTGCTTTTTTGTGGGTAGACTGGAGCCACGTCTGTTAGAAATGTGTAGATTGACAGAACCTGAATGAGACAGTGGGATGATGTCATCGCTTTTCATGCAGGGCATCAGCTTAATGACGGCCGGGTATGACGGCATCATCAACACGTCATCTTGGCTGATGGTTAAACTGTCTATTGTTCCTTTATCTTACTGGACAGATAGCTGGAGCGTGTCACTTTGATCAATTGCTGTTTCAGCAGTACTGTGCTACTGCAATATAGGACTATAAACCCTCCTGTAATTCAGTCTGCGTTCACAAGTCTATTTCCACAGAGACGTGTTAAAGTGCCTCTCAGTACCTGTGACATACTCTTCTATTTTCATCTGCTGAGGGAAAATGTCCTGTGATTTTCTTACCAGCTTTCTCTGAGCTCATAAATTTGTCACTTCCAGCAGCAGAAACCTGGTAGTGTAGAGATAAAGTGTACATGTGCACGAACAGTGTGAAGAGTGGCAGGTGTGGAGAGCTACTGTGCTAACAGCGTTACAGTTTCAGACCAGCGCTTGGATGTGTTTCAAAGTGTCTGCATTTACAAACAAACTCCACATTAATATTCTCCTAAGTTTATACGCAAAATGTTCCAATTATGACACTAGAAAATGATTTGTAATTGTTGAATAGCTGAATGGATATTTTGTGCAACATGCATGACGCTGTGCTGTTGTACGAAAAGGATTTTTCCACCGTGCCATTGCTCTGCATTGCCTCATCGCTCTGTGTGAAAAGGTGTTATGTTAAACACCTGCAGTGCACGCTGCACACATATTGATAACATAATCTCCACAAGACACCATTCTGCAGAGAGAAAGAGCGAGCAGGGGCGAGAGAGAAAAGCCAAGAGCAGAGGGGAAGAAAGAGAAAGAGAAAGAGCCTTTGTGATAGTTTTACATCTCAATGACCACAGGCTGAGCGAGCATGAGCACTATGTCATACCTCGGGTCACGGCTCTCACACCCCCCCCCCCCCCTCGACTCCCCCCAGCCCTTTTTCTCTCCTCTCTTTCCTCTTCATCGCTTCTTGTCTTCATGATGTCATCCTCTTAATCCCCCTTCTCTCCTATTCTGTCTCTGGAAACAAATTAACTGCATAAACAAAAAAGGTGGGAAAACAATTAGCAGGTTCGGCTGTATTCTTTTTAGCCTGTTGTGGCGGCAAATCGCGCTACAGATCCTTAAAATTCACTTCACATCTATCTTTCATTTGCGGCAAGCCCGAACTGGAATACGTCAATACCTGTGAGTCAATTGTGCCTTTGTACTCATCTGCAGGGTACAAACCGTTACCAGGGGCTTTCCCCTTGCACACCTGTATTCAATGATTTAATAACCATTCAACGTTTTACAGCCATGCCTCCAGCAAGTACACTTCGAAGTGTTTACATCCCCAACTTCCACACCGTAAACTACGCTCCATGCTCCATGTATTCAATGCATCTTATACACCATACACACAGGCCTTCATCCTCAACATGTTGCCCACCACAGAGGGATGTTCTAATCTCATTAACTTGCACACACACAAGCACACGCGTCCCTTCTCCTCTCCTCCAGGTGGGTACACACCTCGAAGCTCTCTCCCCTCCTTCATCCGGCGGACCCTGATCTTCAGCCTCATGTCTGTGTCCTGCAGGTCCGGCCAAAAACAGTCCTCTGCTGGGGCAATCACCACATCCAGAGGCATCCCCCAGGACACACTCTGTCTCGCACACACACTCACACCCACGGATGGAAATGTTCTGCTGCTCCTTCTTCCAGGGATGGAGCGACCCCTCGCCACACAAAACTGAGTCAGAACAAACAAACAGAAGGGTTCTCCTTAGACGGGTGGTCGGCGTGAGCCCACAGTCTGTAGTGTGAAAATCCAAAGTCCACAAAACTCCACTCTGGTTTAAGTTCGCTGCTGCTGCAGTGTCCAGGCGGCAACCCTCCGAAAATGGACCCTTTACAACAAATACAAGTCCAAAATGTCTGTGGACACGTTCCTCAAGTCAACATATGGCCAAAATCCAATTCAATGACCACAAAAATTCCTAAAATGCTCCTGCTTCAATATTTGGTAAATTCTGTGGTTTCGTGAAGAATGGTCGCCAGAGAGAGCGAGAGGGGAAAAACAAAAGTGAGTGGCCTGTAAACGCCTGTATGTAAAGGCCAGCTGTAATCTGCCTGCAGCTGGTTTACAGAGCGTCTGTGTGTGTTTCTCTGAGCGCTCTCTCTGTCTCTGAGTCCACAGCCAGAAGAGCAGCCCACTATTGTTGTGCTGCTCCACTCTCCTGTCTCTCATTCGCCCAGTCATTGGCTTACACTCCTCCCTCTCCCTCCCTCCTCTCTGCCTCTCTCTCTGTCTCTCTCTCTGTCTCTCTCTCTCTGCAAAAAACGGATGACGGAGCTGCACTCTATCCTCAGGCTCTGGGGGTGAATGAGCTCACTTGCTGTGAGCTCAGACTCTACCCAACCTCCCTCCTTCCCTTCCTCCTCCTCCTCCTCCTCCTCCTCTGCTGCTGCTACCTCCCTCTCTTGTGGAGCCAGCTCTCCGTCATAGCTAATGTCTAAGGCATGTAACCACATTCCTTACTCACCCAACAAATATGTGGCCACCTCAGGGGCCTAGCTAAGAAGCAGGGCTCTATCAGGGCAGGACAGAGGCAAAGACAGAGCTATCAAGCTCTTCGCAAGTCCACACACACTGCTGCAAGACTGATTAGTGCCTCTGTTGTTAATTACAGAGAATCAAGACTGATGGGTGGCTTAAGCATAAAAAAAAAAAATGCTTCTGTTCTTGTGTGCTTCTTAATATGAAAGATAATGTTTGCATGTTAAACTTGACTGTTTAAAAGTCATAATTAATACATTAGAAGCAAAATTATGCTTTTTAAATGAACTGTTTTCTTCAAAACCATCTGTTACCAGTCCTCCAAATATACTGTAAATGTACTGTACATACCTGCATTATGTCGATTGCCTTAAATGTACTGTTGCTTTGAAGCACATTACACTTACTGCTGGGTGGATTAAGACCCTGCTGGCGTTTTGACAGCTGATTTATCTCTAAAGGTGACGGAATGTGTGTGACTTCACCACGTTTCCTGCCCTGGTTCATGTCAAATGTGTCTGTGTTTGGACACTCTGTTCTCATCTTTGAGAATTGTTCAGGTGGTGGAGGAGAGAGGAGAGGAGAGAGGAGAGGAGAGGAGAGGAGAGGCGAGAGAGAAGGAAAGAAAATAAAGTCAGGGAAAAAAAATAAAGCAAAAAGCAGACAGAAGAGGAAGGGAAGGACTAGAGGTGATGAGAAGACCAAACAAGCTCATGGTCAGCAGCCATCATCCATTTTGACAGCCCACAGACTCCTAGTACTTTACTATGGAATGACAAACATGTAGGCCACAAGTCCAGCGATGGAAACGAAACCGCACAGGACTACTGCAGCAGACTGAATGTTCACTAATTATGGCGTTGATTTTGTATTTTGGTTTGTATAGTTCATCTAGTTTTGTGAACAATAAGTATATGCAAAAGGCCCCAATTGAAAATTTAACGATTTTTATGTCGTAGAAACAAAAAAAAATATTTCAAAAAATACCGCCTGCTATGAGCAGGCCAGTCAAATGTCCT
>NW_027185381.1:20689223-20691723 GCF_022577435.1 Embiotoca jacksoni | reverse complement strand
TTTATCAGGAAACAGCCGCCGAGGTTCAACCCAAATGTTTCTGTGTGGTCAGCATGTATTTACGGTAATAAGACCAGTGTTACATGCTTGTATACATACCAGGAAAAGTGTTAAACCACTGAGGATCTAAACTATCTGCTCTGCTACAGGCAACTAGTCGAAGCCTCTGCTAAAAAGCCTGGAAAAGAAAATCCCTTTGCCTTTTTTTGGGGAAAATAATTAGCAGACTGCATGTTTAAAATAGATCTTCTCATACTGTAACACAATTCAAATGGCTGCTAAGAAATACAATCTCAACCACATGGCAAAGCTGCAGTGTAAATCTGATTAAAAAGCTGAAAAAACAACAACATGGCATCCAAATAGGTAAATAAGGAAGCAGCGCTGCGGCATGTCAGAGATAAAGTAAATCAAAGACGGCATGGTGATAAACAGGAATCCACCATTGTTCCAGGGAATGACGCTATGACAGGAGCAGCAGTGGGCAGTCCGAGCATGACTGGAATTTGGTGGATGCATGCCAGGGCTGAGTAGGATAAACTAGCATAATTGTAAGCTACTCCTTTTCCTTTTCTTCTGCCTTTGGAAATTTCCACTCCACATGTGTGTCAGAGCCATCAGCATAAAAGCTGCAGCAGTAAACTGATGGCACAGCAACCGAACTACATAGCGCTTGGCCCAAATTCATGATGAGGTTCGAGTTATGAGGTGCAGATGGCGGTGAACCGGGGGCCTGGGTTAGCGCGCTGTTCAGCCTCAGCTCCTGTTGACCTGATGTGTTGACACAGCCTAGGTAACAGTTTCAACAAACTATTTTTACACCATGCCGGATGAATGCACGACAGGGGCGGGTTGGGGCGTTCAAAAGGCCCCCAGATAGATTTCAAACGCAGCAGGAGCCAGAAGGTACGTGCTGTGAACGAACTGTATACACAAACCAGCTTAAACACTACGGTCGAAGTATTTAGGGCACTGTGGTACAACCAGTGTTGGGAAGGTTACTCTGGAAATGTAGCAGGTTACAGATTACTAGTTACCCTGTTAGAAATGTAATAAGTAATGCGAACATTTTAATTAGGTTACTTCATCAAAGGAATGTAACTAATTACATTTGAGTACTGCTCTAACTACTCAACAGTGACTACTGTCAAACTTTTATCAAAGGTTCTTCAATATAACTTGAATAAAATTGAAATATTTTCATTTTAAACCACAACCATCAAAACAAATCACAAGTATGTAGATCACAACTGACTGCAGGAGAGGAAAAATGTTCACATAACCTCAAAGTCTACATTCAGGTCATGCTGAGTGATGATGTAACTATCAACAAGGCTGATATTTAGACACTGGCTCCCGAATGACTAAATATCTCTTCATCTAATCAATCAACATAGCAAACCACCTCCCTGCGTTTGCTTCAAGTAAAGCACATTGATTTAATTGGCAGACGAGAGGCGGGGCAATAAATCCAAAACAAGGTTTAAAATGTGATCTCATCCTTCCAAATGAATGGAGCCTGTAGACATAGACAGAAGGCAACAGAGTGAGTATAATATTTCACGTATAACCTTTTCACCCAAAAAACATACATTCAGATGTTACCCCTTTGTAATCACCAACATTTTGAATAGTAACTGCACTTTAATGAGTGTTTTTTTTCTCAGTAACTGTAAGAGATTACATTTATTTTGTAATTTAATTATATAACAAGTCCACAACACTGGATACAAGCACAGTCACAGGATTTCTCAACAACCTCACTCATCATAATTCACCTTTTTATGAGTCACAGCAATCATCACCACAGTAAGAAATGAACATAAATGGCAGTCACTTTGCTTTCAAGTAGTTCTAAGCATAAATATCATGTGTGGGTCTGGTTCATGTGTCTGTGTGTGTGTGTGTGTGTGTGTGTGTGTGTGTGTGTGTGTGTGTGTGTGCTTGTACTGACATCTTGAGCTCTTTATCTGCACTACTTGGAATTTATACACATCTTTCCTATAGCGTGGATGTGGGAGAAAATGTCATTCTCCTCCTTTGCATACTAAAGTGTATACGTATGAGTGTGTTTTATTGTGTGTGTGTGTGTGTGTGTGTGTGTGTGTGTGTGTGTGTGTGTGTGCGGCCCCTCTGCGCCGGCAAAGGACTCTTGAGTGATGGAGGAGAACGGGAAGAAGAGCAGGAGGCAAGCAGAGCAGTAAGATCACGTCATCGTGGAAACATTTGGCAACGGCTCACATAAACACACACACACACACACACACACACACACACACACACACACACACACACACACACACACACACACAGACGCCTAAACACCCACACATACACAAACCATACTGTGCACACACATAAACACACACTCCCTGGCCTGTTTTTGTTCTCTGGTTTTGAGGGAAAGAAGGGGAAAATGACATCAAGCTCATCATGTGAGGCCAATGAGACGGACGAGGGAGGGGGGTGAGAACACTGGCAGAAACAGAACATTGTTACA
>NW_027185381.1:20411723-20684223 GCF_022577435.1 Embiotoca jacksoni | reverse complement strand
TTAATAATTAAAGCAATTTAACAACCTCTTTTCAAAAGCCTGACAACCATTTCCTATTCACATCTTTCACGCCTTCTTTCTCACGAAATCTCTGCAGCTTACTTAGACACACAGGCAGATCCCATAGCTCTCTTTCCCGTGATGTCATAATGTAAAAATGCATGCATGCACACTCAACGGCCTCCATCCCCTCACCCACGCACATGCTATTGCCTACACATATAAACATTGCGTATGCACAGACACTGGCTGCTAGCTCCACTGACCCCAATAATACAACCACCCAAACAACTCAGCCGATGCCATTGGCTGAGTCCTTCTGGGGAATATTCTCTGCCACTGTTGTCGTGGAAACAGCAGAAAAGCGGGGACAGAAATGGAAGAGGTGTGATTCCTCTGTTTTTTTTTCCTCCTGAAGAGAGACAGCGAGAGTGAGCTGTGGAGAGTGATAAAGAGGAAGAGGAGGGAACTGCTGATAGAGGGTCTTTCATTAATAACAATATGATGTCTGATCAGAAAAGCTGAGGAGGAAAATCCTGGCTTGTAGAGACAATCAGAGAGTGTCTGCATGTGTGTGTGTGTGTGTGAGACATCAAACATGTGTGTGCATACGGTATGTATGTGTGTGCCCATCCCAAGCATGTGTCCAGTACATCTCTGTAACTGTGACTAATTGTGGAGCCCGGGTGCTTTGAGGCAATCCTCAGCAACCATGAATGACTCATGAAAAAGCACTAATCTCCCTGCAGAGGCAGAGAACTGAGAGGAGCAGAAGATTGGGGAAGAGAGCAGAGATTTGCCCGAGCAGCATGCCTCTGCTGTCTCATTTCCAATCCTGACTGAGGCAGATTACGTTCTCCTTTCGGCACTGACACATTTGGGATGGATTCATAAGCCTCCGCGGGAGGGTGTGTGTGTAATGCCGTCCCTTAAAAAGCTGCAACCACCACAATCAATGTGTTATTAACTCAACGAGGCTATTAACGGTCTTGCCAGGGCTCAATTATAAGTCTTAGAGTGCTTAGTGGACACTATGACAGGATAATAACTGTGGTAAATAAGGCCAGAGGATTGGAAGTTAAGCTTCAGCATTACTGTATGATGCAGGGTAAGAAAATGACTCCGAAAGCTTAAACATCAAAGAGTCATCACAGGGACTTTGTATCCAGGGAACATGTTTCTACACTTCCTCCTCTACCTCCTATCTTCACATATACCTGTGAACCTGACACGAAGTCAGAATACAACTATTAGTGTTAGGAAATGAGGAAGAACTGCTCCCATATGACTGAACACTTATGGTGCTCATCAGTGACATCTTCTGACCAAACTGTGCAATGACAACAGTGCACCTGCTGGCTGTCCAAATAAAGGGATGATGCATCTACAAAGTTTGAGCCTTCTACAAAGATTGAGGCTTTTAGATATAAAAAGTCCATTCTGTATCGAGGAGGGAGACTTTTGATCACACCACCGTCATCACACACATGCTTATACATTTAGCACCCACTCATAAGGACACACACACACACACACACACACACACACACACACACACACACACACACACACACACACACACACGTACCAGTGAGCAGGGAGACTTTGTAGAAGGTGCCCTCTAACTTTCCCATGAGAATGTGCACAAAGCCATCTTTGGACAGATGCCCCGCCTCTTTGGAGCTCTGGTCGTAAACCACCACTTCCTGCTTCCTGCCCAGCTCCACCTGCACAAAAGATAAACAACAAGGAAGAGAGGAGAGTTAATTCGAAAACTGCTCCGAAAAATAAAACAAGGATCCACCACCAACAAGGATGAGAGTGTCAGCTCATATGACTGGAATTCCAACCAGCACAACTGGCACAGTGGGAACTGTAATTGGGAATTAATTAATTCGGGGCACACACACATGCAGCACATGAACTTACTTGTAACTCCCTCCTGGCAGGTCTACCTGCTAATGCCATTCGTCCTCTGCAGCTCATCCAGAACGCAGCAGCTCGACTAGTCTTTAACCTCCCTAAATTCACTCGCACTACTCCGCTCCCTTCACTGGCTACCAGTAGCCGCCCACATCCGTTTCAAAACATTGGTGCTGCGAACAGATCGGGTCCAGTCTACATCCAGGACATGGTCCAACCTTACATCCCAGCCCGTTCACTCCGCTCTGCAGCTACCAATCGGCTTGTTGCTCCCTCACTGCGAGCTAAACACTCTACAAAATCACGTCTGTTTGCTGTCTTGGCTCTTAAATGGTGGAATGAGCTCCCCAACGACATCAGGACAGCAGAAAGTCTGTACATCTTCCGCCGCAAACTAAAAACACACCTTCTGACTTTACCTTGAATAGTAGCACTTAAAATGGCACTTACTTATAGCACTTTGAAGTTTGGCTATCTTGAAGAAAATTGTACTTTCTTGATTGTTGTTGTTCTGAATTTGTACCCTCACGGTTGAAATGTACTTATTGTAAGTCGCTTTGGATAAAAGCGTCAGCGAAATGAAAATGAAAAAATGATAAATGAGCTGCAGCATGTACCGAACCCGTGACTATCTGACCCTGAGATAATTTCCTCACACACTCGACCACTCTGCTGCTCTCATTTTGAGCAGGAAGCAGCGTCAAAGAAAATAAAATAAACTGACACACACACACACACACTGCTGGGAGCTGTGACAATAAACATGGGCCGGTAACCACAACAGTAAGCAGGATGAACTCCAGGTGATTCAAGAGTAAGTTATGAAGCTTGAAGCATAGGACAATAAATAATGCATGAGGGCCAAGTGTTGCATCGTGCAACTGTGACGGTAATATTTATTGCGCAGATACTGCTGAGAGGGTTGTTTGTTGTAATGGTGGGTAATATAAAGGCCACATAGTGAAGGGTACTGGCATCCAGTGCATCCAAGTGACGCTGTTTACGTCAGATTGGGAGAAAGACGAGAGGATGTGAGCATGCGCTGATGTGACAAAGTGTTTCTGTGTGTGCGTTTGCACGAGGGAGTGTGAGCATGTGCATGTGGCTGCGCACACACACTAGCCAGGCTGTGTTGTTCCCCATGTTGTCAGGCAGGGTTTGGTCATGTGACCATCAAGCGGCGCCTACTGCAGCTATGAATCACTGCATCACTGAACAGCCACTGGACAGGAGAAGGGAGAGGGAGGGGGAAGGAGGGCTAGCTCAAGGGAGGAAGGGATGGAGAGGGTGGGAACGGTGGGGCAGCGAACGATGGAGGAGAGATGGAGAAAGATGCAAGCTGAAAATCAAGAGAAGGAAAGGGAAGGTGAGAAAAAAAGGAGGAGGTGTAGGAGGGGACACAGACGATGGAGGGGGACGAGGATGAGACGTTTCTTTGTTTACTTCAATAAACAAAAAGAACACCATCCTCATCTACAACGTGTCGTTGAATTAGCCGCTAGCTTCCAGGTAAATCCCACTTTGTCCAAGTGCGTCCCAGCCGCCTCTTCACTCTCCGGGCGTGCTAAAGCGCACACTGGTGATCGCTGGTGGTATACACAGCTCCACGGTGCGCATGGAGTGTGCGCCTGACAATGTTTCTGCTTACAGAGCAGCTGTAGCAGAAAGGCTTGGAAGACAGCCAGGCAGGCAGGCGATTTAGACAGGACAAGGTCAGGCGGTGAAGTCTGGTGAGAAGTCACTCTGCCTGCCTGCATCCAACACCAATACTGACATTAAAGCAAACCTGAACTGTATAGCATCAGTCATGAGAAACTTGCTTTCTTATCATCAGGCTATTGAGACACCACAAAGAGGCTTACTCTTTAAATTATTGTTTATTGAAGCACCCTGGTGGCCAACGAATGTGAAGCGACGGTCCCTGGTTAAGAGTCTAGCAGCGGACCTTGGTTTCTGGTCATTCCCCTCATTTACTGTCATTCTTCTAATGTCAGCTTTATAATAAAGGCATAAAATACCCCCCATAATAATTTGGTTATTAACTGCATAAAACACAGATGACCTGCTCAGTATATTTTGACATAAAAAATATCAAGCGATATGAACAGATAAAATAGCACTAGTTAGTAGAGAGAGCCTGCGGGTAGTCAGGATGATGTTGTCAGAAACACATCACTGTAATGCTACAAATTGAAAATACACTGCATCTATGTTTTCTTACTTCTGCCTTTACCTGTCCATGGCACACAGTTATTTTTATTTTTTTTCCCCCCGGATGCACATTCGTCTTCACGTTTCTTTGTCTTTGTTTTAAATCCCTTGCTCCCTCCATTTTTAGTAACCCTGGGTAATTATGGCTAATGATCCTAATGGGATCAGATCTAATTTGGGAGCCTGATCTCAATGCCTGGGGATTACAGGCCTTTAACTGCGTGTACGTGCACAACACACTCCGTTTATCAGCTACACAGTGCAGTAAGTTTCTTTTTCAGGTTGTGCAGCAGTAAAAACTGTTTATCAGTCCGTTACGGTCGAAAAAGCATCCGTTCATATTTTATAAAACAAGTTATATCTGCTTAGCAATTTTACTTACTGTACATGCAATAAACTGTATGTCTTCATGTGCAAAACTATTGGGGCTACTATTTGAAATCCTTCGTGCTCACCAGCTTAGGAAGTGTTCCCTGTGAGTTGAAAATATACAGCCTCTATATTAAATAGTATGTATGAATAGTGAGTGGATGAATGACAGTACAGATAGTAGAATATGGGCTATGCTTTACATTTTGCCTGAATGACTGAAACCACATGTCCTGCTAACACGGTGATATGCACAGAGTTTGCTGCAGTGTTAGAGGTCAATGACCCAGGACTCGGGTTGGCTGTTAAGACTGCAGCAGCAGCAGCAGCACAGTTCCCACATCCCTCTGCAGTGCTACAGCATCACTACTATTACAGTGCTGGCACGGGCTCCCTGACGCATGCATACTGCAGGTAAACAAGGAATGCCACTGGAAGGGAGGGAAAACAGGGGAAGAAAGGAAGGAAGAGGAAGCGAGGAAAGGATCAGAGGGAGAGTTGAGGGAGGAGGGAGAGAAATAAGAGGGACAGAAGGTGGCACTGGCAGACCAAATGCTTAAATCCTGCTGCACCCACGCTTTCTCTTAAGGATCTGGAGGCTGGCATCACAGCAGGACATGAACAAGGAGTGGTCACAGAGAAGAGTTATTTTTCTCCTGTCCTTTGCAGAGGAAGACGGCAAGAAGGCGATAAATAAATAGAAGAGGAAGCAAGAGACAGAGAGGATCCTTTGTGTGAGATATGTGACTTTAGAAAAAAAAAGAGAAATGGAGACTGTGAAAGACAAGAAATGAAGGTGTTAAGCAAAAGGGACAGAAGTCTGTGCGTGTTTCTAACTGACCTTGTGTTATATGTATACGTAAGGAGTGGGAGAAAAACAAGGTCTGAGACAAGACTGAGAGTCAAGGCCTGGCCTTACTGTCAATGTTCCTCTGTAGGGACAGTCTGTGTACACACACATACACACACACACACACACACACACACACACACACACACACACACACACACACACACACACACACACACACACACACACACACACACACAGGGCGCACCATGAAACATAGATGACAAGTAGTTTGCAACAAAAAGATATTGTGGAACGGTGGAAACACGGCCCTGGCGTACGGTAAGCTCTTGTGCAAGAAACACAACATGGAAACATGGTTTCCTCGTGACCTCAGTAGTGCTGCTAACCAGCGACAAGGTCAGTGCTGAGCGGGGCAGTGTGAGTGTTTGTGTGTGAACTGGTCTGTGACAAAACATCAGCATAAACAGTCTAAAAATGGACCCACATTCCTGAAGCGCAGTCTGGGTCCTCTCAGTGTGTCCACTGCACAGAAAACAAGATGACTGCAGTATGAACCCTCCTCAGTTAACAGTGGTTTCAGCTTAAGCTGTAAATTCTGAGGAACTCAAGGGACACAGGAATTAAAACACAGTGTGCATTGCGATGCATTTTTTTAAAAAAATGAGATCTGTGCACGAGTCAGATCTTCTCCCCTCATATCAAATGCAGACAAATAAAATGATTAATGCATAATCCAATTCACTTCATATTTTGATAGATTTATAAGCACATTTCTCACATTTTTATAATGACTGAGCACTCTGCAAACATACAACACCTGACACAACACTACATACAGTACATTACATATGGATAGAGGACCTGCTGCGAGCGCGAGGCGGTGACCTCTCCTCACAGCGTACCTGTCAAGTTTAAGACTCCGCCACACAGAGTGCAACATGTATCGCTCTCCACTGTAAAGCTATCACCCAGGGGACAGATGATGTCATTGACTGGCACTGGCAGCTGCCACTTCCATGTACGCTTCAGCAGGTGTGATGTGTGTGTCATGGAGGTCTTGTGCTTCTATCCTTGTGAGTACCAAGTGTGCTCATAAAAAGCGAGAGAGGGATATAAAGTATTGTGAAGTTAACCCTGGGTTTATGGACATGAATTTGGATTATATTGAAAATGATGATAAAGTTTATGAGATGGGGAATTAATGTCATTGCTGGAAAGTCCTTGAAAGGACAGTAGTGCACTGTGTGTGTGTGTGTGTGTGTGTGTGTGTGTGTGTGTGTGTGTGTGTGTGTGTGTGTGTGTGTGTGTGTGTGTGTGTGTGTGTGTGTGTGTGTGTTTTAGACAAGGATGTGAAGATGTGGCAGGGTGGTGAAAGTTCCTGATGCCTCTGTGCATGTGCAGTGTGAGGTCATTTCTGACCATTTCAGAGATCTGGTCACCTGATCTGGTCACACCTTCACACCCCTGAATGTCAGGGAACATTTAACACACACACACACACACACACACACACACACACACACACACACACACACACACACACACACACACACACACACACACACACACACACACACACCAGGCCTGACACAGGTTACACGTTCAGACAAGTAATGCCTGCGTCCTTTTATATACAAGTATACAGTTTCTCTCTCTCTCTCTCTCTCTCTCGCTCTCTCTTCTCTCTCTCTCTTTCTCTCACACTCAGACTGAACTGTTGTATATAAAGACAACATGCATGCTGCTGATCAGTTGTACCGTGCCTTCTTCCTTATGTTTGATATAATGGAAACAACATTTCACATTCTCAAATCAACTCTGAAGCATTCCCTAACCTAGGAAATAAAAACAAAATGTATGTTACATAAATGTTAATTTTACTTTGGGATGCTGTTGTGCAAGTTTAAACCCATACAGAACAATGTGAGTGTCTGTCTTTAAAGCAAACAGTGATTCATGACACGACCTCATCAAAGCCAACACATGACATATTCGTCTCTGTAGAAAAAACACCGCCGGCTGTGGCGTCTTTATTCCAACTAGGCAAAAGGAAAAATGTGAATGAAACGTACTGAAAACTTCCAGATTTGCCCTCGTGGTCATCTGGGAAACAATCGGCGCGGTGAGTCATCAACTAAGTTCTCAGTTCTGCTGCTACTGTCAAGGCTGATGACACACAAAACACTCGTGTGTTCTCCTTCGTTTTGAAATACTGTACTGTGGCTCCTGGAAACTTCTGTATCCGTGGTTATTTCCAGAGATCAATGTCTTTGCCCTGTGTCTAACATTGAAATAACAGTCTCGTTTCCTTTGTTTATTTTATCATAAAATCTCAGGAATACTCGTCCCTTGAATCTCCAAATCATCCTTGGACTTCCCATCATGTGCCATTACGGCCCCTCCCCTTAGCGGGGAGGATAAACACGGCATATGGTGCGTCATCAGTGGAATTGATGGAGATCTTATTCATTGCATAAATGCATTAGTTGGTCACGTGCCGTCTCTCCCTGTGCAGCTGGGCACTCAGCCAATCCTACCAATTAAGATCACAGACATGATCACAGACCCACTGCTTGGCTTGCTTTATTCCTACGTGGCCATTACACCAAACAATAATAATTGGGCTACTGTTCATTATCATGTCTAATATTTTGGGTATCACAACAGTTGAAGAAATACTAGAATGAAATTGCAAGTGTTGGACTGACCTTCGAATGACATACTCGCATGGCTGCAACCAGGGATTATTTAAATTATTGATTGATCTAATGAATCCAGAAATCTGTTAAAAATGCATGAGTTTATGAATTCCCTGAGTGTTAACATTTTCAAAATTCTTGTTTAATCTGATTAATAGTGCAGAAATCACACACAGAAAAACACCACCGTAATTCTTTTTTTAAAAAATATTTTTTATCAATTATCTTAATGATTATTTGCCTTTTCAAACTTGCTAATTCATTTTCTGTCAATCGTCTTATTGATGCACTGACCAAATGTTTCAAAGCTACATCAGTGAAATTGATTTACAATGTTAGTTAATTTCTTTAGCCATAAATATCCGACCCAAATCCCCTGCAAAGAAACTGGCCTGCAACAATCCAATTTTTCCTTTTCCAGTGCTGATTCCAGCATTTGTCTGATTCTGGACTCTCTTTTTTTCTCTTCTGTTTAAAATCTGCATGGAGATCAATGTGTTCAGATTTTGTTAGCGGAAACTTCTACGTATTACAAGGACACTGAGAAAAAATGTTTTGAATGTGGATCGGTCACATCTGGCTGATACCTGATCCACTCATCGAGGTCAGTGTGCCGATCCACCCAATTTCCGCGTTCCATCAAAAATGGAAAATCGCAGAATTTCTGGCTCTATTTGTGTCCTCTGACACAAAAACCTAACACTGGAAACACTTGTGGTTATAAATATTTAAAGTTCCACCACATTCCAGCATGTGACAACTTGTAAGAGAGGTGTGTGTCTCTATGAGTGGCTGCTGTGTTCTCCCAGCTACTCTGGGTCCCATTCATAAGAGTTGTGGCTCCGCTGCCTACATACAGGAGCATGGGTCCTTCCCCAGGCTGGTTGCTGGTAGTGAAAACCTCTGGTCCATCTGTCAGGCCTGCCTGGCCGGCTGTCCCCGTCACAGCAGCAGGGATTAGCCAGGCTTAAGCCAAGAAACCAGCCGCCTGCCCTCCAGCCTGTCAGAAAAGGCACGAGGAAGCACCATTCCCAACTAAGCCTGTGCCATCCCTCTCCCAGCAGAGGTCCTCCACCACGTAACCTACTGTATCCAGCTCTCTCTGACCTACATCAATAGAGAGCATTAATAAAGAGGTTATGAAGAGATGGGATGTGAAAGGCGGAAGAAAGAAGACACCATTTTGATTGCTGCTGTGCTGGTCAGAGTTGTTCATTCAGCTCAGTTAACCAAAGCTTTGGGAGCTCCTATGAAAGACGGTGAGTGCAGCGCCTTGGGGGATGCAGGCTATTAGTTCTCAATGGGATGTGAGGCGGGAGGCAGCCGGGGAGGAGGCGGAGGCAGCAGCCCATCCATGAATACCCTCAATGCTGCTCTCCCGCTTCCTGCATTCACTTCCCCAACAAAGAGCCACAATGGTGTCCTTTGCTGTCTTGGCTGGCTGAGGCGGCTCCTGGCGATGCTCAGAGCCATGTGGGGGGTATAAGGATGGTGTGTGTGTGTGTGTGTGTGTGTGTGTGTGTGTGTGTGTGTGTGTGTGTGTGTGTGTGTATGTGTGTGAAGGGTTAGTTAGGAGCTGGCTTTAACACCACACAACCAGTCTGCACGTGCCCAGCCCGCGGCCTGCCAGTGGCCACACAAAAGGGATGATGTCATGCTTAGCCAATAACAAAAGAGTCTGGGTCTGTCAGGCCCTCCTCTCACCCGGCTAGTTCCAGCTTTATCCAGCCTAGCATTAATCACCAGCCTTATCCTCTTTACTGGGGGTGGGGAATGGATAATAACAAACCAGCCATGGGGCAACACTAGACAGGGAGAAGAAAATTGAATAAACGATGAAGGAACAGGCTGGTGGTAAGAGGCTGCAGGCTATGGTTACGCCAGACAGACAGACAGACAGGCAGGGCTGTCATGAGACTGAAAGTGAGAGAAATCAGGGAGGAAGCATGGCTCTGTGGGGTGCCACAGTGTGAGATCTGCAAAGCACAGGGCCCCACACAGAGAGAACCCAATAGACCCAGCATAGAAACACATTCGAGTTTGCTGCACTGACAAAAGTAATGAAACTCAAACTGACTCAATCCAATTCTTCAACGCCCTCAGCTCCTCTTGTTGTTTTCTCTTTGTTGTTGCTTTTCTGTCTAAATCTGTAGTTTGTAAGAGTAGGTCATACATCATCGCAACCCAAAATAACACCATTATTGAGCTGAGCAAAATCGGGTCTTTCAGTCGGGATGAGTCAAACACTCCGAGATGCAGGATCTTCCGTGAGGACTTCAGGCCACAGGCTAACCCTAACTCAGTCTGGCAGAGTGCACGAACACAAGAGGTGTTATACAAGATCCTTGTTCAGTTAATAATGGTAAATTTTGGGTGAGAAGAAAGGCATGTGGTTGTGACTGCCTGAAGCCTTTCCAATAAAGAGTGGCTGTGAAACACCTGGCACACAGGCCAAAGTACCAGATGCTATTAGCTGAACTGTAGGTCATTTTACTTGAGAAAGTAACAATAATTCACCGTTCTCCATTTTACCATGTAACTAGGAAGGAAGTGTCAGTCACCTACAAGTGTTAAAGTGTAATCTACAGCAATAATGTGTAATTATTTGCCATTTTGTTGGCAGGGTGTGTTTTTGGTGATTTAAGTTTTTCGTCATCCACCGGACTGAAATAGAGAGTCAGTTACAACTCCAGGACAGACGCGGTATCTACACAGGATAAAATGGGAGCAGGTCATAAATTACTCTCATAAACAGGTCTCAGGATGAGATAGCCGACAGGTCCAACACTCTGACCTGTTCCAGGCAACCAGGAAAAAAACAAAAAAGAAAACCAACAATAACCCTTTAAGAAGTGCCATTCTGTGTCACACCTCACAAAAAAATCTCTATCACCTGATAAGTGCCATCGGCAATGAGAGTGAATCATTGTTATTTTGCGTTGGGTGTAACGTGGTTAAAAGTGAAATGCCTAAAAATAACATTTGGAGCCAGGAAGAGAAACGTCGCCCGTCATTTCCTCCACGGCCTTGTTGTTGCCTTTATTCAATCATGTAAAACTGTTGGGCGATGCATGCACACACCAACTACCTGTACATGAGGACACAAAACACATCCCACACATAAAACACACCAACTTCACCCTGCTTAGGTTTCCCCTCTCAGAGTTCCTTCAGTTTCACACAGAGACTAAAAATATAGGAGTCAGCATGCCACGGGTGGACAGGCCATGGAAAATAGGTTGTCATATTCGGAGGAGAAGTCATGGAAAGCTGGAGGATCCGATTTCATGGCCACTGATAAGCAACAAACCTACAGTACGCCCGCATGCCCGCCAAATATAGCACCCACTGATGCGGTGCAGGCCTGGGCTAGCACAGAAGATGCCAATCCAGAACCACAGCGGTCCATGGGTCAGGTTGTTGGTGGTAATCGGACAAACCTACGGAGTCAGTATTTTGCTCAAGGACACTTCAACAGAGTGACGACTTGCTGACATGGGAACTTGAATCTGACGCCACTGGTTCAAGGTGTTAATACTCCTACTTCGTGTACCGGGCTGCACAATGCATGCATGATACAAGCAGCTGCAAACTACTGAAGTAAGGAATACCTCCTAAATGTGACCCTTGACCTTTGAGCAACAGACCCAAAGCAACATATTTTATGTGGGTCTATTTTCATTTAAAACTGACATTTCCTCAACAATGTATATATTGTCACAGCAGTCACAGTTCTATTCATGTTTTGCATTCCTGCGCTACCGCTGCAGAAACGAGCACGATTATGTCGACTCGTCCGGACACACTCAGTTATAAATGTACCAGTTTTTCTTTGCATGTCAGAGGTATTTCCCTGAAGTCTACTTGGCACTGGCACTTTGTTTTATTAGTCTGTCGAGGGGCAAATCACGAAACACATAGGGCCAGATTTAGTAAGATCTCAAATAACGGGTACTAAATTGCATGTTCCTTCCAAAAGTTAGCACTTTTTTTTTTGAACCCGTTTTGCAGGTGATTTACTATGAGTAATTGCGTCATTGAAATCAGGTGTAAATCGCTGTATTTAAATGAGGGGTTTGCGTGTGTTAAAGTGATTCCAGCAATGGAAAACAGCGTCCGCAAAAGGAAATGGAAATCTGATCCCATTGAAATTAAGAAATATAAACATAACAAGAGCAAACCGCTATGTAGCAGATTATCAGGCAGGAAGTCAATACTGTGGGAAAAACCTTTGGGGAAAAAAAAAAATGGCAAAAAAAAGGATTAATAATAAAATGTCGGCAAATGAAAGAGGAGAGACAGTGGATGAGATCCTCTAAGAAACACAGATCAGCAGGTCCACATCTTTCTGCGATGAGCAGGTGAATTCGTCTCATTCAGGAGCTCGCGAGTGCTCATGAACCTTATGAAGTCACCTGTGAATTCTGCAGAACACATTCAGCACCTCTGACAGAGCACCTGAATAACAGGACTGGGCGGGATATCCAAGCAGCGATACGCTGGAACGACGCAGAGGCAGGACAATGCTGAGTCGTAAGAAGTTTTTTTTTTTAATTTCACGGCTCCTCCTTGTTGTTGGCTGTCAATCACCATTCAGTTCATTCAATAACTCAGAAATGTCATCGCTGGGCAAACCATATGTCTGAATAATTTTGCCCTCTGACATCTCAAAAATGTTTCCACGGGTGTAAAACCACGTTCTTCTCACCACAATAAGTGTCGTCTCTCCAGATTTGCATGTGATTAATACGTTCCTTTCAGTCGTACTAAAATACACGCAATCACTTCTCCTATTTCTACTTTCAGGTTTAGTAAATATCGTTGCGGGTGCTAAATTGTTCTATTTGCATGCTCCCTTCCAGTATTTTGCACCTTCAAGCAGAAACACCGAATATTACATATGCATGCAGGCAAACACGCGAAATGGACAACTTGTGTTAAATTGCACATTTGAAAGACGCGATCCTCACTGCACGTCATCAGTAGATCTGCTTGGACATTTTTTTGCGGGTGGTGTGGAGTTTGCCTGTGATTTTATACACGCAAACCTTTAGTAAATCAGGCCCATAAAGTACTGCGTTAAAGAAATGGCAAACATGAAATCATACCTTTAGTAATGAAATCCTTGACTGCTTGAGAATATTAATCCAGTGCTGTATAGTAAACATGTAGCAGCCAGTTAGCTTAGCACAAAGACTAGAAGGAGGGGATACAGCCAGTCCGGCTCTGCCCAGAGGTAACAAAAGCGACCTACCAGCTCCTCTGAAGCTCATTAAATAAAATGTTACATCTCGTTTTATGTAAGAAGTGTATGCGAGACTATAATTCACCATTTTACAGGGGTTATGTTTCAGACTATTAACATGGTGGGACTGACGTGTCTCGTTCTTATCGGCAAGGTGGAAGCTTGCCACTCAAACAGTCTGCACTTAAGAGGAAAGGCTCTCTAATCAGTGGCATCACATCCTACCACCAGAAAGGAATCAACTGTCAGGTATCTTTAACTAAGCTTTAACTCACCTTCACCTTGCCGTTGAGTTGCAGCAGCTCGGTGACAGAAACCTTGTCCTGCTGCAGTCGCCTCTTCACCAACTTTGAGCAGCAAACGTTGACTGCGCCTTGCACGTGTGACGCGTTGTACTCAGAAAACGTCCTGCTGTCAATCACCAGCAAGCGGCCCGTCCCTCTCTGGATCAGGCTGGCCAGGCGCTTGATGTCCATGGCGCTTCGCTTATTGGGCCCTTTCTCCCCTGCCATGATGTAGGAAGGGCTGAGAGGTAACCCGAGGTCACAGACGTGGGGGTAATAAGGGATGGGGTTTGAAGAAAGAGGGGTAGATGAGAGAGGGAAAGGTGGAGGAAGAGATGGGGAGGAAGAGGAGGCGAGGTCAGCGGAGGAGGGCTACCACTGGAGCAGGCGCTAAGAGATCCATGGTGCCTAAAGAAAGAGAAGAAAATGTTACAGTTAGAAAAGAATCAGAGAGGTGTCAGTAAGCGTGGCATTCAATGATTTATCTCAACGCTATTATTGGCTAACAGTTGACATTGAAGACTGCCACTTTCACTTCTGAGATGCTGATGACGAGACAGCTGATGATCAGAAAAGGCACGTTGCCAGGGCAACAAATAAAAACCTTCAGACCCAACTGCTGCAAAGTGACAATGACAGATCCATTACTTATAAATTTCCAAAGCCGAGTCTGATACTTGAAATATTGTTATGTTTTTGTATTGTCTTTGAGCACCTCGCATATTAAAATAACCACAATGCTAAACATGAATATGAAAGTTATTTACAGACTTAAAAGCCAACTGGATGATCCAGATTTATCAGTCCTGAGATCTGAAGGAATATCACACTCCCATACACAAAGCCAAAGACTTAAATTAGACACGAACAACAATAAAGCACAGGTGTGTGTGCGTGTCAGTGTAAATGTGTGTGAAGGTTGGTGGCTGCTGATCGAGGGTCTCTTGTGTAATAGCTCATGAAACAGGAAACTGAGGGCGTGAGATAAATTAAGCCGGGGGAATTCAGAGAGCAGGTCTGGACACAGGCGAAGGGCCTGTGTGACATCCTGTGTGAGTGTGTGTGTGTGTGTGTGTGTGTGTGTGTGTGTGTGTGCGTGTGTGTGCGTGCTACAGAAAATTGTCCATAAACGTGAACTGCCTCCTCCTATCTATCACTTCTAATCGCTTCCATCTCCTCCGTGCTCACATTCACAGCACTTGTACATTTAACATGAAATGCACACACACACGCCCACACACACACACACACACACGTGCGATCATTTATCAGCGCTGAAAGACCAATGACTGCATGTGTGTGTGAGAAGTGAACCAGTGCCTGTGTTTGTGCGCGCACGCAAGACTGCACATAACCATGATAAAACCGCAGAACCCTTTGTATGATATAACATACCAATAGAAAACCTATGCAGGTTGAGGACCGCTTCTTTGGTCAACCAGGTGTCATGCGACAAGTGAGAAGGTCAGAATGTGAATGCCGCCATGTTGTTTTATTCATCCACAGGCACGCGGTGTCATGAAAAATGAATGGGCCCCCTCTCATTTACCCCAATGCCTAAATGGAGGTTTAAACCACGGCTGAAAAGGGAGAGTATGAGCGATAGAGGTGTAGAAATAGATAGCGGAGGGAGGAAAAGTAGACAAAGATAAACACTTTTGCATAATTTAACAGCAGAAACATGCTATCAAATCAATCAACATGTCCACTTAAATTAAAGAGGGGGAATTACAAACAGAAAAAAATTTGTCGTGAGGATAAGAAGACTTTATGTTCTTTTGCGATCAGACAAATAAGCAGAGACGCATTCGAAGTGAGGCCGAAAAATACAAACTTTCAACAACAGCGGTGAGAAGGTGGGCGAGACTGAGCGACAGGAGATGTGGAGAAACGCTGTCTTCTGATCAGTAGTGTCTTGGGAAGACATCCAGGCAGCTCTGCTCTGAAACTTTT
Organism: Embiotoca jacksoni; assembly: GCF_022577435.1. Taxonomy (NCBI): domain Eukaryota; kingdom Metazoa; phylum Chordata; class Actinopteri; family Embiotocidae; genus Embiotoca; species Embiotoca jacksoni. The sequence continues at coordinate 20,668,725 of NW_027185381.1, read as the reverse complement.
CACCTGTGTTCTGACACATGCACCGTGGAGAGAGGGAGGGAGGGAGGGAGGGATGGAGGAGAGCTGAGGGGAGGTAGCAAAGGATGTTATTCAGCAAGGATCTCTCCAGCCTAGCAACTGAGCCAGCTCAAGGTGAGGAAGGAGACAGCTGTGGAGATGAAGCAGCGAGGAAAGAGATGTAGAAAAAGAGGGAGAGTCATTAAGAGAGACGCTTGAGTGACGGAGAAATAGGGGGAAAGAAAAACATTCTCCTGAACTAACTAGCGCCGAACTCATGACATGAATGTGGAGAAGATAATGTCATCAGATAAGATAAGACAATCAGACCTTGCATCATTCCTCTAGACCCTGATTTCCTGTCACAAAGGCCTATGTTTCCTACATGCTGCTGACCAAGGCTGAACATAGATGTACACATGCTGTTACTGCCTGGCAACCTGCCTGATGCAAGAGCAGCAGCACAAGAACATGGAAAAAAAAAAAAGAAAAAAAAAAGAAGCTAAATAGACAGCAGCAACTGCCCACACTGTAAACACAGCCAAACTGCTGCTGTATCACAAAGTAGGTACAGAAAAAAAGCACAAGATACGAGCAAGCTGTAACACAAATCCAGACAGTCAATGAAGGTTGGAAGTAAAACACCCACTTCTGCGCACAAGTATAACATAGCTTATACCGTAGTTTCAAAAAAACCAAAAAAAAACAAAACTGTGTGATTCAGTAATAACAGTGCCGGCTTCTGCAGTAATGCTAAAGCACAATTGTGTGACCTGCAGCGACACAAAAATACTGACATAGTGACATGTTCCAATAATGTGCAGCCGAACATCCATTCTGCAGAAATACTAAGCCTTGCTGCAATGCCAACGCTCCCTTACCAGAAACGGCCCCTGCCACATTGCGACCTGCCCCATCACCTGTCATACCGTACCTTATATGGCAGGGAGCCCTTCAGTCAAGCAGCTACAACAACACGGCATCCAGGGGTGTGAATCTTTCTCTATCCGCTTCTGTGTTCCTGCTGCTGAACACAGCATCTGACACTGCATATGTCTAATGGCGACTGCTCTCCCACCCACCCAGAGTCTCACACTTTTTCTCTCTGAATCCCTCCTTCCTCCTCTATCACTCTCTTTCTTGCTCTTGTGCAGTGAGCGGAGATGGGGAGGGGAGGACCGTGCAGGTTTACATGTGTGGCAGTGAGCGAGTGGTGCTCTGCACCTTTCTACACCACTAGAAAATCATCCTACGGTACCTTTGTTCTCAGGGGAACCTGACTGTGACCATAAGAAAGGGACTGGAGAGAATGTGCAGAGAAGAATACAAAGAGAAGAATATAGACACACGAAAATATCTGAATACGGAGAGGGAGAGAAATGAGAGGATGGGATGATGTAGGAAGGGGGGCCCAAACCTCAGCAAGCTTACTCAGCATAACAACCACAACACATCCACTACATGCAAAAGTGTCTTCCAGGCAGGAAAGATCAGGAAACATAGAAAAAAAAAAAAATAAGCTCAAGCAGCAGCCAGGATCTTGCTGCGAGGCTCCGGCTGAATGCAGGAAAACAAGCAAAGAGGAGAGAAAGCAGAGAGACAGACACAGCGCGTTTGTGTGTGTGTGTGTGTGTGTGTGTGTGTGTGTGTGTCCAGGCCCGGAGCAGATTCTGTTGTTGCCATAGAAACAGCCCGGCTGGGGTGATCAGGGGGCACGGGGAGGGTGATGGTGATGGGATGCTACTGGTGCTGATGCTGGATGAGGATACAAGAGGGAAGGAAAGCTAAAAGTGACAGTGGAGCGCACACTTAAAATAGATTCTCTCAACTTCAGCTGTACGGCTGCAGCGAAGACATCACGGTCCCTTAACTGACGAATGAAGGGATTATACAGCGAGTTAGCCTACAACATGTAGATTAGAAATATTTCTGCTTTATTCGCCGCCTGATGTGTTCTCTGACCCGTTCTATTCTCGTCTCAGACGTCACATCACATTTTTTTTTTACATTTGTCTCACCACTTTTTTGAAGTGCAAACAAGCTCACGTGGTCAAAAGATCTGTGCAGATGAGGTTGTGCACCTCCTCAATGTTAAAACAATGCAGTTACACCTTGATGATTGACTGAAGGCAGAAGAACCAGATCAACTGGTCCATTTTGAGGAGTTTTTCTAACCTCTATGGGGAAGTTTATATGGCTGAATGTAACAAGAAATCCTCCTCAGTACTGGGAATTTCAGCTGCTTGTCATAGGAAACAAGAGAGCCATACTCTATATTACAGAAATATCACATAGAAAAGCATAAATCAAGCACAACCTCACATCAACTCTGTCGTCTGTTACAAGTGTCAAAATATGCTATATTAACACTGATTTGATTTTTTTTTTAATCCAAAAACATTCAACAGATGAATAAAAAAAAAAAAAAAAAATCGAAATAATTATTGTTTACAGATCTAGAGGTAAAATGATTGCAACCCCTCGTTTTCTGACAACAAAACAGAGATGAAATCTCATAGCTACATGCATTTTCCCTTCCTGTCAAATAAAACACAGTCACACAAATCATTGACAGACTTTATCGTCACTCTCTTTACAGCGGACAATAAACGACTGATAACAAAAGGGCTTCTTTGTAATACATAATAAAATAAACTCGAGGAAGTAACTTTATCTCCATAAAATGGGACAATCCACGCAGGCAAATTCATGGGCCTTTCATACAGAACCATGAGCTAAGCATGATGGGCCAGCTCCATAAAGCCATATCAGACATCAGGCACACACAAAGAGAGCAACTGGAGGGCAACCAGCGGTGATGTAATACCATCCAGGTTATTCATTAACTCCCTGCATAACGTCACCTGTGGCCACAGCCTTGAGTAGGCTGATAGAAAGGCGGCTCTTAGTCCCATACAATGAGAGACATGACTTGTTTGTTTAGACCACAAACAGTTACATCATCGTAGAATCTGCTGCTCTTTACTCAGAGCTACAGGCTCTCTCACAAACTCAAAGTTGGCTTTTAACTGTGTAGCTACACTATAAAAAAAACAGCGACCACAACAAAGCTCAGTGCAGCTCATCAGGCCAGCACCATCAGCGCTGAGCTGCCGGCGGGCTAATGGGACACCAGTAAGAATTTAATGATGAGACTTAGCAATCACGTTTGGTTAGGCTGATATTATTAAATGTGTTCTTATATTCACAGATGATACAATTTTCCAGCCAAAAATAAATAAACTGTTAAATAATTATCAAACTAGTCCATGACTAACTTTCTGTCTCAGCTCTTCCTGAGTGTTTTGATTCTCTGACTAAAAAGTTTGACAACGTTCCGGATATCAACCACAACATCCTGCCGTCGCTGCTCTTACAGGCACAAATACCCAAAACCGGACTGTAACCCATCTCAAATTTATCCATGCCATTTGTGGTTCATCCTGAGCAGCTGGATTTAAATAATTCTTCACAAAAAAAAAAAAAAAAAGATAAATATAATGACAAGTCAAGGGTGTTTATCCCTAGAAATAACCAGGGCAACAGGAGTGGTGTTGTTACCGTGATCAATTCGATTGCTGGTTTGGCCCTGGTGGAGCAGATCAGCACCATCACACTGTAAACAACATATCCAGGTATAAAGCCTTCTGCTGTCCTCTAATCAATATTCTCCCAGCGCGCTTGCTGCAAATTGCAGGGTTGTATAACAAAACCAGACTTCACCATAACAACAATTACGACATGAATACCGATGCAAATTATGCCGAGAACTCCTGTCGCAAAATACAGTGTCTCGATATATTGCGTAAATACAAAATTCTGTTTGCCAAACGCTGCAGCTTCAGATATGGGGCATAGCAACAGAAAGATGGGGGCGCACAATGAAACGGATGGGACATTTCATAGCGTTAAAAAAAAAAAAAAAAAACAATGGTGGAGGGTGAGATGTCGTAGCGCACTTATAATAAACCGACCTATATTAGAAATAAGAATAGACTCCACTGCAGACAGCGGCTGTATCGTTTACAAAACCTTGCGTGCACTTAATATCAACTCGTGTAAAACTACACTTATTTTAGGTTCAGCAGCCGTTGTTTGAGTGGGGGAAACCTGCCCCGTGTTGTTATGACGCGTGGATATGTCCGCATGCGAAAACGAACCGCTCCATTGATCAGGCAGGCTGCGATGACAATAAACAGCGCGCACATTTTAACAATAAATGGAAGAAAAATAAAAACGTATTCCACCTACCTGCAAATGGTGGGACGGCAAACAGCCAGATTATCGCAATAAATGCACCGATAGCTTCAACCTGGACGGGTTTAATTCCCATTATAAAACGGGCGCGCACTTAAACTGTGGTGGAGAGAGGGGGGGGTGGAGAGAGAGAGAGAGAGGGGGGGGGGTGCGCGCTGACAGACTCGCTGCTGCAGGAGGTGGGGGTGGGGTGGGGGGGGGGCACGAGCACAGACGTGCTAACGTGAGCTAGCTCCGTGTGTAGCAACGCACTTGATAAAAAAAAAAAAAAAAAAAAAAAAGTACTAATCGATAAACATCCTCGCGCATATTACTCACCTCGGGCTCCACGCAGCTGCTGTGTGTTATTCAACCGGCCTCCACGTGTGAGGGGACAGCGGCGGTGTCTTCATGGGGCTGGCCGGTGTTTACCTGGTGGCGGCGTAGCGGGGGGACGGGAGCCCACAGCTGACAGAGGCTGACAGCGCCAGCAACAAACGAGGCATGAAAGCGCAGTGACAGGCTACACACGAGCTCCTTCAGCCGCTCAGGAGACGATGTCGGCTCGCGGAGGGGTAGATTATTTGAGCTAGGCTAGGTAAAGGCTAAAACTGTTAGTGTGTATGTAGAGGAGGAGGAGGTGGGGTGTGGGGGGTGGAGGGTGGGGGGGTTAGGTACAGGAGGTGCACTTTAGCACTTTCATGAACTAAAGCGATGAGGTCATGGCTCAGGAGGGGGAGGAGGAGGAGGGGGGCAGAGAAACGGTGAGGTTGACGTCACCTTCAGCCAATCAGCGCAGGCGGTTTAGGGGTTGGGTGACGTCAGCACTCTGATCCACAGATTAAAGGGACAGTCCGGCCTTTTTTTTTTTTTAAAGGAGAAGCGCTCATGAGGACTGTGAAGACTGCAGTAAACCAAGATAAAATTTTTTAATAATAATAATGACATAAAATCAAACAATTGAATTTTTTTTAATTTCATTTATAATATTTTGTGCTACTGAATATACAGCACCTTTCAAAATTGTGTTAAGAGTCGAGTGAAAGTAATGCGTGCTATTTCAGCCTATTAAAATTTTAGATCAAAAGTGGAGATTAGCTGAAACTTCACACATATGCAAATAGTTTTGATACCTATAACTTTTGGAGATCAAAAACTTGTAGACTACGCTATTTGCATCTACATGGTATACCTGCAGTTTGAGAGTAACATACAGGCAAAACAAAACCATTTGCAGGCCTGTTATGTTGACTTAAATTGACTTATATGGTTTTGTGTGACAAACTATTGACAGATGAGTGTTTCTCTTTTCCCGCAGCAGGGACTGATTTAGGGTTTTCTCTATTCGATTCACATTTATGTATTTATCTTAACCAGATGCACAACAAATTTTTTATGAATTGTACTCGTAAACCACTGAGTTGACCTTCTCTGATCGTACAGTCTGATTTAGATAATATTATTTACATTTTACATATGTTCCTGGAGACAGTGTTTGAATCATGTTTTTTTTTCCATCCAAATGAAAACAACCAAACTACATCAAAAGATCATTCAAAAATCACTGTTCATATTAAAAGTATATATCTGCAAAAGTTTGCAACACAAACTATAAAATACATTTTAGTAAAATGATTTAAAAAAAAAGCAAAGCGATCTCACAAGCAATGTAACGCCAGTATTCAGATTTTAAAAGTGGTTGCTTGTCTCAGACTTTGAATTTACTAGCTGAGGTCCTTATGCCGACTCTGATAAACAATTCCAAAGTTAAAGTCCCTGAGAATTTCATGAAGTGTAATTATTAAGAACAATAATGTTTTCCTCAACAATGCATCGAAACTGTCTGTCTGCATAACTCACAGAAATACTCGAATGCATGGCGATATATGTAGAGGCTACAAGAATAGATAAAGAATATTTCAAAAAATATAGCCAATATATTAGATATTCACACTGATTTATCTACGGTGTCTCATTCAACCATTGAATCAAACAGTTGTAATAAGTGGGTGTTTGAATTCAGTATCATCAATTCTCTTTTGTTACACTGAAAGCCTTTGTTCTGTTGCTCTCAGTCGCCATCAACGTGTGAGTAAACGGTTGAATGCCAGTGGCAGTAGGCGCAGTCAGATTGTATATTCTGACACCTAGCGGTGCAAATATGTGACTGCACTATGTGTTTCACCCCGAGCAGTGTTAATGGGAATGATAGGCACATCTCCAGCACAACATGTAACCAGAAATAAGACTCATCAGTGTGTTTGTGTGCATTTGGACTTCTGGGGTTTCATACGACTGGAATTACTTGGATTTAGGCAAAGTATATTCTTTAAATAAGCTTCTCTGCTAGATTACTATTGTATCTGCTGTTTTAGGTCAACTAGATTTCTAGGTTGTACTGTTTTTTTTTTCTTACCTTGAATTGTATGAGCTAGGATTTTGTTTCGCGTATATCTTCTTGTAGATACTATTGGCCTCGCACCCGTTCACACCATTACCGTAACCTCTCCTCTGTTATCTATCCCACCCGTCCCACACATACCGAACACCTTGTCACAGGGGGCCTCTGGAACGGCCAGTCAGCTACCCGCAAGACAGACTTCACCCCTGCCGCTCTCTCCTCTGCACACCCAGACCCACCGGTAGGGGTGGTGGTACAGGTTTACTCATCTCCCCAAATGGAGTTTTTCTCTCTACCCGCTTCCACTTTTTACCCCACTGCCTTTTGAATTTCATGCCGTGACAGGAGAGTTCTTGGAAGAATTAGACGTCCTCCTATCATACTTTCCAGAAAATGGCCCTCCACTTGTCCTTCTGAGTGACTTTAACATCCAGACCGAGAAGTCATCTGACCCGTTACTTTTACTGTCTTCCTTTGCTCTCTCACTCAGTCCTTCCCTTCCTACTCACAAAGCCGGTAACCACCTTGACTATATTTTCACCAGACCCTGCTCCACATCTAACCTCACTGTAACTCCACTTCATGTCTCCGACCACTTCTTTATCTCTTAATCTCTCCCACTCTCTCAAACTGACGACCCTACCACATCAACAGACTCTGTACCTGTCCGTCGCAACATTCGCTCCCTCTCTCCTTCCTCTCTGGCCTCCTCTGTTTTATCTGCCCTCCCTTCAACTGACTCTTTCTCACTCATGCATCCTAACTGTGCCACAGACACTCTCCTTTCTACTCTGTCTTCCTCTCTTGATGTCCTCTTACGTCACGGCAGATCCGCAAGTCTTCCCCAGCTCCGTGGTTGTCTGACTCGGTGACGAAAAATTCTATACATCTTCAGCCGCAAACTAAAAACACACCTCTTCCGACTATACCATGAATAGAAAAAAAAAAAAAAAAGTAGCACTTTAGTAGCACTTAAATGGCACTTACCTATGGCACTTTGTAGTTTGGCTTTCTTGAAGAAAATTGTACTTTCTTGATTCTTGTTGTTCTGGGTTTGTACCCTCATGATTGAATGCACTTATTGTAAGTCGCTTTGGATAAAAGCGTCAGCTAAATGTAATGTAATTGAGAGGTCGAGTCAGAAAGGCAGCAGCACAGACTCATGAAAATCTACCTTTATTTTGGATGCAAAAACTCACAACTTAAAGCGATACTGTAGCAGAGGAGAGGAATACTGATTGCTGGTTGGTTGTTCGTCTGACTGTTTGGCTATTTTGTCATCCCCGTATTGATCATCAGGAGAGGACCAGGTAAGCACTGACAACAAGCACTCAAAATAAAAGCTCTTCAGTCAAATACACTGGGCATTATCAGAGGATTGTGTCAGAAGGCTGACGATAGATTGTAACTTTTCTTGTCAATCTCTGTCCTGTGTTCTGTTAAAAGGTAATTTTGGCAGTTTTATTTTCCGAGTTGATTTGATGTTGATAAATTGGTCCGAGGCCACACAGTTAAATCAATCCTCTGGTAATGTTCATGGCCGTTGAGCTGATGCATTAAGTCAAGATAAAAGTTGTTTGATTTTTGTTACATAGAAAACCGTCATCACTGTTTTAGCTGCCTTACACATAGCCATTATTTCTCGTGTTTTCAACTGAGGGCGGCCAAGGGTCACAGATGGAATAGAGTGGGGACTGTGTAAAAACTCAGTCTGAGGTAAAATTCTCCAAGAAAACAATAAAAACATACGTAGAAAGCAAAGCATATTAAAGCAAAGCCTAAAGGCCAAAAGTAATAATGCTGAAGACTGAGCATAAACTATATATTTTCTGTACTGTAAGGTAACTTAGGTAGTTGTCACATTTTGTTCCGTTAAATCTTGCAATATAAACTGATGGTTTGATCCACAGTATGAGCTACATTCCATCATGGTGTAAACGGAAATATACACAAGGCATCTACTCGAAAGGATTGTATCAAAATGTTCTAAAAATATCTCTGGTTGGTTTCACAAAAGCAAACTGTATCAAAAGCATTGGCCGAGAGCAAGCAATAATAATAGGCTTTTAAACCCTTTTACACAACAAAAAGCAGGACAACCAATCACGTCGCTTTGATTGTGGACCTATGGAGTCCCATACAGCACATGCAATCCATTAAACTCAACACAATCAAAACACAATACGGGAAAAAAAAGAACTTTTACAGCTGAACATCAGAGACAACCGTAGTTGGTCTATTGTGCTTCATACAGATTAGGCCTGGCCTGTCTATACAACTATCATGGGCTTCTTACTTCACAGATGTGTTCAAGCTACTGTTGAAAGCAGAAGCATCGCAGAGCATGAAACTCTGAGGGCATGTGATCATCCTTTACTTTAAGGTCCAACACGTTGCTTTTACACCCTTCCTGTGTGTGTCACTGGAAACGTTGACTGTGTACATGTCAGATTCTCCGGAGCTCTGCATTGATTTTTCTGATGGCGTGATTCTATTTCTGGCCTCCGTCCCCTCAGCATCCCCGCGGCTCTGTGACGCCTCTGAGTGAACGTCTATGTGGCCTTTATGCAGAAGTTGTTTACTGTAAACATCATGGGCCATGATGACTGCACAGGCAGCATGGTAAAACTGTAATACTGCAGATTGCACAGAAATCCTAATTAGTTAATTAATAACCTAATTGTTATACATTCCTATGTTCCATAACATTGCACATGCCTTTAATGAACACTTAGCACCATGCAACCTGAAGATGAGGTGACTCCTGAATGCATCAAAAGTTGAAACAGACCTTCTGTAATGAATTTTTTTTTTTTTTTTTTTTTTTTTTTTTTTTTACATTAAAAGTGAGAGTCAGCGAGAAAAGGCTAGATGTTATTTAAACTTATATTTCATGAGAACTTTTATATCAATATAGACTTAAATATTAGGCTGGCATTTGATTATCTCTGTAGACTTAAATGATGCTGGCACTTATACTGTAAAGGGCCCTTATTAGCAACACTAACTTTCTTAGACTGAAATTGACAGCGAAGTCATACCACTGCAGGCGATCTGATTATACTTCAGTTCCAGTGTAACGTTTCCGTAACTGTACAATCAGTATGTGAGGGAGCTTTTGCAGACCAAGTACAAAACAAGGCATCGATGACTGACTCATGATAGAAACCTCAGCAGCGGAGATGAAATGAAAGTGGGCTTGGATTATTTCGAGCCTGACTTCTGCAACTCTCCAGGAATTGGTGGATCAGTGACTTTTAGGGGTCGATTTTAGATCCCACCTTCCCGTGTTTGTTCTGTTCAAAGACACACGATAAGCACAGATTTCATGTCAGCCTTTCAGTCCTGTCTGAGCAAGCCTGCAGAGGATGAGGAGAATAACATGGTTTGAACGTTGTTAAAGGGTGAGACTGAAATGATGCTAGGTACAGTGGTGCATACCACCAGAGGCGGTACAGTGTACAGTGGTGTGTCTCGGTCTGGGTGTGGCTGTAGCGCTCACTCTACTCCTCAGCAGTGTGAGGCAGCTGCTTCTCGTACAGGCTGAGGACGTGATGCACGAACTGGTACTGCTCACACGTCTGGATCATCCCACCCCTGATAAACACACGAAATGACAAGCACAAGAAATTTTTGAAAATAAATAACTGTTTGAATTTATATATTTAAAATGTGCCATACATTCAGTATGCCACTCACTAGTTCACTTCTACATGTTAGATTGTCAGGTAAATACTAAAAGTGTCTTCCTAAGGCAGTATGTCTCGTCCTTAAAGGAATAGTTCACCCAAATATAAAGATTACGTTTATAATATCAGAATTAAAAAATAATCTTTACACAGTGGAGGAAGCTACTGGTGGCACAAGAAGAGAAGTCAGAAGTTCACCAGGGTCAACAGAATTCCTCTTCTGGAACCCTTGAATGTTTGTACACAATGTCAGAAAATATCTAAACCCCACAGCGACGTAGCTCATGATTTGGAACGAAACCAAATCAAACGACGTCAGCTGGGCTTTCACGCCAGAGCTAAAGATAGACAGGAGCGTTGGTAAGTGCTAAGCATATCTCACCTGTCCAGACGGAGCTGGCAGGTGGTTCTCAAGATGTCAACCACACCCTCAGTCCTCAGCTGCTTGCACAGGATGGAGGTGGCGATGAAGCAGCCAGTTCGACCAATTCCAGCACTGCGGAGGAGAAGTTGCATTGGTGAAGAAGAAATTAGATGGATTGGTGTATTGATCCAAACTGATCTAACCAATTTGATGAAAATCAAATCCTCCCTGGGGAAATAAGACACCAGGGAATTGGAAATGAGCAAATACTAAAGTGAGCTAAGTGGATTTACGGTTGTTAATTGTAAAAAATAGCAACAAAAAGAGTTGTTACCTGCAGTGGACAATTATAGGACCACTGGAGGGCGGGGCTTCATCTCGGGCCCTCTCCACTTCCTGTACCAGCTCCAGCAGCGGTGGAGCCTTGTCTGGAGTCTTCTGATCAGGCCAGGATGTGTACCAGTACTGCCTCAGGCTGCGCTCCTCTTCCCCACACTGGTGTGCACACACACGCACACACGCACATGCAGTCATGAAATACGGATGTGATTATGTTGTGCACGTGTGTACGTGAGACAGACGCATTAAAAATGATTTTTGATCAGCCTGTTGCTCTGCATGTATAGCCAAATTGTTACCTTGGTGTTAGTTGCTACGACAACAATGAACGCAGAGCAAGACAGCAAAAAAAAAAAAAAGAGTGAGGCCTGTACAAAAAGAGCTTTCATAGTCCATTCCTCTCTTACACGGACTATGCATAATCAAATTAAATAATAATTATTAATTGTATAGATAAAGAACATGGTCAGAGGTAACAAATAAACAACAAGCTTTTGACTCAGCCTTTAAACACCACCCAACAAACACACACGATGATACACGATGATGTAAACACTTACTTTGACAAAATAAAAACTTGGATCACATCTTCTTGGTATGTTGAGAAGACAAGATTTCAATCTTGTGCGGTGTTTTTCAGTATATGGTGTAATGTTAATTGTGAGATCATCTAAACAAAGCATTTCAACACACTCAGTCAGCTGTCAACACAAGCTGGTAGGAGCAGCTAATCCAGCGTGTGTTCGGTTCCAGAAACAACACTATTTCCTGACATTGCTCTTATGGTATGTAGTCGGTTCTGTTTTTGTGAGATTAGTACTGGCACCCGAATACAAGCGAGGCGATGGAATTTCATCGGTGTCTCTGACTGTGTTTACACGAAAAAAATTAACAATTGCGTGACTTTCAGGAAATGATTGTCACTCTGGATATTACACAGAGCACACCGTCAGCAGTTCATATGCTGAATGTGGGATGAAAAAAGGATAGACAACCCTTTGAAATTATCCACATTTATGTGTAAATTTGTCCTTAAATATGGTTAGATCACCATCAAAGTTTCAGTTTTAAACAAATGCAATCTATTTGAACAAATATTGTTGATTTGCATTCAGCTTTTCAGCACTGAGGGAAAAAATGAATTCCCAAGTTTATCACGGCATCTTTCAGGATAATGTTGGGGAGGCTGGAGCTCAGTAGAAGGTGGGTAATGCATCAGGACAACAACCTTAAACATGGAAATAAATCTACTGCAGAATAAATGGAAAGGTTCACTTACTTTTTCTAGCAGCACAGGGAATTTTTAATGGGTAAGTTCAATTAAGACTCGTTATCAATTAGGTTTTAAGCACATTGTTGTCTGTCTATATTTGGGACTTTTTTATGTATTTATTTTTGACACATTAATGTAGAAAACCTGATAATTCACTTTCAAGTGAATAATCAAGTGCTGATTATCATAGGTTATTATGCAAATCACTATGCTGAGGATGAACATTACCTGCTAAACATGAGTATTTTCATTTGAACTATAATAGCAAACAGATGTTAGGATTTAACTTAAAGCACATCTGTACCAAAGAACAACGTCACACAGATACTAGCATTGCTGTGAACTCTTACTTTTGTTTTAATACAAATTCTGAATGCTGCCAGCACCAGAAATGAAGTTCAATTTACCTCAACTGCGTTTATAAACAAAACTGAAGTTACAGCTCGACACCACTAGAGGCAAAGGAGAACTGGTTGAACCGACCCTTTAACTTATTGATTTAAGTAGTGTTGTGCCTGTCTTATGTGGCACACAGACATTTTGTGGGTTACCTTCAGAGTAAACACCCTCAGACTGTAGTCATCCTCCTGGGTTACTGTGACGACAGTGATCTCGATGCCCTCGTGGGTCACAGTCTCCTCAGGCCAGTACTCAGCACATTTCTGCAAGACGCAGGGGGGCACGAGTTACTATTTTGACCTCCATTTATCCATCAATATATCCGTCATCATGTGTGTCTCCACAATGACCTCGTTCTTCTCCTCCAGGTTGGTGATCATCACTATGATTGGGCTTCTCTCCTGCCACACCATCCTCCAGAAGTCCCCCACCGTGTTCACAGTGGGACCCTGGGTGGCAATGTATGCACGCTCCTCCTCTCCATAACCCTGCATTCAGACACACACAAACAAGCCTGGGTTCATCATGTGCACAGCTACTTGTTAACAGTGAATAGCAAGGTCAGATCCACTGAGAATAAATAAACAAACAGTATATGTGTCACAGAGCAGTGCTGGGGTAAGATTTTGTTCATAAACACACATATTTTCACTCACTTTGAGATAATTAGCATTGATATAGGTGGTGAGAAAATCCTCTTCATCCTGAGACTTCAAGATGACTCTGCTGTGTGTATCTGCAGATGGACAGTGTGAGATTATCATGAGAAACAGCGACATACGGATTTTAATTTAAAGAGATAACAGCGGAAGAAGATGGGGAAAATAGTCAGTGTGAGTACAGATACTGTTAAAAAAAAAAAAACAGCCTTTTTATAAATACATGCCAGCGATATAGTTGATGAGGATGTGAAACTATTAAAGAGAAACACCATAAAAAGGAGTTTTTACATCATGCCTAACGCCACAATCTGTTTTTAGTGGCTGCTGTCACTGACTTGTGCTGCAGCTGTACTCACTGGGTAAAATGGTTTTGTAGCGGTTCTTTCTCACCAGCCCTGGGTAATTGTACTCCTTAGGGTCCACAAAGTTCATGGGAGTTTCCTGCCAATGGACACAGAACAATGAGTGCAACAAAAATCAGTCCTTATAGAAATGGGGAAAGTCGAAACCTTGCCTTCTACATGACAACATAACATAGGAAAATCATTTTAAAAGATATTAAGTCATCCAGTGACCTTCACTCTAAACTGTTGCTCTTTAATTGCCTCTAACCGAAAGTCTATGTATAATGGATGTCTGATCTTGAACGCACATCTTTCTGCCTAGCAGACACTGGAATCCTCTGCGGGTTTTTGTATGCAAAAATGCTCGCCCACCAACAGGCGGTGGAAAAGCTTACGGGTGTGTGCAGCGCTCTGAAGGGGGTTTGCATGTGTGGGTGTGTGCATTTGTGCCTGCGTCTTTGTGTGTGTGTCAGTATGTGTCGGTGTACGTCTTTTCCGGTGAGTCTCTGTTCATCTGTGTTAATCTACAGAGTGTAGGTGGGTGAGCTGCTGCTGCTGCTGCTGCTGCTGCTGCTGCTGCTGCTAGACTCACATAAAACTCAGCCTGCAGGTTCTGGTCATCCATGGCCCTTGTGTGTAGCATGGCAGGGGTGAGGGTGTGCGTTCCCTGCCGGAGGTACTCCTGGGCCGACTGGTCTCTGGGAGAGAGCTGGGCTCCGTAGCCGTAGGGCTCAGTGCAGCCCGGAGTGCACATGTCCAAGGTCAGGGAAACGTTGGAGCCTCTCCTGTGTGATTCAAACAGAGTCAGACAACAGTATTTGTACACCTATTTGTTGTGTGAACATAAAAAAAAAAAAAAAAATAGAATGGATATAGTACATGTCTTCCTGCAGCATTTTCTCTTACATCCCAAAATACCCTCAACCCTGCTGCTCCTCTGCAGCTCGCGCTACTCTAACCTCTCCTGAAGCCCCACTGGTGTGACGGTGAGGGTGGCGGCGTCTCCCTCCGTTCTGGTGTCGGTGCCCAATTCAAAGACCGGGGTCTGGGGCAAAGGGTCCAGGCCTAGAAGGTCCTCCTGGGCATCCGTCCACTCTGACAGGGTGAAGGAGGGCTGTCGGCTCACGGACTGACGACGGTCGCCAATGTCCCTCGACACCGGTCCCGATGACCACAAGCCAGTGCCGTAACGCCACTTACACACCATGTGGACGACCTGAGGAAAGATGAACAGGAAAGGAAGCAGTCAATGGCATTTATTTCTCCATATGAAGAAACAAATGATCCAGTCAATATATTTCCTTTTCATGATTGTTGTTTTCACTCATGGTAAATTACAATAAATCAGCACCCACCATAATCTCACATTAATTTGAAAAGTTTGACATTTTAAAAACAAGAAAAGGATCTGCCCAGTGTTTTACCATGATAACGCAGATGGCCACACCGATGCCTGCAGTGCTGTGGACGATCCAGTTGTGCTGTTTGGTGTTTACCACCTCCATCAACACCATTGACTAGACAGTACAGAGAAACAGAGAGGACGAGTTAGTTGGACATAGCCAACACTAAACGCTTCACATTCTTTTTTCTTTGTGGTATCCGTCCAGAATAAATACAGCTATTGGTCACATCCAGAAACAACACTTACGTCCTTTCCGAAAATCGGATGGCAGGGTAAAATGAAGCCAAGGTAGAAGTCAATGACCTGCAGGGCTTTGTAGATGGAAGAGAGTGGTCCGTTTCCTTCCACCACAAAAAACACCCAGTACCCCTGGGAGGAGAGAGACAGGGAGGGGAGACTGTCACAGCTCCAGTCATTCATGCAGTGGTAATGAGACGGCCGCTCTCAGGTGAAAATATGTAAATGGGACACATACAGTCTGGTGTCATAATCATGGCTGCATTTACAAGACAATTTTTTTTTTTACTTATGGTAATGTTGCACCTGTCCTTTTTTTCTCGAATGAATCAAACATGAAGTCAACAAACATACAGATGGGAAGAATAAATACTAATGGGGTGTCCAGTTTGATCCCCAGCACCCCAAAAAATGTTTTTCCAACCCTGAAAAAGGCACTTGAAGAGAATATGAAAACGCCAGTGGTGGAAAGTAAACCAGTGCATTTACCCAAGTACTGCAGTTAAGTACAATTTAGAGGTATTTGTTCTTTACTTGAGTATTTCCATTTGATGCTACTTTATACTTACACACTCCACATTTCAGAGGGAAACATTGTACTTTTTCCTCCACTACATCTATCTGAAAGCTTTAATTACTTTCCAGATCAATATTTCATACCTAAAATATGATCAGTTGCAATATGTAAGCATCTAATCCAATAGACATAGATTAAATGCTTCATGTGCTGAAATTAGCTCTACCATGACAACATTAAAATGCTGATCAGATGTACATGTCAGTAAAGTGTATTCCAGTCATTCATATATGATAAATGTACAGTACATTTTGCTGACAGTACCTGTGCACTTTTACTTCAGTGCGATTTTGAATACAGGACTTCTACTAGTATCTGAATATGTTTTATCTACGGAATTGCTACTTTACCTTAAGTGAAATAGCTGAGTACTTCTTCCAACACTTGAAAATTTAATAATGCATATAAAAAGAAAATCTTTGTGGAAAAATAGAAGTCAAGTTGAGAGAAATCCTTGTGTTAAGGAATCATTTGCATTGCTACTAATACAATTACACTGTGGGATCTTCATATATAACACTAAAGCTTGTGCTGAAAGATCATTTCAAACTTCCTCTGATCTAAAGCAAACATCTGAGAAATAAAATTCACTTTTTGCATATCTGGTCCACATACCGTGACTTGGGAGATGATAAACAGAGCTGCCCAGCAGTGGATCTCAATCACCAGTGCGTAGACCTTATGTATAAACACTTCCTCTCCCTGTGGGCTCTGGCCCTCTTTGGGTCCGTCTTTACATTCTGGGAGACCGTCTCTTTTAGGGACTCCATCGCTTATCTTTTCAGTCTTCGTCGGCTCATCAAGCCAGACGGAATCGTCATCGGGTCTCAGGAAGATGGAGTCCTCGGTGTGGGAACGAGTGGAGCTACTCAGCCGGCAGGTCATGATCCCCCTGTTAAATGAGATTCCTTTGTGTTAAATGTATTTGATTGGTCTTCCTAATGTAATTATATCATACTCGTGTATTTATTTTTATTTTTAGGTATTATGGGTGCAAGGCCATGTAAACTATTTGAAAATCCAACAAAACATAAAAATATTAAGAACGTGTGATTTTCTAGAATATCCAAAAATCTGTTTCAATTAGATAAATACAGTTTCTGCTTTGCCCACTATAAACAGAAAAAAGGCCAATGTGGCTGCTGTTTGCTGTTTCATAGTTTAATGTGTTTTGAGTGGGGCAAAGTATTGTTTTAAAATGTTTGATTCCAGTACCGATACCTTGACTGGGATACTGGTTACTGAACGATACTTTTGTGAATGCCAAATTCATGAAACCAATTTCAACCAAATTAAAACTTTACAGTACAAATGTATAGTTTTCATGCAGTTGAGAGGGGGAGAGTGTAACCCAGGTTTTCTTTTTAGCAAAATTTTACAAATGTCCCCAAAATGTTTCATGCAGGCTGTTGGTATGTTCGCTGTGCACAGACAAGACTCCAGTTACTGGAGTACAACTCAGACAGGTGTGTGGCCAAAAGTTAGTAAAAGGAGAGAAATACATTATTTTAATGGAACATCTATATAAGTTGAAACTGCATGATTTTATCTACGTTGGCGGGCTGCTCATGTCTGGTAAATGATGTATTGGATCACTGATGCTGGTGAGATTTACTCCTTTGCAAACATTGCAAAAGTTATGCCTTTTAAAACTAACACATGTTAGTGTGGATGAAGCCTTGGTATCGAAATTTGATACTGAATGATGACATTTTTCGATTCATTATCAAAATAACTCAGTTGGGATAAAAGAATCAAACTTTAGCAACCCACCCTTATTTTTAAACCTTTGAATGAGTCTTAGGAATTGTGGGACCTTTGAATGAGCAACAGGTAAAATGCAGAAGTACTTCAGAGTTAAAAAAAAAAAAATTAAGGGTTTTCGCCTCACATGGCCATTAAAATGTCTTGGCAAATAATTTAACATTTTCAACTCAGCAAGACAAATCAACGATGTTCAGTTTATTCATGTGCTAACTGTATTTGTCAGGTTATCTGTGTGTGTCTATCTGATTGTATGTTTCTAAATGAGCGTGTATATGACAGAGAGGGTTGTGTTTATTCCACAGGCCTATTCAGATGTATAGCTAAGCGGCTTGGAGTGGCTCTCATCTCCGGATCCTCTTGTCTCCCTCAGATTGGACTCTATTGTGTGAATGCGCGCGCGTGTGTGTGTGTGTGTGTGTGTGAGAAAGAGAGAGAGAGAGCGAGAGAGGCTCTATTGTGGAGAGATGAGTCAGGGGTAGCGTGTTTACAGCCCTGTCCGTCACCTTGGCAACAGAGTGGCTCTCATCCCTCTCATCAGTCCTGAGCATTATCAGCTACTGACAACACACACACACACACACACACACACACACACACACACACACACACACACACACACACACACACACACCCTCTCTCTGTATCAGTCAGCAGTGTATTCAAAACCTTATTCCGCCCTGCACTTTTGTCCTTCAACCATTAATAAAGGTGTTTTGTACATTTGGCTGATTACCGCCATGTGGTTTGTGCGGATGTGTGAATGTGAGGGCTTATGAGAGAATGTCGGTGTGCTGTTTGCGCACATATCACTTTTGTCTGAATGTGTTGCTGATGGCTAAATTTGTCACGAGTGAGTTTGGAACAAGTTTTCATCAATGACTACCAACTGAACAATGTACAAGAACATAATTTCCCAGTTGGCTTTCCTGGAATATCAAAGAACCATATAGCTGGTCACATGACTCACCTATGAGAGATGGCAGGGAACTGGCGAGGGAGTCAGATCACATGATCAAGTTAAATCCTGTATCCTGTGGCAACCGGTCGTTGTCAGCCATTGTGAGGCAGAGTCAGTTCTGAAGGACACAAGACGGCAGTCAAATGTTGCATCTCAAGGTTTCGAATTCAAAATAAAGGAAAGAAAAATGTCAGTCACAGGTCATTCAAACATAAAACCAATCTTTCCCCAAAAATGCTACGTATACAGTAGAAAGACCCTGTGACAAATTAAGACAGTAATCCAGTTTCCTCTGAAGATGGAGCAGAGTTGCACCCTTGTCAGCTCCCAGCTGCGCTTTCATGAGCGGAGGATAGTGATATAAGGTGACACAGTAAACTGTCAATATTTCTTCCCCTCTCTTTGTTCCTCTGCTTCTCTCTGTCTCCTTCCGTAAGAGGCAGAGATAATTCAAGCCAGACTAAGCAGACACCCTCAGAAATACATTCAGATTGCTCCAGTCAAATCAGTATGCATGAAGTCAAGCCTTCTCTGCTCTCCTCTGCGCTCTACCGTCTCCCCTCCTCTCCTTCTGTGCCACTGGACCCTGTTGAACGAATGGGGTGAGCTCAGCGGAATATGAGACCACACCAGTAGCAGGAGTTAGTGTGTGTGTGTGTGTGTGTGTGTGTGTGTGTGTGTGTGTGTGTGTGTGTGTGTGTGTGTGAGTGCAGGTGTTGAACAGAGGGGAGCTGCTTTGAGTCCTTTTCTTTCTCTCTTTGCTTACTGTGAAGGTGGTTTTGAAGTGATGACGCCAGTTAGCCCAGCTCGTAGCCATGGTAATGTGCATATTTACAACATACACACATATATAAAGTATACACACACACACACACACACACACACACACACACACACACACACACACACACACACTCAGGTGTATTGTAGATTGTGTTGTATAAGAGAAAGTTCAGTGTGCTTCCATTTTTAAACAATAGGTGGACAGGTAGATGAGTGGATGGAGGGATGAATGGGAGGAAAATAAACTCTTTTTGTGCGAAGGTTGTCTGAAGCAATGACGCAGTGAGGTTGGCGTTTCGGTAACTGTGGCAACCATCATACTGTAGTGTGTGCACACACACTCAAAGAAGAGATGCGCTGCATGAAAAAAAAACACTAACACACGTCTGCACTGGGAGAGAAGTGACAATATTCACGTTTGTCTGAAAAAGTTGTGCTTCTTCTGTTTGTGGTAAATATCTCTGTTTTTCTGCCACTTGTTCTGTCTGCCGAGTGCTTGTTTGGAGGATTACTGGTACATTTAACCAGGGCCGTAGCCAGGATTTTCAAAAACTGAGGTCACAAACGAGCTGAATTATTTTTTTGAATATATGTTCTGAGAATATTATGCAATGTTCTAGTAACGTTCTCAGTGGGACGTTTTTTCTTTTGTTCCCAGGTGCTCTTTTTAAAGGTCGGATAATGTTCTCCAAAACAATCTAAAAATATTCCGTGTTACCATTCTTCATACTTTTTCATAACATTATGCCCTAATTCTTTAAACGTTTTCAGTGGCAGGTATTTTTTTTTATTGTTTCCAATATTATTTTGGAGTGAGATAATGTGCTTTAAAAACATTATACTGTGGTAATGTTCTCAAAATATTTAAGATCGTTTTTAGAGAACGTTATCTTACCTTTAAGAAGAACAGCCTGGAAACAAAACAAACGTCCCGCTGAAAACGTTCCCTAAACATTACATTATTTCTAGGAGTGGGAGTCCTTCCACTTGGAAAGCAATGTTTTTTTTCTACCAACATGCTGTGTCAAACCATTTTCCCAATAGAGAAATATTACATATCTTTTTGATTATAGCCTTCAACATGAAAATTATACAGATTGTTGTATATTATTCTAAACCCAGTATAGAAAATACCACACTCTGAGTTTCATACATGCTTTACCGTAATCGTTGAACATTGACAAATACTTAAAACCGAAACACTTCACTTTGCCACTTTCATGCATGATTTTATACACATTTCCCCTCCGAATTAAGCTTCATTTGACAGCTATATGTGGTATCTTTAGAAATGTCAGATTCCCCACTAAAATTTTAAATGTTTTACTGGCTTTGAACAGTGATAATAGTTGGCATTGATGCCCAAAAAGTGATCAAAAAGCAGCTTGTTTTTGCTTATACACAGTGTCACTGTTGACAGTTGAGTAACTCACAATGAATGTTAAAGGTGTTGCTGAAATTAAAGGCAGAAAATAAGAAGCCTCATTGAAAAAAAGACTTGGTCTAATTTAACAAAAAAATAATAAAATATATTTATAACTAGCAATGAGTTCAGGCGAAATAGATTCATGGAAATAAGTCAAACCTGACAGCTGATTCAGCCGCATTCCTCACTGAAGGTCTACTGTCCTTGAGTCCTTACAAACACCACCCCCTCAGTCTTCAAATAGAGTATGGGCATAGTGTTTCCATTGATCCGCATCCATTCAAGAACCCACCATCCAGCTGAGTCTAAAACTGAGCCATACAATAAGCCTGTGGCCTGTCAGGAGGACCACAGGACCAGGAGTGATCGAGGGCTGCCAGTTGTGTAAAAGCTCTTTCCTGCTATCAGAAACAAGGGGAATTAATGCGGTGACAGCTGGCTCGTGCCTTAATGGATATCCCTGATGCCTGATGTCTGGAAAACAATTTTTCCAAATCTGCTGTTGACACAAAAATGTTCAGCTTCTGATTTACTTTGTTGTACGTGTTCCCATCATAACACAGAAATATCTCAGGTAAACTATGTGGCCGAATTTCCTGTTTGCAGGTGAATCACAGTGAATAAAGAGGAAGTATCGAGCGTGTTTCAGAAGTGCTCCTGTGGCAGAGACGAGGTAAGAGGAAGCTCTTACTGAAAGTGATGATGAGATGGTAACGTGAGATAAAGTCATGAGGGCCAAGACCTGTCTCATCAACCTTTCTCTCCCATGCACACAAACACACACACACACACACGCGCACGCACGCACGCACGCACGCACACGCACACGCACACACACACACACACACACACACACACACACACAGATCAAATCTTGGTATTAATACACACATAAGCCCACAATGACCTTAAAATGAAATACCCAGCAAGCCCGCAGCTTCCTCCTGTATATCACGGAGACAGATAATCAATCAGCTCTATTGTTTACATGTACTCCAACAATATCTTGCAGCAGCTCCAGAGGCGTTTCAAAGAGAAATCTAATTAACACACATATAAACTTACAATTCAGCCTAAGCTATACGGTATGAATAATTGAAATGTGCTGCATAGCGAATTGATTTACAGGCTACTGGAGATAAATCTGGATTCCTGGTGACAAAGACTTGTGTTACATGATTGCACTGCATCAAAACACCAGTGCAGGAATGGCATTCTCTGGCAGTCATTCATACTAAGACAAAACACCATTCATATCACGTACATGGCTACGGTGAGCTAGAGCGACCACACAGTGCAGAGCTGGATGGATTAGTAATGAATCACCCAGGGAGGTGGACTGTTGCATCTCTCTCTCTGGTAACTCCCACATTGTCACATAGACATGATACAACACAGAGGGAATCAAGCTTTGACTAATAATAGAGAGGGAAAATGTACAGTTCATGGCAGCATCGAAGAACCAACCTGTTGGCAAGCGATCAGTTTGAATAATCGGGGAATAAACACAGACACACAGAGGCTACATCACACATCCCTACCTTTTTACTGCCAGGAAAGCAAAGCGGCCATATAAACCGTGCTGAAGAATTGGTATTCACCTCATGTCGCACAGCCACGGTGGGGGAAAGAGGGAGAGACAGGGGGAGGAGAGGAGGGCTGGAACAGTCACTCACCCACAGCCTTAAGTCTGGTTAGGATAAGTCCTCTTACCTGGCTGAGCCCGTCTTCACATTGCCATCTGCCGCCCTGCTCCCGCCGAGCCAAAAAAACAGGAGCCAAACACCAAGAACCACGCCAATCCCTTTACTGCTCCTCTGTCTGGGAGAAGAAGGAGTGTGTTTGCATGTAAGAGCCGGCAGTGAGAGACAGAGAGAGGCAGAGGACTTGTGTGAGGTGAGAGAAGGCAGAATCTAGAAATGTAGGGGTTTGTGTCTGCGTGCGAAAGAGCGATATAGGTATAAAAGTCTGATGGGTTTTCTTTTGTTTGTATCCTGGAGGAGAGAGAGATCCACAGGCGGCAGCTTCGTCTAGGTATATGCAGCAAGAGGCTGTACGGTAGCCTTGGCAACAGAGCCAGAACGAGGGAGAGCGAGCGAGGGAGCTAGAAAGAGAGAGAGGGAGAGAAAGAGAGAGGGAGGGAGGGAGAGAGAGACACACACACAGAGAAAGACTGTGTATGCATGTGTGTTTAATAATCACATTGTGGTGACATAAATCTGTTCATACAGTCACATTATGGGGACTTGCCTCTGAAGGATGGTTCCCACAAGGTAAACCATTAAGTTTTAGGGTTAGAGAAAGGTGTTATCATACATTTGAATTATTGTCAACAAACCGTATAAAAACAACAACAACAACAACAACAACGAATGTAGCCTGCTAACTGGCAATAGACTGTTGCCCCAAAGTATTAAAAATACATTAGTGAGCCACGTTGCACTGTGACACTGCACAGGGTCACCGTAGTTGTAATTTGCCTTCTTGCTGCCATACGTAGTACTGCATCAATTGAGTGTTAATCCGCTGCTAAAAATAGACAAACACATGCACTATTTATTATTTTTCATTTATCAAGTGTTCGAGAAATGTTTTCTACAGCAATTGACCATTTTAGGAAATAACTGGGCCTAGTTGAAAAGTGAAACCGTATTTGTGACTCATTTTTAAAGATTTACATCTTCAGTAGGAGTGAAAGAGTTTGGGGCTGAGTGCCTCAGACGAGCTGAAGAAATTCATAACGTATTGAGAGACGGACCAACGCAATGCTGGTTTAGGCCGGAGTATTTCCGGCCTAATCTTTTGAAGTAAGTCTCCAAGAACAAATGAAATCAGTGTCTTCCTAAGTGACAAAAACATGTTTGTGTGTGTGTATAGTGGGGGGAGTCAGATCATAACACATCACTGAGCAGTGAACACCCCCCACTGTCACCTCCTCTGCTTCCAAGCTGTACGCTCTGCCACCCACCTCTCTCACTCATCTCGATCACCCCCCTCCCCCCTCCCCTCCCACTCATCATCACCCAGGTCTTTTCTCTTTTTCCGGTCCCCGTCATTTTCGTCGTCCCTTGTCATTCTCTCTCTCTTCCCTTTGCTCTTCTCTCTTCTGAAACCTCCTGTCATTTCTCGTCTCTCCTCTCTTCTGGTGTATTCTCCTCTCTCTTCCCTCTCTCCATCTCCCTCCTTCCTGTCTTGCCATATGGCAAGCCTTTCCCTGTCAGCTCTATGAACTCACCAGTGGAAAACAGCCACTATATGATCAACACAAATACAGGGCAACACAATCACTATACCATTTCTTTTCATTTTAATTTGCTTTATTGGCATGGCTGTACAGCACTGCCACAGCAGGCTGTGTATGATCCTTGTAAATAATTAAAAAAAAAAGACACCAGATGGTATGTACATTACTACACATTGCAATAAACACTGTACTACTATGTACAGTATTTAACATGCTATAGTAGCATCCATTGCTTACAAAATGCTCCCCTATGTTCACCTGCTAGTGGCTCATTTTGTTGTTTGGTGTCGGGCAGGAAGATTTTAGAATTTTTGTTTGCCTGCTGTGTCACAACGAAGCTGACAACTCAAAGTCAACTTTTAGCACTGAATAGACAATACCAAGTAGCAGATACCTGCGAGCACAGTGAGGTACCACAAACAGAGAAATACAAACTGACTAGAACCAGGAGATTCATTGACACAGACAAACTGGGAAAAACATTGTGTCGTTTCCGCTAAAAAAAAGAAGCACATACAGTGTTAGCCCCATGCTCACTTTGTAGTCGCACCATATAAACAATCTAAATTATTTTATTTTGCAATGTTGCATGTTTGTAGCATGTCAACGGAGAGAAATCAGATAGAAACAGTCCAGTATATAGCTCCTGTATAACTGACTACATCTTTTTTTTTATTGGTGTGACAATTGGGTTTTATTTTGATATAGGCAGGAATGTGAAGTACCAGAAAGCACCTTTGACGTTCGCTTGCGACCACAGGTGCATGCACAATTAAGTTGTTGCTGTTTCTGAATTTGTGTAACCACTGTTCCCACAGTGATAAGTTTACATACAACAGTCAATAATGTATATTTCTGCTGCTTTAATTAAATAAAGGGAACAACATAATCATGCTATTTTCAACTATTGTTCTGGATTACTTATCTACAGTGTTTTTGACCAATTTCAGTCAAAACAGGTTTCTGCAAATGTTTCACATAAAAAGCTTTGCTCTAAAATGAAGGGTTTCTGTCTACTGAAAATGGGCTTTTAATTTGAAATGGATACAGGAAGTGTCGAGCTTGTATTAATTAATGTAAATTTATCAGCGCAAATGAGAGCGGATCAAAATGAGGCTTCCAGTTGACACCATGAATCAATCTATTCACCTTAGATGTCAATATGACAACTTTGACAATTCTATTTGTAATTATTGGCTCTCTTGCAGATAGCTACACTTTAGAGAGGATTGGATCTTCAAGCACTTCAAAAATGTACGTGAATTTCAACCACATCAAGAAAACTGTGAAAATTTTATTTCCTCATTTGGAGAAAAAGAAAATGGCTGATCATCGACACCTATGGCTGTAAGTGCTAGTGGAGACATAAACAGTTTTAATTGATATACTGTGAAAACGGCATAAGTCTGTGCAATAAATATGTAGTCAGTTAGCTTAGTTTAGCACAAAAGCTGGTTACAGGGGATCAGCTAGTCCAGCCAGAGTCACACATAAACACAGTGGCACATAAACCCCTCATAAATTTTTTTTTTTTTTATTTTTTTTTTTCAGTCTCAGTCTTCAGTTTTCGTACAGATTAACAAAAAAAGAGGTTATGTAGTGAACTTTTGCAGCTTGGGGGATTTTGTTACCTTTCAGTCATTATTACTGGCTGCTGGAGTGGTATTGATATTCTCTTTTAACTCTCAGCAAAAAAGCAAATAATGTCAAACTAAGCTTTTATTAGTGATGTGTCAACCCAAAAAAGATCTATCTCAGACAAATGCCCACATTACCACGACATTGCTGAGATTTTGTTGATGTTCACTTAACAAACTGAATCCTCCAAAAACAGCATTGAACTGCGCTGAGCTCCATCACTTAAAAAAAAAAATGTTTTTAATGTATTTTGACTGGTACTATTCAAGTCAATCGCTGAATTACATCTCATGTTATTTAACACATTTTCTCTCTCCACTCTTCCTTATTTATGACCCACTTCAGAGTCCTCTGCACTCCGACCATATATCTCTCCCACATACCCCCGCCTTTCCCCCGCTCCAATCAACTAAATGAACTCCTCTGTCTTTCCTTATCTTCTCATCCTCATTCCTTTTTTTTTTTTTTTACAGCAAGCATGAAAGCATCATCGAACCTAATTAATGATACAGGAAAAGAAGCTGATATCCAGTGGCCTTGAGCTGTCTAGCTGCTACACTGGAACATCAAACTGTTACATCACTTCCTCCTTTTCTCTCACAGCGATACACACTGACAGCACATTTTTCGAAAACCATTTTACTGAAATGTGATTTATGAATTTGTAAGTTTCACAGGGGGAGGAAACAACTGCTTGAGAAGGGTTACTTCCTGGAAAGTCTGCATAAATAAGATGTAGCACATATATAGAATTGTGGGTAACAGTATCAAAATCCTCACAACATAATTTATCCTGCCAAGTGAAGAAATGTATTTGACAGTATGTGTCAAAGGGACGATGCGGCATTCCTGTGGTAACAAACAGAGGCCTCTAGTGGTCCTCCAGACTCACTGCTGGTGTCTTCATCAGTGATGAGCACCCAGCTGAGTCTGTCTCATTAATACATGTCTCTGAAACATTTGTCCAAGTGATATTTTGTGTGGTGAGTTTTAACAAGCTAATTGGACATAAAGCCTTCCTGTCTGGTACCAAACCGATGCCAACTTCAGATCTGATTGTGACTCATCATGTCACATCAAGCATTCTTCCTATCTGGAGCAATACAACACAGCCTAACACACAAGCAGGCTAATCTTGCTGCAAATTTGCATTGGAGGGAATGAGGGAGCTGATGACCACAGGCTGCCGCAGTCAGTTTTGTTTCCTGTAGACACTCAGTCATCTGTGGCCAAACACTATTTAACAAAATGTTTAAGCAAAATATGGTAAAATACTGTATAGCTACTATTACTCAAATCAAGCATCAAAGTTAAAGGAAACATTGTAACTGGTACAATAGTGACACTAAGCAGTAAGTTACACAAATACCTCTGTATTTGCAAGCTTCAAAAAACAAATCAGGAGCGAAGTACAAAGAACCTTTGTTGATTATATTCAACACAGATCAGTTTACAGGTCTGGTCGTGGGAAGTACTACCAAGCCTGTGAAACAATAGTACAATCCAGTTGCACAGGAGGAGATCTCTGACACTGTAATCCCCAATGACTGTGAAGTTTGTGCCTGAAGGCAACACATTTGAACTGCAAAGCATGTGTTTAAAAATGGAGTTTGAAAACTTTTGACTTTTAGAGGGCAAGGGGGGTCTAACAAACAGATACTCGTGGTTGTAGTGTGAAAAACTTAGTATTTTTGGTGCTTGATCAATATAGGACTAAAAGTCAAGACTATCCTTGCAGCTTTGAGTCCTATTTGAAATCTGTCTGATATGAATCCTCCAACTTCCACATTTAGTATTGTAGATATTGTAGCAAGATGTCCTCCACTTTATGACAGCAATAATGATAAATAACAGTTCTGGTAATTAATTTCTGGTTAAAAATCAAAGTGTTCATGTAGATTCACAGTATTGACACATCTGCTTAAAAAATAACAGATTTTTCTACTGTATGTATGCCTTCAGAGTTATTCAGTAATTCTGGCCATTTGTTAGTGGTCGATTCCTGATTTTCTCCTCTATCATTTCTAAACCACTTCAGATTTTCTGTTAAAATGGTACCATTAGAAGGTAAATAACATTATTCTCGGGACTGAACCAGGAATAATTATTTTTTTGAGGCTCTTCCTTCTGTTCACGAGCTAAAATTACAGTAAGTTGTCAGTAACACCTCTTACCAGTTCCTGTGCCATTATGTAAAAGCCTTTGACACTTCGTTGTTGCCTGACCATAGATGTGAACATGACTGAGGCGATATAACACGTTACTGTACATTATCATACCAACAGCATTATGCCAATGGTCATCATTTAGACTCTCTGAAGCTGAGATGTGAAGGTAAGAAAGTACTGTATTGTATCATTTACAGCAAAATTATAAAAAACAATGGCAGGTTGAAAAGAGAGGATTAATACAGGATCTAATTTCGTCTTTGTTTATGTGATGTTCTATTGGAAATGACAACTACAGTGGGTACGGAAAGTATTCAGACCCCTTTACATTTTTAACTCTTTGTTTCATTGCAGCCATTTGCTAAAATCAAAAAAGTTCATTTTATTTCTCATTAATGTACACTCAGCACCCCATCTTGACAGAAAAAAACAGAAATGTAGAAATTTGTGCAAATTTATTAAAAAAGAAAAACTGAAATATCACATGGTCATAAGTATTCAGACCCTTTGCTGTGACACTCATATTTAACTCACATGCTGTCCATTTCTTCTGATCCTCCTTGAGATGGTTCTACTCCTTCATTGGAGTCCAGCTGTGTTTAATTAAACTGATTGGACTTGATTAGGAAAGGCACACACCTGTCTATATAAGACCTTACAGCTCACAGTACATGTCAGAGCAAATGAGAATCATGAGGTCGAAGGAACTGTCCAAGGAGCTCAGAGACAGAATTGTGGCAAGGCACAGATCTGGCCAAGGTTACAAAATAATTTCTGCAGCACTCAAGGTTCCTAAGAGCACAGTGGCCTCCATAATCCTTAAATGGAAGAAGTTTGGGACGACCAGAACTCTTCCTAGACCTGGCCGTCCAGCCAAACTGAGCAATCGTAGGAGAAGAGCCTTGGTGAGAGAGGTAAAGAAGAACCCAAAGATCACTGTGGCTGAGCTCCAGAGATGCAGTAGGGAGATGGGAGAAAGTTCCACAAAGTCAACTATCACTGCAGCCCTCCACCAGTCAGGGCTTTATGGCAGAGTGGCCCGACAGAAGCCTCTCCTCAGTACAAGACATATGAAAGCCCGCATAGAGTTTGCCAAAAAACACATGAAGGACTCCCAGACTATGAGAAATAAGATTCTCTGGTCTGATGAGACCAAGATTGAACTTTTTGGTGTTAATTCTAAGCGGTATGTGTGGAGAAAACCAGGCACTGCTCATCACCTGCCCAATACAATCCCAACAGTGAAACATGGTGGTGACAGCATCATGCTATGGGGATGTTTTTCAGCTGCAGGGACAGGACGACTGGTTGCAATTGAAGGAAAGATGAATGCGGCCAAGTACAGAGATATCCTGGAAGAAAACCTCTTCCAGAGTGCTCTGGACCTCAGACTGGGCCGAAGGTTCACCTTCCAACAAGACAATTACCCTAAGCACACAGCTAAAATAACAAAGGAGTGGCTTCGGAACAACTCTGTGACCATTCTTGACTGGCCCATCCAGAGCCCTGACCTAAACCCAATTGAGCATCTCTGGAGAGACCTGAAAATGGCTGTCCACCAACATTCACCATCCAACCTGACGGAACTGGAGAGGATCTGCAAGGAAGAATGGCAGAGGATCCCCAAATCCAGGTGTGAAAAGCTTGTTGCATCATTCCCAAGAAGACTCATGGCTGTACTAGCTCAAAAGGGTGCTTCTACTCAATACTGAGCAAAGGGTCTGAATACTTATGACCATGTGATATTTCAGTTTTTCTTTTTTAATAAATTTGCACAAATTTCTACATTTCTGTTTTTTTCTGTCAAGATGGGGTGCTGAGTGTACATTAGTGAGAAATAAAATGAACTTTTTTGATTTTAGCAAATGGCTGCAATGAAACAAAGAGTGAAAAATTTAAAGGGGTCTGAATACTTTCCGTACCCACTGTATATGTTGACGTGTTAATGAAGGAGTGTGAACTTGTATGTTCTTGCTGGGTCAGTTTTGTACATAGGACATAAAATTTGCTATTTGTTTGTGACAGAGAAAGAAGAGTCTATCAGACACTAATATGAAAGGTAGAAAATACTGAGAAATCAAATGTCTATAATAGAGTTTTTAATGGAGTGTGGAGACATAATGTCTTTCCAGTGAATCTCCGCCCTCGCTGCAGGGCTCTGTCACAACAACCCTCGCCACAACCTCACCGCTCGGAGCCTCTTTTCAACATCGTAAGAGTTCAGATTGGACAGTTTCAAACGCTAGATTAGCAGTCCTTGTTTACTGCAGTGTTCAAATCTAAACAACAAGCTTTGACAGTGGAGATGTAACCCACATGTTCATGGGTGATAGCAGCAATTATGATCATTTACACAGCATAAACAAACAAATGAGACTCACGCAGATGGAGAGACAGAGAGCAGAGTTACATGCTTTGAATACACCAGTGTTCAGTCAAACAGAGGGTCTGTGACGCCTGCTTCTTTAATGTTTAAAGCATCTGTAGTTCTATAGAATTAAGAATTTGAGGAAGTTTGTTAAGTTAGTTTAGATCGAGAAGGAGATAGAGCGAGAGGGAGTAAGACTATAGCGGTGAAAGCAAAGAAATAGACCGACAGATATATCAGGAATGAGGTCACAGATGGGGCAGCACTGATGACTAATAGTAATGTTTACTAAAAGCAGCAAAACTGCCAATCTAGAAACTAGTTAAATTTGGTCAGATGACACAATAATGCCAGTAGATATAATGGCAGGGAAATGTCATGGATATATTTCAGTTTCAGTGGCAACTCATACACAATGTGTCACTTACTACATGCAACAGAATTTAAGCATTTACAGTAAAATGCAGGGCTCGCAACATCCCGTTGCCTGGAGCAAATATGAATACCTTCCGGGAGTTATTTTTGGGGCCAAATTTGCACCAAAAATTGAAAAAGACCTCAGCTCCAGCTGTATCATCGAAGCCTGTCTCTGTATCCCAGCTAGTCATTAGCTGTTAGCCAGATTACATCATGCTGGTAGCTGTGTGAACATTCTCTTAACCTTCCAATGAAGTTGGCCGGCTTTAAAAAAAAAAAAAAAAAAGGGCGCAAAGAGAACCGAAACAGAATCAAATGATGTCAAAGCTTCAAAAGTCAAATTGCTCCCAATCAGAACTAAATGCAGGTAGAGTGAAGAGGCTCTATTAACATCAGCAAAACACATACTGGTGTCAAAGTCCGTGAACAACCTTACATATTATGAATAACAGTGTTGTTTGTCATCCCTAAAATGTGTAGAGCTTGCTGAATTTATTTAGCAATTAATTAATGAGATCATCCAACCTAACTGTCTCTTCTGAAGTCCAGACTTTGAGAAAATGGCCATTGATGAGCTGAATGCCATTATTCCCTGTATCTGTTTCAAATTAAAAGCCCTCGTTCCATACACTGTCTAGCCATATTATAGATTTTACGAGTATTGTTCCTCTAATAATTGAAATGGCTGTCCCATTGTTTAAATCAATTTATGCTGTGAACAATAGCAGTATCTTCTAGGATAGTTTATTCACTGTAGAAATTCAGAATGTAACAATTTGCTGATAATTTTAACATGTAGCTGTATGCTGCATCTGAATGACTCCAAAAATCTTTGTTCAAACAGTCGGCTACCAAAAACCTGTTGAACTATGTTAAAAAAACACTTTTAAGTAATGTACTTAAGGCTCGATTTCAGTCCCAGTTATGGGATATAATGCAACATTATTCAACACATTTTAAAAGGGTTCTACACAAAGCATTAGTCTTGGACATGGTAAATTCATTGGGTGTTTCTGTGGGTATATCCCATGAAACCAAAGAAAAACATCATCTAAGTTGGCAGGAAATTGTGTGGACAAACTTCAAACACTGGATCTGTTTGTTTTAAATTCTGGCAAGTTTTAGGGCACAAGACAGCGGCCATCCATATCAGAGAATTATCTTTTTTAGATAGCTGAGGAAAAGGTGAGGTTCACTTGGAGTGGAACAGTTTGATAGCATCCTTCTGGTTATTTCCAAACTGTGAGTGAAATAGTTGAGAGATTTTTATATGTCCTCTTAAAACTCAGACAACCAGGAATCACTTCTATATATTAGATACACATTGTTCTGATTGTTTCTGATAAACACCTCCAGTCAGGGTTTATGGCTGACAGCCAAATATAACCATTTTGGCCTAATTAGGAAATTCCTCCATTGTCTTCATTATTTGGCCTGGAACTTGAAATGCTTTGATTTCTTTCCTGCTTATAACTTCTTTCAAGTAGAGCAAACACTCAAAGGATCACCTTTTCAAACTGAACCTTGAACTTCATCCGAATCGCTTTGTGTCCGCTTGTGCGGTTCTTTGAAGCTCTTTCCAGCTACTCTGATAGTCAAATATACAGTCGAGCACCATATAGACACCATCTAATTCAAACAGGCTTGCTTTTGTTTTGTTTTCTTCCTGTTTCTTATTTGATTATTTATAATGCAGAATCTATCATTGCACAACGCCAACACGGACATAAACAGGTAATACGTCTGTTCGGACAAATGTAAACACCACCGACTGCTCCATGGAACGACTCTAATGTGAAGTAACCTGAAAACACAACTGACGTGAAAACTGAACCTTATCTCTTTGAAGAAATGTAATGATGCCTGATTTGTGTTATGTACTTATCCTATTACTGTAATTGGAGAGCAGTTTGTTGGTTCATGTGTTTATGTGTTCTACTATTCCTTCACTTCCCTCTAAACTTGCCCTGAGATGTTTCAAAGGGCCAACCTTTGCAGATATTTTTATTTGATGTTTTTAAAATTGATTTTAATGTTACATAAATACTCGGCTGTTTTACTTTTTACTTTTGTATCCTTTATTTTGCAAACCAGAAGTACTGTCTACTTTTTTCCTCATACCAATGGCCACGGTTACATAGCACATCTAACCTTTATTTGAATGTTTGCATCATGTCTAAAAAGAGACACAAAGCACGTTTGTCCCGCAGGACATTGACACAGTAGTGAATCTCTGGAGAATTCAGGACTTAAAATGTGCGTATGGCAAATAATTACTATGAAAATAATATATAAATATAACATTGTTTTAAGGGGAGGGGAACACCGGCAAAAGTGTCAGGGGTCAGGGGAGATTCAAGGACAAAGGCTACAGCTCACAAAGAGCCTTTTGTTCTCTTTTGTTATTATTTGTGGTGATGGTGCAGAGTTAGGCATGTTAAATATAGGAAAAAAAATTAACAACATTAATTTGCATTGGGTTTGCATTATAGGAGTAAATTGCACCTGTGTTGTGGCTGTTGCACTTCTCATTGTGGGCTTATCAGCGAATGAATGACAAGTGTGCCAAACATTTCCAGCATTTCCAAATAAACAGCAGCTGTAAAACTTTATAGCTGTTTTACCTTACTGAAAGGTAAAAGGATGACGCAGCATTTACATTTATGTTTTTGCTTGCTAAGCGTTAGATGAGGGGAAGCGAGGCTGGTTTTCAGTGTTTGTGCTAAACTAAACTAATCATTAATTGTGGAATTTGTTCACTGTGACTGAATGAAAACTTCAACAATGATTTACACTGCAATGTCCAATACTATTATGCAATATTATGCACTCTAAAATTATATTTTGTATTCATCTGTTCTCCTGGTTAAATAAAGTTTTTAATAAGGTGAAAATATAATTGATTACCATAATGAGGTGACAAAAGAAAACAAGACAGAGAAAAATAATAGAGTGGCGAGGCATTTTAATGATAATAAAATGCGTCCCAGATGGGTGAAGTTCCTGTTGGGGATGAATGTTTTTGTCAAACACTTCCACACAAACTAATTCTACCATTCTAATAAATTACATATTTCGCTTGCAGTTGAGACAAAATAAGGAAGGCAGTGGTGCTTCCATGTTTCCATTACAAATGCACACGCCTCTGTAGCAGACACGCATTTTTGAGTGTAATCTTGAAAACCTTCTAGAACAGTGTGTGTTATCGACCAGGTTGGGTTGACTATGAAGTTTGTGGTCTGCACTATTTGACTTGATAATTGTAATCAGCAAAGAAAATAGGAAAAGATGCTGTGACACACATTGCTTACAGAATTATGAAGCATACTGAAGTGGTGGTGGTGATGCTGAGTAGCACTGTATGTCCACCATCCTGTAGCTTCACTTCACTCAGACCGGGATGTTTGGGTCAACAGCATAATGGATGTGTATGTGTTTATAAGTCCATGCAGATAACATAGCATTCCTTCTGTCCCTGTGTCTGAACATTATCAGGACCATCTCACACATAAACATACTTGACTCTGCATCACCCGACAGAGGATAGTGAGGAGATGGCAAGAAGCCAACATGACAGACAAAATACTTGAACTGTAAAGAGAGCCCTGCGGAAGAAAAAACAGCAAGCAGCAACAATCCCCAGGGGATTACATAACATTTCCTTGGGAATGGTGGGTCATAGTGACCTGTTTATATCTTTGCTATCTCCATTAGCCATCATCAGCTGGACACTTTTAACAGTCATTATGAAACTGTCTGTCACAAAGTGACGACAGCTTTGGCGTCCTGTGCACTATTTAAAGGTCAGAAAATAACCTACTCAACACAGCACATCTGTAGCAACACCTGCATGAAGAGTTTTTTTTTTTTTTTTTTTTTTTTGCATAACAGAGCAAGTCAAAGCCATATAAGCTGTCCTGCTACTTTGAGGTTCTGGCAGTAATAATAATTTTCAGATTTTGTCCAACTTAAAGTAATATTGCACCCAAAACCCTGTATTTTGAGTATCAAATGCTCACCCTTTATGAGAAATTGTATAACGTGTTGCTTACATGTAGCATGGCTGAAGTCAGCTCGAGTCTATGATCAAGTTCACTTTAAATAAAAAAAAAAATTAAAAAGCAAAACAAAGTACAGCTAATCTCCTGTTCTTTTACATCTTTGAAACAAGCACAAGGCAGTTCACATTTTAAGCAAGACCACCTTGTTCATATGAACACAGAGCAGTGTTGATCAGCTAGCATCAGCTATCCTGGCACTAAATCTCTGTGGTAGTGGATTAGCTCTCATGCCACTCATATATACAGAAAGAAAACACTGGACTCAAAGCAACTAGTTTTACCAACAGAATTCACTTCACAGGAACAGTTAAGGCCTGAAGGTTGTAGAGTAGCAGACTGGGGCAGGGGGAAAGGTGAAATAATGGAGTTTGGTGCACCGAACAGTCCTTTCCGATGACAGTAGGCTGTGTCCGACGTTTAAACGATCTAAAACTGAAAATCCAACATTCGCTTGCCAAGCAGCTAGGCTATTTTTTTTGTTATTATTATTATTCATTGCATAACCACAGTATTTCCATCACTTTTTTTGTGTGTGCTTTTATCCAAATGGCTTTGGTGTCTGATGAATACGTGGGCCTCGTGTCATATCTAACATCTCTCAGAAACTATCCTTAAATGCTTTAATGGACGTTGTCAAACAAATTCAAATGAATGCAGTGCAATTATCAAAAGCACTTAAACAATATGATTAATGAATCGATGCGAATGATTTAAAAAAAAAAAAATATAGCTATTCTACACCCAAACACACTAAACATGAAACTACAAATCAAAACACAGTTCATGTTTGAATAAACATGTTTGACACAAATTGTTGAAAAATGATTTGCAGTTTTACAATTACCTTAACACATATCATTTAATGAGAAATGCCATTTAAATGTTTCTAAGAAAGTTCATCTAAACAGTTTATTATCAAGTAGCTCTGCTCAAACTTTTGACTGGTAGAATAAAGTCCGTAACAGTCGTCTGTGTTGCACGTAACTTGTCCAGGTGATGTGGGCCAATATCTCATACTAGTAGGTTCTCCACCAATGTTCCCTTCTGAAATAGATTAGATAGATAGAGCGATTTTATGCGAGGATATTCAGACTTTTCTTGAATCTAGCTTCTTCACGTTTGTCATTGTCAGTAATGACAAGCCTAACTTCAACACTGCTGATTGATTCTGTATGGAACGATAAAATCATCACCATTTTCACATACGATTTGAGTGCTGACTGGCTTAACTCAGCTGGCTGTGTTCATATCTCTAGGCAGCCCTGACATAGGGAGGTTTCTATCACCTCACAGGAGCGAAGAGACAGGAAACTAGTGTAAAGCAGTTCTTCTTAGTGCCCAAATTCAAACTTCTCCTTCGCTATTTGTTTCATGTTTATTTATAGAAAGCGCATCATCACACAGAGTTACTTTTACTAATCGTCCCTTTCAGCTACATTTCTATCATTTACAGTTCACCTACATGTTTTTACCATGTTAATCACCTCCTTGTTGTAGCACCTCAGGCATTGCAGGGATGGACTGGCAACACACCCAAGTATTAAATACACGTTTAAACATAGCTGAAGGGTGTGTGTGTGTTGGTGTGAGCACATTTTCTACACTGACTCTTAAAGTGAAACGAACAAACCAAAAGTTAATAAACAATGATATTGTGATGACTTAAGATTGTGAAAGCTATCAGGGCAAACAGGAATTAAGTATGAGAGTATTTTGTGCTGCAGTTACATATGAACTCCCTAAATGCACTAAAGTTTATTTTCAAACAATAACACAAAAATATTACTGCAGTTTGTTCATTTTTTTTTATCCAATGGTGTGACAACGTGGATACCTGCTAGTTTTACAAGCAGCCATGTACAAGAGCAGACGTTTGCATATTATTTCCTATGAAGCTCTCTGTAACAAAGCTGATAAAACACGCTGTGAATAAACTTTACATGACGAGTGGTCCTTCTCACGTGCATCCAACATTTTTTTTTATTCCTCATTCTGTATTAAACAGAGAGGAAGTACAGAAATGTAGCAGCAATTACAGTGAAGGTTCTCTTTAGTCTTTTATCAGTCAATCGGCACTACTCTTCTGCGGTGGTATTTCAGTGGAAGTTCAGTTTTATTTTTACATTATATTCCTGCTGTTGATTGTGTTTTTAATGTATATTTTTTGTGGTTACTGTACTGGCAGAGTGAACATCTCAAAGGGCCTCAAATTTGATCTGTCCTCTTTCCTAGTATACTGCTAATTCATTAAACTCTCATCAGCCTACTCTTATTTTGATATAGATTTATTATAGAATACATAAATCCACTGACACTGACCACTTTTTCATTTATTGCACCTTTTTAAACACTTTTTAGACTTTTAAAATTCTAAAGATATAAACAATGTGGGCATGTTTTTTGAATACTGTGATCAGTTATTCATTGCATATACAATATACTCATTTAAAAATCAGTTAAATCACTTTACTTCTGTAATTGCTCCACAGCAAAAGTTACGCTGCATGCACCTGTCACATATTCGGTGTTTAACTAAAAAGGAGCCTCTGAGGTTTAAAAAGGTATCGGTCAGTGTTTTGGTTTTTACTGACCATCAGCAGCTAGATAACCATTAGTGACTGCATGAAGTACTCCAAATCCAATTCACACATTTCTCTGACTTTACAAAAGATTTTCGTGTGTATGGTAAATGTCTCTGTCTGAATCACATGAGGAACCCTATGACATCCATTCGTCCCTCTGACTGAAGTCCCCTCTAATGCTAAAGAGCCATCACTCTGCATGTGTAGCATTGGTAACAGAGAAACCACACCAGTAATTTATGGGAAGTTTCCAATAAACATTTTCTTTGACAGTTGGGCTTACTGTGGTGTTAGTCAGTCCTTGAAGTGGAAAAAAAAAACAAGTGCCACTTCTCGATTATTCAGATGTTGGCGTGTGTAATTGGCCCGCTATCAGCAAATCAAGAATTACATTCTGAATTTCACAGTGAATAGATACTAGGATATTGCTGCAGTTCAAAAGATAAATGTATTTAATCAAGGGGACAACCATTTCAGTTATTAGAGTAACAATGCTTGGTCAAAACCAAGGCTGTTTCAAATTGTGTACTTACACTCACTATTATGAGTATCCCTGAGTTCACGCTGTCAAGTATGGAAACCTGCAATCCCGTGTGACCACCCGGATGGTGTCACAATGGTAAAAGGAAAATGAGAGTGGAACGCTGGACATGTTTCATCTTCAACTATCTCCGTCATGGCTACAAAGGGAGGACCAACGGTCTATTTTCTAACTTCGGGCCAAGGAAGCTGAAGCTGTTGGAGCCTCACCATACAAATACAAGTACAAGTACCATGTTCACACAAAAGTGTTGAAACACTGGTGGACTTTAAATTTGAAAGGATGGCTTTTAATTTTGACAAAGGTCTATATAATTAATATCATTTGGCAACCAATGGTGTACGGGAGTCACTCAGTCGCGTGCCATTCTGCCAACAAATAGGGACTTTTCTCAGAAGAAGTTTGGAGCAGACAAGAAATGTTCCTTAAGTGGGTTGTATTGTCTGATTAAATGTTTGATAACAGCTTTTATACGCAAGAACCAACATTTTTTTTGGAAAGACAAACGCATAATGAGTAACATGTTGCATACTTGCAGCGATGGCACCAGTACTGTCCGGGGACTGAAGCTGCAGGTGTTTCTGCTCATGGTGGAGTTACATCAACAGGTTTTTCGCCTGCTGGTAGTGTTGCTAACATGAGCTTGCTGCTACTGGTCTGCCTTCACTACAGGTTCGGTAGGATTAAACTTCCGTGTTTTCTTTGGGCCCTTTTGCAGCCACACGACTGGAAGGTAAAATGTAACATTGCTCAGGCGAGCAGTAGCTGTCGACAGAGAAAAACATGCGGAACGGAACGGAAACAGATGAGTGCGCTAAGTCGTGTCACCTGGGTCATACCGTTTATTTTCAGCCATTATTATAACATGATAGGGAAAGGGCAAAAACAACAACAACAACAAAAAAAGATACCGGTAAATAATTGTGGGCTGCGCACCAGTGACTACAGGCCTACTTCGAGGAAAAGGACCCCACGGATACATGCCTTCAGTCTGCATGGCCAAGTTATGAAAATAAAGTGAAATGACTCAAAGGATGGCAGCTCCTTCCTCCGACCCTGCAGACAGGGCTGCTGTGTGAAGCCGTGACTCATCGGTGGTGATACAGAAGTCGGGAGAATTGAAGTGATGTTGAGAGAGGAGCGGCAGACTTCACTAAACTTCCCCGAGTGACGCGCCTGGCCGCTGCTCCTCCCCGTTCACAGAGAGGAAAGAAAAAAGTTTCCCCTCCTCACTTTTAATCCTCCTGATGTAGCGGCGGCTTGACTTGGCGCGTTAGGAGTGAGAAGTACAAGTCAAGGGGTTGTCTTTTCAAGGGAGAAAGAAGTCCGGACATGAAAGCAGTTATCGGGTAGAAAAGACACTTGAATCTACTCTCCAAGCGTGCGGCATCATGACGCCGTTGCTGCGCTTCAGTGTCTCTCTGTGGATTCTTCTGGTCTTCAGTGCTCTCCTCAAGGTGAGAAAGATAAAACTGAAATACATTTTGCGCAAAATTAAACTGGGAAGTATTATTTTTTTTGTTTCCTTACACAAGACCACATGATGCTTTGTATCAATGATAAAAGTCCGTTTTTCTCCCGGTGGGACTGCACCTGTTGCGCAGGTAGCTTCTCTGCAGTTAGAAGTTGGGACAGCAGAACTCGCACTGATGAGAAAAGTTCACCCAACAAATATCTGCAATCAGAAAACAATTTCATCTGTCCACAAAGACAGCAGTGCTGCAAGATGAACAATGGTCCTTTGAGAGTTTTAATTGGATTGAAATTGATGTCAGCAGGTTATGTATGTCGGTATATAGGTCGCTGGAGACATTAAACAACAGTGAGCTGTTTATTAGAAGGCACGGAGTGAATATGTTAGGTCCAATGATGTTTGACATGTTTATGGTAATAAATATGTGATTCATTCCTTTGTAATAATTAAGGCAAGTAAGAATGAGACTCTTTATATGTTAAATATCTGTCGTTGAATTATTTATTCAGGACTCCACAAGTGACCTGACCTGTAATGTGAAATGTGTGAAAAGAGCATTCTTCTGGACAAAGATTACGTAACTGGCATCCAGCAGGCACAATCCCACCTGTCCTTGCCCCACTGGTCTATCTGGTGGTAGAGGGAGAGAGAAAAAGGGCGAGAGGGGTTGAGAATGGCATGTGAGGATGTGTGTGGCCAACACAAAGGGGTCAGGAATGGAATGAGGTGCAGCTCAGTGTCCCTGTCACTCCTGCAGACACAAGTCCTCACATCAGGGACCGTTTGTAAAGTGCAACTAACTAGTCTTTCGTGTTGTGTAATGTAATGCATCAGGCTCTCTATCAGCTTCTGTTAAAATCGTCTTGCAAGTTGCAACTTTACAGAAAGGTTTTACGAAAACTTTAACTTTAGTCCTTAATAATATAAAGAGATGTTCCTTCTGCAAATATCTTTTCTGGCTTTGCAAAACAGACTGCAAATTTAACTCAAGGGACTAATACCTCCATGCATTTAACTTATTTTAGTACAAGGAAATGTGAAGTCTTAACGTGGAACTGACTCCGCACTGATCAGAATTATATATTGACAAAGAGACTGTTTTTAAATGTGTATATGTCACCTTGTTGCACTATTTGAGATCAATCCTTTTTGTTGATAGTCTAGATAGACTTGTGACTGGCACGGAAACTGCTCAGACTAGAAATAAAGAACACAACACTTTCATTTGCAGGTCAAATTCAGGCAACCTGACAGACAGAAGTGGCCTGACGGTTTTGTACCAAAAAGCCACTAAGCCACCCACACATCCTCACTTCTAAGTGAGGATGTGTGGGTGGGTGTATGCAAAAAGTATGAAGTTAACACCACAGACAGCAGCTCCTGTGACTTCTCCTAATGACAGTGACCTACGACTTTTTGAAACAATAACCACACTGTTTATTTACCACTCCTTAATCAGAACTTCAATGTAGCATCTGACCAGAAAACCCTGCTCATCATTAACTTGTTTTGTTTGCATTTAGTTATGAGGACATTTCTTGAGGTCATGAAAATCAGCTTCATCATTTATAAACAGTTCCTAACCAGGTACCACATTTTTTCCAACTAAATCCTGTTATTATCATTATATCATCTTAATTGCCCTAAAACTTAACTTGAAACTTCCTGTTTGCCATGGACACATTTTGTCGAGAAAAGCAGATTTGAGGCTCAGAGTTGACTTTAGATAAACTCCAAGTACAAAACCCGGCAAAATTTCAAATTGTCTCATATTGCTCCCACGATTGCGTAGAAGAATATTGATTGCGAGATAATGTTTTTTTTTTTTCTTTCAATTGGCCCCTTTTTGTGTGGTCCTGCATTGGTTTGGTCTGTTATGGGTAAAATGAAACTCCACATACTATACTTTTAGATTATAAATGATCCCAATTGAAAGATTTAAATAGCTCTTCTTTATTTAGCATGAAAGACCACTTTTGACTTTGTTTAATTTTTGTCTGACATAAATGATCATTATGACATACAATCAAAAGTTCCATCTTAGTCAAGTTTGCTGTTCTTTTCGTTTTTGAATGCAGGCCTTCGTTGTCTACAAATATTCTGTCGCCGAATGGCACAATAACTGTATTGTTTTTAAAAGTGAAGTAAAAGTGCGATTGCGTGTTCATTTAGCCAACACCTATGAAGTGCACACCTGAACACAGGCCACATGGTACACATGCAAATATAATCCAAAAACCAAGAGAAGCACAAATGTACAGACTTGAGTAAGGCTATAACAGTGTGCTTCAGTATTAAAGAGGATTTCTATTATGTTTTTAAATGTTTTTAGACATTTCAGTGATTGATTTTCAAATGTGTTGTGGTAAGGAAGAGAATATAATGTTGTTTCACTTGACATGTTAGGTTGTTGAGCCTCAAGTCGTAATTTGAAACAATTTCTCCCAAAGTTAAGAGACAGGACGGTCAGGACTTTCTTGTTCAAAACATGCTGCACCTAAAATATCTGGCCTTGTTTTCAACTTTCTGACTTTTGAAATCAGCCCTCCAGTTCGGTGGGGCCTGTCTGTCTCAGGGAGTACATTTATATATCTTTTGTTAATTGTTAACATGCAGGTTTTTTGGTTGTGGGCCAGAGTTTGTGTCTTTTCGTTGTCTGATGTTATCGATGTTGAGGATGAGCAACACAAAAAAAAAAAACAAGGTTCAGAGGGACAGATTGTTCCCTCTCCTAGTTAAAAAATGTCCCCTCGGGGATGAATAAAGTAAATACCTACCTACCTACCTACCTATTGCCTTCTTCACTGCTGTTTTCTAGCGGTGTCATTGCAATTAGCTCAATCTTTAATCTTTTACCTCAGGGTTTGTAACACATTGACAGGAAGTTTGATGTGGGACACTAGTGTCCAGTCCTTACTTGTCCCTCTTAGGTCATGAAAAAAAGGCAGAGGATAAAATCACAACTTAACACCGGACCAGTTTAGTCACAAAGATGTGTTTCTTCAAACATATTAGGCTGCATACTTTATGGATTATTCTCTATGGACTTCAGGATGCATCAGATGCTAACTGTAGTTAATACGTGATTTAAATTTGTTTAATTTGGAAACTTAACCTAGCTAAAAGCACAAGGGGAGAAAAGTAGAAAAGGGGAAACATAATGCTTCCCTGAAGGGAAATGTTTTTGCATACTGATACTTTCCATTCATATAACTTTCGTATTTCCACCTAATTATTCTCTCAACTATGCGTCAGCCAGTCTAAAGCTAATATTTCGGATGTTTTATTTTATTTAGTAAGCATCTTGGTTCGAATTTCAGTCCCTATTTAATAAATGCATCGACCTGATAACATATATTAGTAGTCTCGACCCATGATGATGCTATGACAGGCTAACTGAAATGTATCAAGAAAAAATACAGTTTCAAAGTCTACTTGATTATCTTGGGGAAAAAATATCAAAAATAATAAAGAACAGTTTGATGTTCTTTCTATGCTGCTTAACCCTTCAATAGAATATGACATGTATGATTTTTGGGAATGAATTGAAAATATTGCTGATGATATAATGAAACCATTTATGATTATAATGCATTGAATTTTATATTACAAAATGTTATATATCAGGCATTACTATATACTTGTCCTTGTCCATAAATTAGTTGTATAAGATATCATCATTTGTTGTACAGAGATAGCATTATTTCTATCATTCACTTTAAAAAAAAATTATTATTAAGACAACATCATGAGCTAGTTTGGTTGCTTTAGTTGTTCTTTCTCCTCTATGACTCTACACAGCCAATCTATTATAGTTTTAAGACAGACACTTGTGTAACATCAGGGAACAAACAATTATTTATATTATATTCAATCAATCTCGTTTTTTTCCCTGCTTAATCTGTCAAGATTTGTTTCTCTGACAATCTGATGTCCTTAAATTTTGCGCTATAAGTGTTACTTATTACATTTACTAATTTGAAAACTGGTGCGATAACATTTTATGACATTATCCTTTTTAATTTGGTCATAAATCTGTCCTTTCTCTGACCCACACTTTTTGTCTACAATTACAAAGCTCCTCCGAATGAAATAATCCATTCAGTATTTAAAATGGTGTAGCTGAAATGTTTTTCTTGTATTCATTCAGCTGGTCATTTATCTGGGGATCTGTCATTACACAGGGAATTAGCAGAACATGGGATTCAAAACAGGCCTAAAAAATTAGAGAGTGATTTATTAAACGCAGTCCAGAGAAAGTGCGTGCCAAGTCACAGCTTGACTGTCACCCCCTGATGACCCAGGAAAAGTACAATACTTTGCATGAGTTTTATCATGGTACGGAGCCTTTCTCTGGTCCCATCCACTGCATTTGTTTCTCTCTCTTTCTCTGCCTCCTTGTAGAAATGAAATAATAGTGACATGGCTATCAGTGGGAAACATCTTGGAACAAGGAAATGTGATGTTTTATAACAGTTAAAAGAACTGGCCCGTCTCTGGATATGGACACTGTGTGAAGAACAGTCTTTTTGGCGAGCTGCATCTCTAAAACTTTGCATGGGTATAAAAATAGATGACGCGTGATGACGTCCAGTGATTTGATGACGTCTGATAAGTTTCTCTCTCTAAATCTATTCTTGCTTGTCCAAATTTGAAAGCACAAGCCTTCTTGTGTCCTGCGTCCCATTATTGGTCTACAGTCCAAAAGTCACAAATCAAGTCCTCGTTTGTGGAATGCTGCTCCCTCCACCCACTCTCAACCCTCTTCAACTGCATCAAGACAGTTCAGTTTCAAATGAACGTCCCCAAACATGCTGCCTTGGAGCAGGGCTGCGACTGGAAGCTCAGCATGTACAAGATGAATTACAAAGAGTCACAGTTCCCCAGTCCATGTAAATGAGACGCAGGCTCCTCTCTCGGCCTGAAAGGCCGTATTGTCAGCAGATAGTTATCATTTTATCAGTGGCCTCTGAGCGAGTTATGGCCAGACAAGGCTGTAGTGGGGATGAAAAATTATTATTTTTCTCTCATGTCATTTGGGCTCTCGTCACTCAATCAGGATATCTTTTCAGATTAAATGCTAGAATGCTTCAAAAAAAAAATAATTTTTTTTTAATATCATTTTTTCAAAATTACCTTTAAAGCGGGCGGTTAGTGCCAGTTTTTATTAGGGTTGTTCTCCAGCACCAGCGACAACCAGGTGATGTAAAGTCTGATTGTTATAAACTCGCATGACTAAACTGGAATTATACAGCGCATAAACTAAATTGGGTTTGTTTGCACTTCTTTGTTTTACTATTTTGTTGACATCAGTGTTTTAATGTGGTTGTTCTTTGTGTTTGTAAAGTATATTGGGAGCATCGTCAGCGGTGTTTTTGCAATCGAAATTGAATTGAATTGAATTAAATGTCCTTTTTTCTGTAGCATGGCTCTGGGGATGGCCGTTGGTTAGCCTACCACTTTGGGCCTTTTTTCCGGATTAAAATATTTTAACTCAACGGTTGGATGGATTGGCATGAAATGTTCTGCAGACAGTTACTATATGGTGTCTCGAGGATGCATCCTGCTAGCCAATAGGGGGTGCTAGTGCAATACCCTCC
Source organism: Embiotoca jacksoni (assembly GCF_022577435.1). Taxonomy (NCBI): domain Eukaryota; kingdom Metazoa; phylum Chordata; class Actinopteri; family Embiotocidae; genus Embiotoca; species Embiotoca jacksoni. Next base: position 20,623,775 of record NW_027185381.1, on the reverse strand, counting down.
CAGGCAGAGAGTGTGATTTATGTTTTTTTAATAAACCATTCATTTGTATTTCATTTGAAACAGGTAACATTATTTAGATGGGATTATTTTATCGTCTCAAAAATAATCAAATAGCAGTAGTGTTGTGATGCTGATTTTTACTGATAGTGGCAAACACGGGCTCAGGACGTCGGCTACATTTTGAACTTTGGAGGAGAAACTATGAGTAAAAGAGCTTGACTTAGACCAAGCTGACATCATAATAGGACTGCAAGCCAGCGTAAAAGTCAAACACGTGATAGATGTCTAGCAGAAAGGGTAGCTGGATACATTCATGCAAATTTCAAATTTTGCTTCCTGTCCTTACATTTTAAAGCAGCCGAGACAGATAAAACATGGACTGTTAGGACATGAAACATTTAAAATTCACATTTTAGCTTCAACAGATCACAAAGTACTGTAGAGCTACATTATTCTACCAGAAAAACTGGATATTCTTGGAACAGTACATTAACTTTTGATATATGTCTTTAGATGATATGTGTGCAGATAACGGTTTAATTGTTGATTAAACAAATTCAAACAAAACCTGAGGTCAAGCGAGATTTATTGAAAACATTTAACTGGTGTATATTTATTGATGTACCAGTATAATTTGTTAATTGTATTGTGGCTGCAGGAATTGATTACATTTGTTCCATTGTTGCTATCAAAATATTTATCAGATTATTAAAGTGCCCTTGACAGGTGGACTGCATTCGTTTGCATTTGTTTTTTACCTTGTGTTCCAGTTACCACTTGATGCATCCTGATGGCTTGGTTACCTTTGGAAAGCTCATAGTGGCTCTTCAACTTAGTCTTGTTTATGACATGGTCTTCTGTGCACTTTCATCTGATCAAAGATTGACGATGGTGCTATTTGCAAATACCAGCAATCACCCCATTTTACAAGGCATCTCGAGCCTTAAAAGGAAATGTCGTCGAATTGACAGCTATCCTTCCGTTGGGATTACTGGGAATGAGAATTTTGCATCTCCATGGTTGTTGGTTCAAATTGAATTATGTAATGCCTCTGTTAGAAAGGCAAAGATGGTGCACTGTAGCTGTGAAGAGAGTCAAAGTGAGGGTCAGACAGGGTAGGAGCTTCTATTGGTGCACATATTTTTTTTTAAAGTCTTGATTTAGAGGAAAGACAGTCATACTCATAGTTCCTTTTATAATCTATAGAAAGTGTTAAATTCTGCAGAAAGAAGCCAGTTACTAAGAATACAAAACTAGCAGTATGCTTTAAATGTTCGATCACACATTACACCCCACTTTCACACTTTTCAAACATCACACTGATCACACCTCTATGCTCAGTGTAATGGCCTAGCCCTCTGTGTCCAGAACCCATGGCTGGGTGTATGTATGCATTCATTCACAGTTTCCTCTTGTCACAGGCCACCAGCATTAGGAGGAAGCTCTAATGGTAATGTGCATTGTACTCTGATGGGAATCTGCAGCCAGCAGGTCAGCAGTCTGCAGAGCTGCCTCAGTGCTCAGACAGTAAATACACCGTCACTCATTTCCATAGCTTCTGATGTGGTCCCTGATAGCAGCAGCAGCAGCAGCAGGACTGTGGTGTGGGAAGCTGATACCTGCAGACATACGCAGCTACAGCGATCATGTGCAGGGAGTTTTTAGAGGCGGCAGATATTTTTAGACACTGCTTTTGGCATTGTTTAAGATTCATGTTTCTATCAAAAGAAGGATGCTTGTACTAAACTTCTCCAGTTGACTATTGTACCATTTGTTTTATTACATTCCAAAGCAATATAATATAATGAATACAAATGTATAAAAACTTACACCTCATGTGTAAAAATAATAGAATCAACAGTATAATAGATGTGGTCCAAATAATGGGAAACCTCCATCAAACAAAATGAAAAACAAACCAGAATTGAATTTTTGGTCTTTTTTTTTTTTTTTAAAGAAAAAGAGCTTTCTCTGGAATTTAAGGATGCTTGTAAAAAAGTATCTTAATTTGCCATTTAACAGAGTCAATATTTCGGCTGTCACTGTAGATGATTATGAGTTCATCTTAAGTGTCCAGATTTTCCCATAAAGTTTGTGCTAATGTAAATTAATCTGTTTTGTTTTCAGAAGTCTGTGATTACATTTGTGTGAAGATGTTTTCATCATTTGCGTACGAATTCTTGAGTTACAGCCACAAAGTTTTGAGATCACAGTGACCTTTGAGCTTTGATTTGACTCTTAAATTCCAATCAGTTCATTCTTGAATCCAAGCGAACATTTGTGCCAAATTCAAAGAAATTCCAAAGAGGTGTTCGTGAGATATCACATTCACGATTCACGCCCGGTTCTTTAATTTATTTATAATATTGTGTTGTCAAGACGTGTGTTGATCAGAAAAGGTAAATGACAAAGCAAACTTCTCTCTTCAGTCATTTTGGTAAACTGACCCTTTCGAGGTCAACTGCTTCTCATATTCCTTTGTGGTCTCAATTGCTCCAAGCAGAATAGCAAAAGAGAGGTAAAAAAATAATATGTTGCCTGCTGGTGGAAAACAAAGAGTCAAAACTACAGATTGATGTGAGACAATTACATATTTCCCATGACAAAGGAAGGAGCATGTCAGTCTGTCAAGTTATGTTTTGGCAGAGTGTTGCTCTATTAGTCAGTGTTGTGTGGCTCTTGTCTTCCTTCGTTTGACCTTAATGAGGTGGAGGTATGAAGCGCAGCATAATGCTCAACTTAAATGTCCTTAATGTCGTCCAAATGTGTTATCGGGGGTCTTTGGGTGGACTCAGGAAGTGCCAGGAAGTTAATGTTAGAACAGAAACAATGAGAAGGTCGCTCATAAGAAACTAATGAGGCAATGCACTTTAAATAGAGAACAAGCTGCAGGTTCATTACCACCAGTGGAAGTGAGCTATTGGTGTAAAGGAGGATTTAAATCATGTTATTTGGAAATTAATCACATCTCAATTTGTTCTGATGTGTTAACAGCCGCTGACCCACAAATTTAAATGCGCTGACTTATTGAATTACATTGCAAGTATCGAGTATTTACGGTGGTCATCCATATTGTTTGTCACACATGGGTAAGGAAAACACCGCCTGTGCTCCACGCACCCAGGACACCTGTTTCAGCTAACAGTGTGTTCACCCAGATGTTGTTTTAGTCACATTATTCATCCACACGACCACAATTTATTTAGGGCTAAGCACCAAAACTACTTGGTTAGGGTTAGTAAACGATTATGGTTTGGATTAAAATAAATAATTTTATGTAATTAAAGTTACATAAAGTTACGTATGTGATGTAAATTTAACCCTAACCGGTATTTAAATGTAAAACAAGATTGATGTATTAAATGAGCTAATTATTTCAAATGAACATGAAAGCTAAAGAAAACAAAAGAACATGTTCTGTGCCCCAAACATTTATCTAAATGTTTTTGGGAGAATTTTGTACAAAGTCAGTGCCCATGATTATAATTTAGAGTGTTACAGTTTAGTTACAGCTTTCAAACTTAAACATTATTTTTCCTAAGCTTTACTGTTATTTCCGTTGACGTAGTGTCTGTAGTTGTAGCTCTTTTCTAAGCATGACAAACAAAACCCACTAACGGTCAGTTTAGTAACTTGCCCAAGGCTGCCAAATATCAGTAGTGCTAATCAATACTCACTGATATACTGGTACTTGATCAACGCTCATCTAAGACATCAAAAGCTTCTCTCGTGCCATTATCTACATCAGCAAAATCAAGTTGAGGACAGAAGACGTCAACACACAAATGCAAGTTGCAATAGGAGAAAAAAAATGAGAAACAAAAAATAAAATGAGGTGTCATTGACTTAATGGTATGAAGTAACAAAATAAACTGGAATAAAGCTGACAAAAGAGTGGAGAAGAAAAATCCAGATATTATTACCAATATTTTTTTTTCCTCACAAACCACATCTTATTTTGTGTTGTTCCTCATTAACACACACTCGTACACACACACACACACACACACACACACACACACACACACACACACACACACACACACACACACACACACACACACACACACACACATAGACATACATACATACACACATGCATTTTGGTTTGAGTCAGATAACATGATTTTGCAGAATTTACAGCTGGAGAGGAATCCACTTTCCCTGGTCAGCAAGTCAACAAGGGCACCAGCAAGACCTCAGTCATATTATTTTATTACATTGCGTAATTCAAGGAGCAAAAACAAAGAATCGTGCTGTTTTTTTTTCCGGAAAGCTTTTGTTCCAGGTTATCAGATTATGAGGAGCAAATGTTAAATGGCTGATCCGTGAGCAAACAGCCTTTAAGGTGATTTTTTTTGGATTGTTTTTGGGTCCGAGTGTTCTTGTGCAGGAAGGAACTAGGGTGTTATCAGGAGTCCGACTGTTAGGAATCAGAAGGAATCACAGGGTGGCAGGCTGCCTTTAGGGGTGATGTAATGTTTACATAGTGGTCAGTACAGCCATTTCCTCCTCCTCCCGCAGACAGGCCAGTCAAAGGGCACAGCTAGTATACAGGGCAATGGGGTCATTGGATGAGTCCCAGCAAAGTATGTTTCCCAATGAGCATTAGACATCGCTCCTCATGTGAAAGTCTAGGCAGTTACCAAGAACTGTCTATCCTTAAACTTGAGTTGTCTGCACTGGAAAAATCATTTTCAGCAGCGCATTTGTCCAACATTTATCAGATGGAAAGAACAAAAGATAATGACTTTAATGAACCGGCCGTTGATTGAAGTGATCCTATTAGGTCCTTTAAAGGCTTGAGATGGGTGGAGCTGAGTCACAGTGTAAACATAAGATAATGAAGCTCGATTTTTAGGATTTAGGATTTCGGGGCTAGAATTCCCCAAAAGGGACTTTGAGCTTCTGCTCTCTGAGTCAGTGCCAAGGCGCAATGGCTGGAGACATTGTTTTGTTTATTTAGACAGGAGAAAAGAAAGTGATTCTTCGGAAGAGCGCCAAGGGAAATAAAACTTTTGGTAGTCATAGTTTAGACAAGTCACATCCCCAGAGGTCAGTTTAACATGAATCTTTGTATGGAAACGTGAGATTGTCACAGTGTTGAGATGCAGATTTTATACACCGGTATGTGACCTTTACCGTATTCTTGAAAAGGTGGAAGTGGTCCAGTTTGTCACATTCAGTTCAGACACAGACAGCAGGGAGTTTCACATGTGTTTGTTAAATTTATTTACTGTAACACTAAATTTTAAACTTATTTCAACACACAAACTAGTTTTTAAATAGAAATCACTATGTTTAATACACTTACCACAAGGTCCTATTAGTAACTGTTCTGGTGGTTATCATGTTCACCAGCTGATGTGGTTTCCCCTTTGTTATGAAATAGTAAATGTTCAGATTTCTTTTTTTTTGAGAGATTTAAGAATTTCTGCTCCACATTTGCTTAAAAGCTGACATTCATAGGTAAAAGCGGTGTTGTGCAGTTAATTGCTTACCAATTAAAATAAAACGCCTGGATTGAAACATGAACTCACAATGTTTTAAAGTCAGATGGAGTCAATAACCTCAACTGCTTGTCAACACCATGACTATAAACTTAATCAGCCAATAACAATACAGATTTTAATTTAATTGAATTAAACAGGCCATGTTAAAGTTAAACACAATTTATGTCAAGCCTCTTTTTGTAAAAATCGGAAAATTTATAAATTTGGTGACGCCCAGTGTTGGTATTAAAAAATAACCCCCAACATACTCTAAACCTAAACTGCATGAAAACATTTTGGTGATTTTAAGGTGTGGAAAGACACTGATATAAACTATCATGGCCTTCTATGGCATCTCAGCAGGTAGCATTGCAGGAAATGCAAAAGTGTAACAAATATAATACGGTATTATTTCCCACAGTAACAGTAAAATTTGGGCAAACTGTGCTTTTGAAAGAAACCACAGAATATAATAATATGATGTAAAATCTGTCAAATCCTTTAGGGAATCCATAGAGGATATTGAATGTATACATAATACATTCACTATAACACATGCACCATCATGTTTCTATAGTAGCCCAGAAACAACAAACCAAACTCTGGCTCTAGAGTTTGATGCTCAGAAGAGGAGGCTGTTGGGAGGGGTGTCCAGCTGGTTGCAATCTACGATCCCACTAAATCCTACACACTGCTCCTCCAAACCTGAAGTGCCGACCTTTTGTCTCCATCTTCTGCCAATGAGAGTAATTACAAAAACAATGTTGACATGTGCTTACATCATAGGCTCCGCAGTAGCTTACATTGTCGCTGCTGTTGCCACTGTCAAATGGTGGATAAATTGTCTTTTGTGCGACAGCTCCGCCAAGTAAGTCGTTTTACAATCATGATTTAATCCATTTGGTCTAATAACATTTGGAAAGTCATGAAGGACCACACAATAAAATTATTTGATCAACATTTAAATTAACATAGGGCTAAACTGGAAGCTAGCTGGCTCAGCTGATGGAAGCCTCTGGTGTTCATGCTCTGTACGCTTTCATCTGGCCTGCGCGGGAATGGCTCACCAGACATCAGATTTAAAAACTGTATACTCTGAAATGCAGACAGATTTTCCTGTCAGTGGTGAGCATAATCAGCATTGTGGGAACTCGTTTGGCAAGGGTTTGAATCTAATGGACATTCATTTATATGTAGAGGTCCTACAGTATAGGTTAAAGTATAGTGTGAGTGTAGTGCCACTGTCAAACTGTTTATTCAAACCCAACCACAGACAGTAAGGATCATTACCGAAATGCTTTTTCTTAAAAACTCTCAATCTGGTGGGAAAGTAAAGTGTATCACTAAATGACTAACAGTCAGATTCAGACGCTGCTTCACTGGGCGTTAGTTCTGTTAGACACCCTACACCAACAGCACAAGAACAGTCACGCACATGTACAGCACTTCCTCATACTCGTTGTTCCTCCTGTTAAAGTGAAAAAAATACACCCACAGTGACGGGAGTTTTTTCAAATACCTGACAATTTTATGTAACAGTTAGTTTGTTAATCTTTGAGTCCTGGGTTTAAGAGAAAATTACAACCACTTCCAACATTAACATACTGACTTCTGTAAAACTTAAACTCCTCAGGCACCGCTGTGTGAAACCTTGGTTCTTCAGAAAGAAGAATAATGTCCCAGAGGATAGGCAGGAAAAGCAGGTTCACTGTTGTGAATAGAAAAGGGAAAGCTAAAGGGAGGACACTGATCTGCATCTACGGGTGGGTACAAGGGGCAACATTTAGTGACTAATTTTATTCCTTGGTTTCCTGGTCTGACAGCGTTTGAGTTGAAATTTGTTCTTTACTGTTGAATATGAAATTTCTTACTCAAATCTGTTTCATTAGCATCAGTATAATTCAGTATTGCCAAAGCATGCACAACATGCGATACAATGCAAAAGATGGTTTACATTAAACTATAATTAAGGACAAAAAAAATGATAGAACAAAATATAAATAGACACTGAACTACCAATTTACGAGGCAGACAGAGATAAAAGTTTTTATAATAAATCCTACCATAATGATGCGAGCGGAAACTAATAGGTTGATTAAAAAAAAAAAAAAAAAAAAAAAAGATGAATAAATTGTAATTATTGAGTGCGTTAATTACGCAAAAATCTAGAATATTCTCTGGTTCAAGCTTCCAGAAATGTTTCTAATATTTACATTTAAGTACAAAACAATGCAATTCAATAGCACCTAGGCTTCCAAAATGATCAATGTTTTAATCAACATGTGAACAACAACTGAACATCATAGTTTTGATGTAAAGAAAGCTGTAAAATTTGTTCTGTCATTGTTAGACGTTAATGCTTTGCCCTGTCTGCGATCTTTTGTGGGGGAGAGAAAGATGCAGGTTTCAGCTATGATGCCATGTGTTTAATGTTTAGCTGAACGAAAATCATTGTGAATGTTGGCTAATAATTAATGTCTAATCAGACCTGTGTGTTTGGTCCTGATACCAGGATACAGATGTTAGCCACAATAGACATACTGTACGTGATATGATGGTTCGTTGTGATCAGCATTGGTTTTGTCATTTTGCAGTTTGAGAAATGAGATATCAGATTTAATCACCAGCAGTTTCCCACTTTAACCATTACACATGCAGAAGGATTACAGATGGCAAGGTATTAACAAGGTCTGCTTCCTTGTTTGTACCAACAAGCACACAAACATGATCTCATCCGTTACAGTGCAGCTTCATCCCACATAGCTGGATATCAATATTTGTGCTTATACAAAGCCTTCCCTTGGTACTAGTGGCATGTTTGACTTTTTTTTATAAAGGAAATATATTAAACGTTGCAATGCATGAGTGCTCGAAATCTTTGCTGTCGTTGTCTAATCAAAGACAAACTAATCGAGCCCAAGAATGTGAGCAAGCATTTGATACAAACTTTTCACTCTTTATAAATAGTTCTGTTCATATATAACGGATCGCACAAGAAACTTTTATGTTTTTCCATTAAAACATCTGCAATTTCACATTATTTTTGACCATTATTATTATTATCATCCTAGCTGTGTAAAATGTGAAAAAGCCAGAACAGATAAATGATAAACAACACCCCAAACCCTCCAAGATAAATCTTGCTCAGAAGTTCAATGGGGAACTGCAACATACAACCATGAGATCAGGGAAAAATCATTTAGTTAGCTTTGATGCTCTCCACAATGATTTTACATGTATTCAGCTGAAGTGATGCCCAAACACGCTTTGGTTACGTCTTGTCGAAAAACGGTGAACAGAAAATCCAAGTAATTTTGTTGTGAGGGAGTCTGAATTCTTTTTAAAAACCTAGCCGTCTTCCTCACGTTTCACAACAGTTTCAGCTGTGATTCTTTCAAATGAGAAGATGTAAAAGGTTTTTTTGGCCACCGTAAAGACAGGACGAGTTTACTCAAACTTTAGGATTCATCCTCCTTTAAAATGCATCATATTTTGTTGAACAGAAAAGACTGTGGACCTCTGTGTGACTGTGTTACAAAAGGAAAGTCAGGAAACATCGTCTCAACAGTATTTCAAATGAGTAATTTAAATTCAACAGCGTTTTTCAGTCATTGCTGAATTCAGCGGTGTCCTGTGACATCGAACAGGTGGTTTGATGTCGAGCTGATGCTTTGAATTTGTTCAAAACTCAATGCTGACCTCTGCCGGTGCAAAATGATTTACTTTGCTTTTCTCTGTCTTTGTCTCTGCAGGATGCCCAAGCAGTATGTGACAGTAAGTATATGTTTACTGCTTCTTGTGCTACATGTCTGTTCGTCTCTATATAATTGAAGAAATAAAAGTCCTAACACTGAGCCATTTATGTTGGTATTTGTAAATTTGATCTTAAATGTAGGATTATGTCAATGCTGTCAACATGTCAGATCTGTAAAATGATTTTTAAAAGAAGTTCTTTCATTCTTAAATCTATTTGTGCTAATTTCCTACGGTTGGTCTTGTTTTTCTTGTTCGTCTTCCTGTTCTTTTAACTTTTAGACAATTGCACAACAGAAATATTAACAAATACAACAACTGTCAGTTTGGCATCTGATCCAAACTGCACCTTATCCACTGCGGGTATCTTTGGAAATGGTTCAATAACTAATCTGACTCCTGGAGCTGTCTATCAAATCTTCTTCAGTTGCTTCAACTGCTGCAAAGACGTCACAACGAGTAAGTGTGTTCACTTTGCTGAATCCCTTTTATTTACCACGTATACAATAATGACTGACGTACTGACTACAGCGTTTCTACAGACAGTCAGCAAACAAAGTGCTCTCTGAATGAATAAACTACAGATACAGTTTTAAATACACAGATGATAATCTTGCGTTATGATGAGTAATGCGAATACAAAATGTTCATTGTTTTCCCAATGACCTCTCTCTAATTTAGAGCCTGAAATGGTCACCGACCTCAGGGTCATTGATTTCACAACATCCTCGGTGTCTCTGACCTGGACCAAACCAAAGGGAAACAGCTCCTCCTATAAAGTACAGTGGACAGATGGAGATGTGAAGAAGGATGTCAAGCCTGAAGCATATACGATTACAGACCTGACTCCTGGTGTCCACTATCAAGTAAATGTTACTGCGGTGGCAGATGATAATTATACTGAAGGAGCAACTGCTACTGTGTCACAGTACACAAGTAAGTAAACATTTAAATTTTGTTTACATTGTAAGACGATCGACATGTGATGTGTGGTTTTCCTATGTAGAGTTATTCCTGAACATTACGATGTGTAACCTAATTTTTCCTTTGCGTCCACCTCCCACAAAGCCTGAAGTAGTCAGTGTTTTGTGTTTTACGAGTTCATTTCTTAAATTTCATAGTTTATTTTATGTTGACACTAACTGAGGGTGAAATAACTACATCCAAAAAAATAATTAGCTGACTGTTTTTTTCAGGCTCATCCAAGTTAGGAGTTCCAGTTTTTACTGCCATGTCATCTCTTGTTCCACATTGTCCGGTCCTTCTCTCTTTTTGTTTTTGTTGGTGGGTCTCTATTTCTTCTTTTCTTGTTCGCCCTCGTGTATTTGTCTTCCACTCACAGAGCCTGGAGTAGTCAGGTATTTGTCTGTCAATGATGTCACGACATCATCCATATGTCTTAAGTGGATTGACCCAGAGCGAACCAGCTCTTTCTATAGAGTGCAGTGGACAGATGGAACAACAAACTTGACTGACACTGTCACTGAAACTACACTGAATGTCACTAAGCTGACTCCTGGAGTGCGCTATCATTTTACAGTCATAGCAGTGGCCGGAGATAACTTTACAGAAAGTGAAAAGGCAGAGATTTATCGCTATACAAGTAAGATGATCAATATGATTATTACTGAGCAGGAAGATTATAACCTGTTTTTTGTTTTACTAGTTCATTTTATTTTAATTTCATAGTTTATTTTATGTTGACACTAACTGAAGTGTTCCTGTTTTTACTGCCATGTCATCTCTTGTTCCACATTGTCCGGTCCTTCTCTCTTTTTGTTCTTGTTGGTGGGTCTCTATTTCTTCTTTTCTTATTCGCCCTCGTGTATTTGTCTTCCACTCACAGAGCCTGGAGTAGTCAGGTATTTGTCTGTCAATGATGTCACGACATCATCCATATGTCTTAAGTGGATTGACCCAGAGCGAACCAGCTCTTTCTATAGAGTGCAGTGGACAGATGGAACAACAAACTTGACTGACACTGTCACTGAAACTACACTGAATGTCACTAAGCTGACTCCTGGAGTGCGCTATCATTTTACAGTCATAGCAGTGGCCGGAGATAACTTTACAGAAAGTGAAAAGGCAGAGATTTATCGCTATACGAGTAAGATGATCAATATCATTATTACTGAGCAGGAAGATTATAACCTGTTTTTTGTTTTACTAGTTCATTTTATTTTAATTTCATAGTTTATTTTATGTTGACACTAACTGAAGTGTTGCTGTTTTTACTGCCATGTCATCTCTTGTTCCACATTGTCCGGTCCTTCTCTCTTTTTGTTCTTGTTGGTGGGTCTCTATTTCTTCTTTTCTTGTTCGCCCTCGTGTATTTGTCTTCCACTCACAGAGCCTGGAGTAGTCAGGTATTTGTCTGTCAATGATGTCACGACATCATCCATATGTCTTAAGTGGATTGACCCAGAGCGAACCAGCTCTTTCTATAGAGTGCAGTGGACAGATGGAACAACAAACTTGACTGACACTGTCACTGAAACTACGCTGAATGTCACTAAGCTGACTCCTGGAGTGCGCTATCATTTTACAGTCATAGCAGTGGCCGGAGATAACTTTACAGAAAGTGAAAAGGCAGAGATTTATCGCTATACGAGTAAGATGATCAATATCATTATTACTGAGCAGGAAGATTATAACCTGTTTTTTGTTTTACTAGTTCATTTTATTTTAATTTCATAGTTTATTTTATGTTGACACTAACTGAAGTGTTCCTGTTTTTACTGCCATGTCATCTCTTGTTCCACATTGTCCGGTCCTTCTCTCTTTTTGTTTTTGTTGGTGGGTCTCTATTTCTTCTTTTCTTATTCGCCCTCGTGTATTTGTCTTCCACTCACAGAGCCTGGAGTAGTCAGGTATTTGTCTGTCAATGATGTCACGACATCATCCATATGTCTTAAGTGGATTGACCCAGAGCGAACCAGCTCTTTCTATAGAGTGCAGTGGACAGATGGAACAACAAACTTGGCTGACACTGTCACTGAAACTACGCTGAATGTCACTAAGCTGACTCCTGGAGTGCGCTATCATTTTACAGTCATAGCAGTGGCCGGAGATAACTTTACAGAAAGTGAAAAGGCAGAGATTTATCGCTATACGAGTAAGATGATCAATATCATTATTACTGAGCAGGAAGATTATAACCTGTTTTTTGTTTTACTAGTTCATTTTATTTTAATTTCATAGTTTATTTTATGTTGACACTAACTGAAGTGTTCCTGTTTTTACTGCCATGTCATCTCTTGTTCCACATTGTCCGGTCCTTCTCTCTTTTTGTTTTTGTTGGTGGGTCTCTATTTCTTCTTTTCTTATTCGCCCTCGTGTATTTGTCTTCCACTCACAGAGCCTGGAGTAGTCAGGTATTTGTCTGTCAATGATGTCACGACATCATCCATATGTCTTAAGTGGATTGACCCAGAGCGAACCAGCTCTTTCTATAGAGTGCAGTGGACAGATGGAACAACAAACTTGACTGACACTGTCACTGAAACTACACTGAATGTCACTAAGCTGACTCCTGGAGTGCGCTATCATTTTACAGTCATAGCAGTGGCCGGAGATAACTTTACAGAAAGTGAAAAGGCAGAGATTTATCGCTATACGAGTAAGATGATCAATATGATTATTACTGAGCAGGAAGATTATAACCTGTTTTTTGTTTTACTAGTTCATTTTATTTTAATTTCATAGTTTATTTTATGTTGACACTAACTGAAGTGTTCCTGTTTTTACTGCCATGTCATCTCTCGTTTCACATTGTCCGGTCCTTCTCTCTTTTTTTTTTTGTTGGTGGGTCTCTATTTCTTCTTTTCTTATTCGCCCTCGTGTATTTGTCTTCCACCCACAGAGCCTGGAGTAGTCCGAAATCTCACTGTCACTGATTTCTCAACATCCTCTGTGTCTCTGACATGGATTGAACCTGTTGGAAACAGCTCTTTCTATACAGTGCAGTGGTCTGATGGAAATATGAATCAGAATCGCAGTGTGAATAACACACACGTAACCATCTCTCAGCTGACTGCTGGATCTCAGTACAATTTTAGTGTCATTGCGGTGGTTGGAGAAAAGGAAACTTTTGGAGAGGCAGCAGCAGTTTCACTGTATACAAGTAAGATGTGCAGCTGTTCAGTCTCTGCATAAAGCTATACAAGGCGTCTTTCTATTACTGTCTGTGTTAACTGTCCCAAGTTAACTTAAAGAACTTTGTTGGTGTTGTAACCTTCTTACATTGTTCTACTCCTTCATTTCATTGTACATAACTTCCATTTATTGTCATCCTTTTACCTTTGCATCCACCTCTGGTACCCACAACCATATTGATCATTTGTCACTGTCCTCCAATCTGACCCATTGGTGTGTTTCTCTCACAGAGCCTGAAGTAGTCAGGAATCTGTCTGTCACTGATGTCACGACATCATCCATATGTCTTAAGTGGAATGACCCAGAGCGAACCAGCTCTTTCTATAGAGTGCAGTGGACAGATGGAACAACAAACTTGACTGACACTGTCACTGAAACTGCACTGAATGTCACTAAGCTGACTCCTGGAGTGCGCTATCATTTTACAGTCATAGCAGTGGCCGGAGATAACTTTACAGAAAGTGAAAAGGCAGAGATTTATCGCTATACGAGTAAGATGATCAATATGATTATTACTGAGCAGGAAGATTATAACCTGTTTTTTGTTTTACTAGTTCATTTTATTTTAATTTCATAGTTTATTTTATGTTGACACTAACTGAAGTGTTCCTGTTTTTACTGCCATGTCATCTCTTGTTCCACATTGTCCGGTCCTTCTCTCTTTTTGTTTTTGTTGGTGGGTCTCTATTTCTTCTTTTCTTATTCGCCCTCGTGTATTTGTCTTCCACTCACAGAGCCTGAAGTAGTCAGGTATTTGTCTGTCAATGATGTCACGACATCATCCATATGTCTTAAGTGGATTGACCCAGAGCGAACCAGCTCTTTCTATAGAGTGCAGTGGACAGATGGAACAACAAACTTGACTGACACTGTCACTGAAACTACGCTGAATGTCACTAAGCTGACTCCTGGAGTGCGCTATCATTTTACAGTCATAGCAGTGGCCGGAGATAACTTTACAGAAAGTGAAAAGGCAGAGATTTATCGCTATACGAGTAAGATGATCAATATGATTATTACTGAGCAGGAAGATTATAACCTGTTTTTTGTTTTACTGGTTCATTTTATTTTAATTTCATAGTTTATTTTATGTTGACACTAACTGAAGTGTTCCTGTTTTTACTGCCATGTCATCTCTTGTTCCACATTGTCCGGTCCTTCTCTCTTTTGTTTTTTGTTGGTGGGTCTCTATTTCTTCTTTTCTTATTCGGCCTCGTGTATTTGTCTTCCACCCACAGAGCCTGAAGTAGTCCGAAATCTCACTGTCACTGATTTCTCAACATCCTCTGTGTCTCTGACATGGCTTGAACCTGTTGGAAACAGCTCTTTCTATACAGTGCAGTGGTCTGATGGAAATATGAATCAGAATCGCAGTGTGAATAACACACACGTAACCATCTCTCAGCTGACTGCTGGATCTCAGTACAATTTTAGTGTCATTGCGGTGGCTGGAGAGAAGGAAACTTTCGGAGAGGCAGCAGCAGTTTCACTGTATACAAGTAAGATGTGCAGCTGTTCAGTCTCTGCATAAAGCTATATACAGCGTCTTTCTATTACTGTCTGTGTTAACTGTCCCAAGTTAACTTAAAGAACTTTGTTGGTGTTGTAACCTTCTTACATTGTTCTACTCCTTCATTTCATTGTACATAACTTCCATTTATTGTCATCTTTTTACCTTTGCATCCACCTCTGGTACCCACAACCCACAAACAAGGAAACTTTACAGTTTTTATGGTTGATGGTGCCGTATGTCTTTTTTTTTTTTTTTTCTTGATGTGTTTTAACAGTTCTTCTTGATGTTGATGTTTTTGCTGCTCTTCTGTCCTCTCATTTTAGATCCGGGTAAAATTGAACAACCTACTGTTACCACACAAAACACCTCCATCTCACTGAACTGGACCTCACCTCCTGGTGAGGTGTTCCAGTACAAGGTGGCGTGGCATCATGGTGGAGCTCCATCAGTCAAATATATTAACATTAACTCTGATGAGCTTCTAGACCTGATCCCTGGCACTAACTACACAATCACTCTCACTGCTGTTGCTGGTGACAATAAAACAGAGGGGACACCTTTCACCTTCACCTCAGTCACAAGTAAGCCCCACTTTTTTATTCACATCTCCTAATTAAAATCCACAACTGTGATGAAAGACACTAAACACTTTCCATTCACACATAGTGCTAGAAAATGTTACAAAGCTCACAACAAGACATTGATTGTATTCTCGTCATCTCGTGTTTTTCCTGCATTTACAGAGCCTTCTCCGGTCACGAATCTCAATCTCACTTCAGTCGAAACATGTGCTGTGTCTCTCAGCTGGACTGAACCACAAGGCCATGCTGACTTCTACATAATTCAGTGGAACACAGGAAAGCTCTTTAATACAACTGAAACCTCCTTTACCATCCAAGATTTGATCCCTGGTTCCCAGTACACCATTATAGTGACTGCTGTTGCTGTAGAGCCGTCGAATAAGGGGGAGGAAAGCTCAATAACCACCTTCACAAGTAGGTCCATACTTTGAGAATATTCCTTTTAAAGGTGTTTTGGGGATTTAATTTTATTCATTTAATTTAGGCAAGATTTAGTTTTTCAGCAAACAAGAAGTTACTGAGTTTTTCTGGTCACCTGACTGAGCTCAATCTGTCAAGTTAGTGATGTTTATAATACTTTACTTTATGCACCCCTGTATTGCAGTTCAGACTGTGTTCTTTCAACTGGGGAACTTCATAGTTCCCAGGCATTCACTGCAGCCATGTACATGATGTTGACGTAAAACTATTCAAATTAAAGCTGAATTTGCACTAATTATCATTTGTTTTAAATTAAATTTACTGAAGCACATATAAAAATAAGTACAAGTGTCCCAATACTTAGAGTCTGGACTGTGTAAGCCGTCTAAAAACACGTAACAGTGTAATTACCTTGCAACATAACTAAGATTTTTGTTTTTGTTTACTTACACATTTACAGCAATTGTTTAAGCTTTATTTTGAATGCTATTTCAAATCATGAATAAAATCCATCAATTACCTCTTTATTGTTTAGAGCCTGAAAAGCCTGGGAACATCACGGCTACACCACAAACCAACGCTTTGACTGTCAATTGGATTTTGCCTAAAGGAAGTGTCGATTATTATTTGGTGACCATCTCAAATACAAATCTGACTCAGGAAGTCAATACCACAACAGCCAATTTTGCTGGTTTAAATCCTGGGAGAACCTTTGTCATCACAGTGACAGCTGTGGCTGGAAATTTCCGCAACACGTCCGACGAGTCTTTATTTGCCACTGGTACGTTCAACATCCAAGTCTGTTTTCATGAATTTTCATGATTCTTTCTTTTTTCATGAACTCCATACACAGACATGAATAACGCCACTAAACTGAAATAAATTAACATATTTACAAAGTCAGATTGTGTGAGTCAGTCAACCACTATCAGTTTCTCAAAAGTCTGATTTGCCATCCTTTGTATACTTCAAGAGCAAGGAGAACAATTTCATGTGTCAATTGTTTCACTATATCAGATTCATAAATATAGTATACAATATATATTAACATGTGTGTGTGTGTGTGTGTCTGTGTGTGTCATTCCCAGTTCCCATGCCTCCCCCTTCCATCATCATCGGTCATAGGGACAACTCTTCACTCCAGCTGATGTGGACAACTCCCACCATGATGGAGAGTGCTCCAAACATCAGCTACCACATCACCTACCAGACCAAGGAGGGTGCAAAAGAGAGCGTAGTTTCCACAGGCAATAAGATAACACTATATCAGCTCTTGTCAGGAACCTGCTACAACATAACTATAAAAACTGTCGGACCCCTAAATTTAAGCAGCATTGTTGTCCATAATTCTACTTTCACATGTAAGTACAACAGAGAGAAACCATCTATTTTTAATTCATGGCTATCACCTGAGAATAACATTTATTAAGAGTGTGCTATATGGGATGGAAATCTCCTTTTATTTCGATACTTTTTAACAATTGTTTCCTGGTTGTTTGTTTTTCTTTTAGATCCAAACCCGGTGATGATGGTTGAAGCTAGCCCTAACTCCACCACATCTATAATAGTGACATGGTCAGACCCATTGGGAGTCCAACCGTATTACAAATACATAGTTGAAATCATCAACGCCATAGGAGCGTCTTCATTTAAAACAGTCAGCAACAACGTGGCTAATGTAACTAATCTGGAGCCAGGATCAAGGTACGATATCAATGTCACAACACAGGCTGCACCAGGAAGTGAATCCAACGCGGAACAGACGTTCGCTTATACAAGTAAGAACAAGGTCAAAATGCTGAAGCAGTAATGGGCCTATACTCAAAACAATCAAGGATATCCCAAATTTGAAATACCATTTATTTTCTATTTTCATCTTTGGTTTTACATAACCCTCTGCTGTATTTGCTACAGTGCCCAACGCTGTGACAAATCTCACAGTGGAGTTTATGAACACAACAGCCATCCAGCTGACGTGGTTCAAACAAAATGATCATAAGCCTTCTTACTCGTACCTGGTGACGGCGCACAAGGAAGGAAAAATGGTGTGCAATGGTTCAACAAAGACTGAGACTTACACCTTCTACAATCTGGACCCTGGAACGCTGTACATGTTTAACGTTGTCACAGATGTCCAAGGGGTGAAGTCCATAGCGGAGAACATATCGAATTACACAAGTACGTGTGAAAAGTGTCTGAATTGTGTTTCTAAAGAGAAATATTAAATCAATAGTGCCTTCCAAAGGACTGCCAATACTCAGTCATGCTTTGTGATTACTTTAAAGTGTTGCTTCTGCGATTTAGTATTGCAGTTTAATAAAGTTGGGGTAATTGTAGAAGACAGAAAAAAAGGTTGAAATCTAAGTGCCAGACATTACAAGTCCTGTATGGGTAAATTTTAAAAGATGGTGAAGCCTACAATTTCCATAATAAGGTTTTCCTGCCTGTTAAAAGCCCACACATTGTAAACTCTGCACATCCTCAGTTTGAAACACAGGCTTTGTATTGAAAAGCCTCAAGCCTAAAGTGATAAATAACCGTGATAATATCATTATGGTTATTTTTCTTTCTGTAGAAAGCTCCCTCCAGAGATTACAGAAGGCATCATTCAACTGTTTTCACAAAGTGATACTCAGTATCACTCCCTGTGATGAGTAAACTGAATAACTTAGTGTACGAAATCGCTGGAGTGAACCCTTGAAAATAACAACACTATTTAGGTGTGAAGTTGTTGCACAACAAAAAATACAAATTAAGAAAATATATTTCATTATTTTTCCTTGATGTTACATGAACCCACAAAGCTAAACCTGTAAACCTTTTTCCGGTCAGAATACATTTAAAAAAATAAATTATATTTAGAAGAAAATACTGTGTCACAGTTATTTGATGACTTTTCAATCCTGTATATTTGTTCAAGTTCAGATAATTAATGTTCATTAGCTCATGCAGAGCCAACTAAAGATTTTCTAAATGTATATCACATTGAATTTAAATCGTTTTATTTCCAGAGCCGGAGGCAGTTTCTAACATCACAGTCACAGGAACCACAACGAACCTGTCAGTGAGCTGGATGCTGGTGTCAGGGCAGGTGTCCTCCTATTCTGTCCTGGTGTATAGAGAGATGCAGTTGGTGGACAACATCATAGATCTAAGCAACGTGACTGTAAACGCACTGTTTCAGAGCTTGAAACCAGGAGTTCATTACTGTGTGATGGTGACCACCAAAAGTGGACCTTTTGAGAGTAACAGTTCATGGGTTTGCGACGCAACTTGTGAGTTACATTGATATTTGAACTTATACTTTAGGAATGCCTGTGGTGTTTTAATTGATGACTAATAAAACAGTATTGCTTCTTCTGGTCAGTTCCCAACCCTCCTGGTCCCATCACAGTGGTGTCTCAGACTGTTCACTCCATCAACTTTACCTGGTCCCTTCCAGAGGACATGGACCCTAATCAGTACAACTTTACTGTGAACAGCATGGAGAGCTTACCTCCGACTATAAACTGGTACCTGCTGGACAGTCAGCAGTCTGGAAGCCCCTACAAAATCTCTGTTGTAACTGTCGGTGTGTTGGGCTATAAGAGCACAGAAGTGACAGCAGAAAACTACACCAGTGAGTAGACACATAATGTACATCTGATCACATTAGCTATATCTCATATTTTTCTGAAATCTTTTTTTAATTTTTTTAATTTCAGTCTGTTTTCTTTTAGGTTTATTTATTCCACTATTTAGAAATACAGTGTTTGACTTGTATTATTTGTTTACAACTATACTTTAAATTTTTTCATTTAAAATATTATTATTTTTGTGATGTAGTAACAGAGTCAGGTTCTAAAGACATATTTTTCATAATTTTTTTTTTTTTTTAATCTTTGCTGCGTAGTTACATCCAGATGCTTATTTGTAAACGTGGCTCACCCTTTATGGTAAACCACAGAGACTGTTTATACTGTTTTCCCCAGGTGTGATAACATGTAAAAACACTCACCTCTTCTGCTTATCTCCTCTGTCTCATTTTCTCAGGACCGCTTGCTGTAACCGACCTGAGACAGACAGAAATCACCACAAATGCAGTCACCTTAGTGTGGGAACAACCGGAGAGCAAACTGACCTACTCTTATGAAGTGCTGGTCACCAACGACTTATTTACTAATTTATTTCAAGAAAATATGACTACGACAACAATCACTGAACTTGTCTCTGGAAGCAACTTCAGCTTCACTGTCACTACACGGGCAGCAGATGGCACTCGGGCAGGTCCTGTGACAGTGTCCTATTTCACACGTATGTACACTTTATCCTGTTTCTCTACAGCTGTAAATTTACAATATTAACCCCAAATTGACAAAGCAAAAAAAAAATTAAAAGCAATTGAAAATAAACTGAACTAGTTTCTCGTTATTCCACATAGTTTCTGCTGTCTCTGTGACATCTGTACTGAGTGAAGTGCTGCTCTTGATGCTGTAAAGTTACACTTTCTGCTGTGTTTCTAGGGCCGAATGGTGTTGAAGGGTTGGAGGCTGAAACCTTAAACACAACAGCTATACTCCTGCGTTGGATGAAACCACTTGAGTACAGGAATGAATACACATATTGGGTTAAGACGACAGGGTGTGCTTCCCAAAACAAAACCCTAACAGGAGAAATGGCAGAGATTTTAGAGCTCACCGCTGGGACCGACTGCACCTTCTGTGTTTCTGTCATTGCCGCCGATGGCATCAAAGGGAAAGAGAACTGCATCTCTCAGTACACCAGTAAGACTCTTCCTTAAAACTTCCGTTTCTCTTTCTCAAATTGTCAGTGCTAACTTTTGTTAATCCTTCCTCCTCTGCATTTTAACAGAACCAGAGACAGTTCAACCAAGTATCTCCAGTCAAGGCTCCAATAGTTCAGTCCTGGTGTCATGGACCAAACCTCCTGGAAATGTGGAGTGGTATAAGGTTCATCTCCAACCCAATCATAGGGAAGTGAAGCTGAACTCCACCAGTACCTTCTTCCTGTGCGAGGGCCTGTCAGCAGGAAGGCTTTACAGTGCTGTGGTAATAACATGTAGTGGACCCTTCAATGCATCATCTGAAACCATTACTAATGCAACATGTGAGTATTATAAAATTGTTAGATTTTGAAGTTTTCAGTGGTGTCATATTAAGTATAATTTACATCATGTTGAGGTTGCTGTGGAAAGGTTTTTTGACACTATTGTACTTTACTCGACTTGAAAGTTATAAAAGTGAAAAATGATTTGCTTTTATTCTTTTGTGATAAGTTTACATGCATTCATCATTACCAGAAAATGACTGCTTCTCATTTTACAATGGCTAAAACACATAAGTTAGCTGTGTTTGAATTGCCTTAGACATTCTGTGACTATAAGAAAAATTTTAAAATTTCATCAGTTGAAGACAGAACTACACGACTGCCGACAAACTGTGATGTACAAAAATCAATCGAACAAGCAGGAAAACATGGATAATGTGGCTTCGTGGTTATTTCAATTCTTAAATCTCAGATGTTTTATTATTTAAAAGCTCAATTCTTTATCATTCAGTATGGCTCTTTTAAGCATGCATATTTTATTTAGAATTTAAAGGACCTTTTGAACAATGACTCTCAGTTTGTTGATGGTAACGGGCTGCAACCCTTCTTTCCAGTCCCAAACCCTCCCGGGTCGATTGAGATCGTGACGAAGACAACCAGTTCCATTGAATTTAAATGGATGGAGCCTCCTCTGATGACCAGAGCATCATTCTCCTACCTTCTGACAAAAACTCTGTCCTTTGGAGGCGAAAACATCCAGACCAACACTGCCAACAACACCAATTATACATTTTCCTCCCTGCTTTCTGGGACTTCCTTCAACATCTCCGTGGCAACCCTGGGGCTTATGGGTTTTGAGAGTGAGAGGGTTTACAAATACATTGTCACCACAAGTAAGGGTTTTATGTTTGTACCCAGTCATTGTGCAACCACTTCAATTTCACTTTTACTGTCTGTATTAACAGTTATGTCTTTCAAATGTCTTTCAACCAATCAGGACCTCTGAACGTGTCGTCTATCACAACCGATCCAAAAGAAATGAACATTATGGTCATTTGGAACAAGCCTGACGAGTACAAGGAAAGCTATTCCTACAACTTGACCTGGCAGCGCTCAGATAACCCCGTCAGTAACAGTACCATCCTGAAAAACACGACGCATAATATCGGTGACCTGGATCCCGGTAGCAGCTATAACATTAGTGTGACCACAGAGACCTTTGATGGAACACAGAGTGCTCCAAGGTGGACTTCCGACTGCACAAGTATTGATTCATTTCATATACATTTATATTCATCAAACATTTTCACTTGAGTTTTTCTTTTATCTATGCTTAAAAAAAGTGAGAAGCAACCTTAATGTAGAAGTTTTTTTTTTTTAAGTTTAACTTTCTGATTTCCAGACGTTATCTCAAGATGTATTCAATCTTTGTTAATTTTTGTCAATATTTTTTTTTTTTTTTATTAATCATGAATTAAATCCTCCATACTTTACTAGTTAGGTAATTAGTGTATGTTGCTGTCATTCGGGCACAATTCTCCAAGTAAAGGAAAAGATAGTTGATTGAACAATAGTTTTGGTCAATATTCCCAAATTTCAGAAAAAAATATATACTTTAATATATATGACTGTGTTATTCATGGTTTCAGGGATGTTCATTTTGTTCTGACAGTCATTTCTCTCTGATGCTGCAGATGCGAGCCCTGTGAAAGACTTATCATGTGACGGTCCAAACAAAACAAACGCAGAAGTCATCCTGTCCTGGACCAAACCAAGGGGCCAAAACTCTGGCTTCCAGGTCATTGTAAACGAGAATATCCACTCAAGCAGCACCTGTTGCAGTCATACAGTTTCCAACCTTCGTCACCACACTAAGTACAATCTGGCTGTGGTGACTGAAAGCTGCGGACTTCACAGCACTCCTCTGTCTGTAAACTGCTCGACGGGCATCACGTGTAAGACATTATGCTTTTCTGACTTTATTATGACATAAATGTTCAAATTTATTCCTCAAACATATTTCAGTAAAAGGCGGATTTAAATTTATTCACTTGTTTGTAGTTTTTTTCTTGACTGATCTGTAGTTGGCAATATGCCCCATTACAAGCAGAACTATGATACAGAAGCTTCTGTGTTTTCTTCACTCGTTTCTCATCAAATCCTTTCTCTTTCCCTTTTTGTTCAAAGCCCCACCCATTCCAGACAACCAAAACACACTATCGAGTGTGGTTCAAACGAAATACAACTCGTTCTCCCTCCAGGTTGACTCCAGCCTGCAAAACAACTCTAATGGGCCAATCACACATGTTGGGGTGCTGGTGGCGAATAGCGTCCACGGTGGGTTTCTCCTTCAAGGAGTGTTATAATTAGGTTATGCTATGATAATCCATCTGTTCTAAATTAACCGTTTGTCAATGAGCTCCGTTACTTGTGGTTTTATTTTACTGTATTTGTTTTATATGAATAAATCATTAGACTCCTGACAAGAGCCTTCCTGTAACAAGCCAACAACTGATTTTGATGTCCTCCCAGGTGAAACTAAGAATTTGAGTCAGTACTTGGGGAACACTTATGATGAGTGGAAAGAAGGGAATACTCCAGTGTACCTGGCAATGGTCACAGACAACATCGTCCAGCCGCAGCGGAGTCAGGACCGTTTAATCATATACATAGGAAATAGATCCAAATGGAATGACTACACGAACGGTGCTCTGGAACCCAAAGGAAAATACCAGTAAGAACACACAATAATAATACACAATAATACAAAATTAGGGTGTGTTGCACAATTTGTAAAAATATTTCTATAAATTTTTAATTGTTATTACACTTTCAGCTGTGGCGTGTGTTTAATAATAATTTTACTTTGATAATTTTTTTCTACAACAGTAGATACAGGAACAGCCTTTTTTCAAATTGTTGATACATTAGAATGACACTGTCATTTGTACTTTGACCATTATAGCAAATATTTTCAGCATTAGTTAACCAGGTACTGAGAATTTGAACAAAATAACCCACAATCTAGGGTTTTCAAGAGAGTTTAGGTGCTGTGGTAGGTGGTGGAAAGTTCTTTTACCAAAAACTATGGATTTTCACATAAGTTTTGATTATAATTATTACAATATTTATTTAAGAATGCACTCTCTTTTTTCTTTTTTTTACAGAGATTATAAATAAAGTCTGTTGTTACTGTAAGATGTATTAGTATGTAAACAAGAATTAAAAAAAATCTTAACTGCTTGTTTAATTCTGCAGATATGCCATTGCGATATTCACCAGCCTGAAGCTAAAACAAGGCCGAGTTGACTTTCCAAAGTCACTCGTCTCAATAACCAACTTCTATTCCGTCATTGAACTCCCACAAAACACAGGTACGTTTTCAGATCCAAAGGGTTTTGTTGTTGATGCTATGAAGTGCTCCTCCAATGTGAGCAAATACTAATTGTCATCTTTCTTTGTCTTTCTTCAATAATCTTTGTAAACATTTTAGATGTCATTGGTATTGCTATCGGAGTGACATTTGGCATTTTTTCCATTCTCGCCATCATCCTCATTGGGTTTATTATCTATTGGAAAAGGTTTGTTATTGTCGTCATTAATTAAAAAAATAATATTAAATCAGAATGTGCAGAAGGAACAAATTGTAAATTCACTGTTTATTTACTGTTCTGTAGGTTATCCAATAAGGAATCACCAGACATCCAGATTCATTCCATGAGGTGAGGTTTTCATTCTTCACCATGTTATGTTTAAATTAAATGGACAACAATTGTTTCTGTAACTTTTCTTCTCTTTATTTTTGCAGAGCCAAAGTGTAAGTATAAATTCTTTTAAATGTTTATGCATGATCAGATGTTTCAAATGTTAAAAATGTGTTTTTATGAAAAAACTCCTCACTTTTGTCTGAGCAGTAGTGTCGCTGTGAGGGTGGAGGAGTATGAGGCTTACTACAAAAAGCAGAAAGCAGACTCCAACTGCGGCTTTGCAGAAGAATTTGAGGTGAAATATCAACTTAATATTCAAGGGCTCCTGATTTCTACATTCATTCATTCATATAATATATAATATAGTTCTTAGTAAAAAAAAAATTAACTATTGATATTATTACATAATTATGACAATATAATGTGCAGATGTGACAACTACATCACATGGAGGGTGCAATCATGTTTCTATTTTTATTATGGAGAAAATGTTTTTTTTTTTTTCTATTGAAGCAACACAGACTCAAACTTTTATAGGGCTTGTAAGAATTGCAACAAAATGATAAAAAAAAACAAACTATTTTTTTAAGCTCATACAGTATCCTTCGGATATGTCAGACATTAAACAGTGTAATGTTTAGAAATGAAACAATACTGGAACCAAGATAAATTGTGGAATTCCAGAAAATGAAAAATTAATATGAAATGATCATGAATGTTACATATGACTGCAAATAGAAAATCACTGGTCATCCTGAAGTTTCATCCTGCACGCAACCATTCAATCATCCATAAAGCTTTTTTTCCTTCTTTTGTTATTTAAAGGACCTGAAGCTTGTTGGCACGGCTCAGTCAAAAATACATGCACTGAATATGGAGAACAAGCCGAAGAACCGCTACAACAACGTACTTCCCTGTGAGTCACCTTGACAAATCCAACTCTGCTGATTTCAACAATAACACCCGTCACTCTTTTAAACTGTATCATTACTGTCACACAGTATTATTGGGATGCATGATGTTGTTTTTGCCGATATTTTCCAACGCTTTTTAACAATTTCCAATACTGATATATAAATATATATTAATATATATATTTATCTGTTTCAGACACTTTATATAAAAACTCTATGCGACAAACACATCGTCTTTCAAACTCATCAGAGACACAAGCAGGAACATGCTGAGCATTTAGGCGTGATTAAAGCATTATTTTATTGGTCTATGTTTGCCTATGCCAATATTTCATTTGAAATCCATTATTAATACCTCTGATTTACTAATAGTATCATGCATTTCTAGTAACTACTACCATTTTTCCATTTTCGCTTGGGCATTAAATCAAAAGTATCATACATCTTTCAGAGAAAAAGACGATGTCTAAAAATCCACTGCAACAAGTCGGTTATTGTGAATTATTTCTCATTTGTAGAGAAGTACCATTGCAGTCATAACATTTCATCTACCCTCTTGTTCGCCTTCTAGATGACTCTTCTAGGGTGAAACTCTCTATTACCCATGGAAGTCCATATGATGACTACATCAATGCTAACTACATGCCGGTGCGTACTGACACTCTTTGAAGCAGCTCTCTGCCTCAGTCATTGCTTCAGTATCAGTAAACATCCTGCTAAACAACATAACTGCTCATTCCTTTGCTTAATGACATGCGATTTGAACTCTTCTGCCTTCATCCTCATTAAACATTGGAGAATCTCCTATAAAACTGAACTGGATGGCGGTTTTCTGTGTCTGGACTGATGTTTTATTTGGCAGGGTTACATCTCCAGGAAGGAGTTTATTGCAGCTCAGGGTCCTTTGCCCACCACAGTCGACGAGTTCTGGAGGATGATCTGGGAGAAGAATGTGCAGACTCTGGTCATGCTGACACGCTGTAATGAGCAGGGACGAGTGAGTACAAAAACTAAGGCCATGACTACCAGCAACATGCATGCTGGCACACAAACACACACTGGAGTGTAAGCTAGAAAATGATATTAAACATATGATAATTGTCCCCATTTCAAACAATATACTGTATTCTTAAACATTTTATGGGCTGCAACACAAAAGCAAAATATTGCACAGCCAGATTTTACCATCTGATTTTTACAAAATTATTCCAATATGAATCTTTCAAGTAAAAACTAAACAAACAGTACCTATTCCTGGTTGACATTACAATATTTTACATATATACCCATATAAAATTATTCCCATTAGATGATTTATATTTAAGATAAGTGTCTGGTCCAAAGGCACCTAGCTCTCCTAAGTGTGTGGCCCACCCTTAAATGTATTTATACACTGTAATTTGTGTTAGTGTTAATGTATTTATCAAACTCCTGCTGCACTCAATGATTATTTGATGCTCACTTGAAGGAAGTGTGGTCTCACTGTTTTCTAAATAGATCACATAATTCAAAATTAGGAAGTGTTCCAAAAGTATTGAGCATTTTCACAATTTGTTATTTAAGTGTGTATACTTTAAATTCTAGTGTTTCTTCATGTAATGTTGCCTAAACAAAGATCTTTGCTACCTTTCCAGGTAAAATGTGAGCAGTACTGGGGTTCTGGTACCAAGCACTTTGACGAAATCACTGTGACAACAACCTCTGAAATACCACTTGAAGACTGGACCATCAGGGACTTTGGCATTAAAAATGTAAGTGTCAAGATGTTACATTAAAAAGAGAGGCTGATTTAGGACGGTAAAACACTGTGTGATTAAAGGTTGTCACCCATCACTGCTTATTTTATACAATCAGTTTCAAATATGTGTCCTGCAGCCAGAACACACTGTTCAGCACTTAACCAAAAATCAAATGAATGTGCAGTAATAAAACAGCGCTACAAATACTTTGCACTTTACTTGTGGACTGATAAGCTCAGAGTGACAAGTCTAATCTAATATATCAGGCAGTCTGATGATATGGTACTTTGAATTAAAAGATAAATCCTTGCAACCAATAATTGAGTATATTAAAGAGCTGTGCTCCAGTTACCTTTTGAACTAAGAACTGTGATCGGTCTTGTCTTGAGTGTTCATGCAAGTGTTCACTACTAATTTGAGTTTGTGCGCTGTTTGTCCTTCAGGTGAAAACAGCAGAGACCCGCTCAGTCCGTCACTTCCACTTCACAGCCTGGCCGGATCACAGGGTACCAGAAACCACAGAGCTCCTCATCAGCTTCAGACACCTGGTCAGAGAGCACATGAACCAGTACTCCAGACACTCCCCTACTGTGGTCCACTGCAGGTCTGACAGAGCACACTTAAATACACAGTTCTGCACTCAGTTCAATATGACTGTTTCAGAAATTACAGAGGTAGTGCATCTGATATCGTCTCCCACTTCTCCCTCTCTTGTCTCTTGTCTGTGTTGTCTACACTCAGTGCTGGTGTGGGGCGCACGGGTACCTTCATCGCCATCGACCGTCTGATCTTCCAGATTGAGAGGGAAAATATTGTGGACGTGTACGGCATCGTTCACGATCTGCGCATGCACCGGACCCTCATGGTGCAGACCGAGGTAGGAAACAGTCACCTTCACTGCGGTTGTTGTGAAATGATGAGCGTGCTGCAGCTCACTGAACGTTTTGTATTTCATATGGCTGCAGGACCAGTACGTGTTCTTAAACCAGTGTGCCTTGGACATCATTCGGTCGAGAACAGGGACCAACGTGGATCTGATCTACCAAAACGCCGCTGCACTCTCTATTTATGAGAACGTGGAACCAAAAAAAGGTCCCAAAGGCAGATTACACAATGCATAGACACAGGAAGTCACCCCGTTCTTCCAACACTCTCTTTACTTTTAGCAAGAAACTGAGCAGACTTTTGTAAAGGGAAGGTTTTTAACAGATTGGGCTGTATTTATTTTTAAAACTGGTCACGCTATTGCCAAGAATCC
Source organism: Embiotoca jacksoni (assembly GCF_022577435.1). Lineage (NCBI taxonomy): Eukaryota > Metazoa > Chordata > Actinopteri > Embiotocidae > Embiotoca > Embiotoca jacksoni. The sequence continues at coordinate 20,595,197 of NW_027185381.1, read as the reverse complement.
CCAAGCTTTCTGGTCCTTCATCCACTATTTTGTGGTATTTATTTGTTTAAAATGCTGAATGCTTGATAACAGACCGAACTGTATATGGAGATTTTACAGTGAAAATATGTGGATTATATGTAAATTTCTGTCTTGGATTCTTTCTTACAATAGCCTATTATTTTTCTTTGCTCAGTTGTTTTATCATTTCTGCTTACTTTGTACTGCATATGACTTACTGATGATTACATGTTTTGCTCAGGTAGTATGTTGGATGCTGTATAGATATCTTTACAGACACTTTTAATGAAAATGTTTTTAATGTAAAGTAATTAATTGAACCTTTGGAATTGTCTTGTACAAAATATGCAGGTCTAAATACAATGTGCCTTGTAATAACCTTTAATACCAGTAGGTGGCACTCTTGTAAACTTAAGAAATAAATAGGGACTACTGTATTGTTTTGTTACTGGAACCTTAAAATTCTTAAACCAATATGAACTGTGCAATGTATTTTAATGAAGGAATTTTGTTGTTTGTTGCCGAGTCTTTTGTATTTGTATGCACTGGTTGCATTTGTCCTCTCTACTGTCCACTTTTCTAAACTATAGACATGTTTTTTTATATTTCTTTTTTATATGTTTTGGAGAGTGCTTTGGATTGGATTTGAATTATTTTGATATTCACCCTACGTTTGATTGTTATATTTTTTTCTCTTCTCTGAAAGAGATTTAAACAGTAGCTCAGGAACTTGATGAAAGCTGAACATTTTACTGGCAGGTATGTTATTATAAAATCCATTTGGCACCAGCGTGTACTTTGAAGATTTTAGAGGTCACATGCATTTTGTTTTGTTTATGTCCCTCTTTTCTACATTGTGCATTTCTCAAAGGAACTGTAATGTTATGTTACATATTTGATCCATCTATGGACAGATCTTCTGATGGTAAAATCACCAGAGAAGCACAAGTTTTATTTTCAGCTTCTAAAGAGCAGAATTTTCCATGAGGCAGGTACTTTGTTTTTAAGTTAATGATGAATGTGGTTAGCTTGTAGATATTTTTAAGCCCATGTTTTATATTTGTATTACTTAACACAATTGTAAGCACTTGTGTTTTTTATTGAAAAAAGGAATAGTGAATAATCATAAAGTTTTAGAATGTTTTTTAAATGCTTTATAAGATGCTTGCTGGTACAATGCGAATATATAAAAGACGCAAGAATTTAAAACTTGTATAGCTTTCAATCTTTCGAATGAAATGGGATTAAAGATGTTGCTTCATTGTGGCATCAATCTCCACCGGCGTCAATATGATTAAAGCTTTAAACTCTCACTGCAATGTTGTCTGTGCACAATCCTTAAGTTTTTAGTCATGTTACAAAGATAGTCAGAATATTAAAGTTTTTGTGTTGTGCAACGTTTTACAAACTGATAACGGTAAAAAAAAAAAAAAAAAAACATAACTTGCACAAAACACATGACAGCTACACCAGACACTGCACTGCTGGTAAATTCATTATGTAAATGTTTTTTTAAATTGTTTGAGTCAAAGGGAAAGATTAAAAGGACCAAAGCAATGCAATGCTGAATGCTACAGAGGAAGATTGAGCTGGTATTTCAATGCATTATTTAACTTTGGGGTTGCAAGTAGCTATAGTAAGTGCACCCTCAAAGGATGAATAAATAATGCCATTTCTGTTTTTTGCTTCGTATGGAAAAAGCTTTTTTTTATACAGACACTTCAAATATTTTTCAGCTCACATCAGACCTACAATTGGGGGATTTTGTACAATACACAGGTGTTTTTAGGGACAGTCATTTCCCCCCAGTATTTGCACTCCTGGTACGGTGGTAATATAAGGTTTTGCCAGCATGTCGGCTTCAATATAAGTGAAATTTCTCAAGCCTTGTACGGTACGTCCCCCTTCTTCTCTTTCTCCGTCTCTCCCCTCCACTCCTCCACGTCATTCTTGTTTATGTCTCACATCCACAAGTTGGATTTAAAAATAGATTTGGCATTTGAATGCCTCTTTCTAGTTTACAATGCTGTGAGATGCAATAAAAAAGTATACAAAGAGCTATAGCCATTATGACAACAATTCAACCTGCAAATACAAAATTAAAACAGGACAAAAACATAACAGGATGATCCAAATTCAATGATGAGCTCAGTGCGTACGTGCCATTAAATCCACCATAATGGATTACAGCAGCAAGAGTTTTCGCTTTAAAAAAAAAAAAAAAAAAATTATCTGAAAAATATACACATACACACATGAAGATTTGAGCCACACAACTATTAGGAGATGTTGCCTAAACTTTCTTTAAATTAAAACCTGACTTCTGACTGAGTGTATTTGATATTAAAATGCTTATGTAATTTTGCAACTCTCACGTGGCTGAGCATCACTTTTTTAGATTAGTAAAGCTATAATGAACATTCAGTTTGCAGAAAGAAAGGTGGCCTATATATTATTTGTACATTATACATTGTATGTGCATTATGAAGTCGTGACAGTTAATATCCAAAAGGTCAAAGGTCAACTTCACTGTGATATCAAAATGTTCTGCAAAACTGTCCATTATTTTACGCCATAACTCAGGAACAGGGGGGAAGATTTTGAACGCATTTCACATTTAAAACTGAAGGTTTGATTGTGACTATTTAACTTTTGGTTCAGATACTGAATTCGTGGCTCTAATCTTGGGTGTCAACCTTGGGTGGAGATCTTCTGTGCTGTTGAGTTGAAAATGTGTGATACATCCACCTTTTAGAATCTGTAGCTTCTTACAGCCATACCTTTCAAAGTCTTCACTGCATACACTAAAGACACGGATGTAGACTGCGATTTGAAGGGTTGACGGTGGCAAACATCCACGAGATGGTATTTTTAGATCCAGTTTGAGGGTCTTAAATTTGTCATGTGTTGTTAATAATTTATTAAATACATTTTTTTTTTTCAATTCAACTGAAGAATAGGGATTTAAATACGTAATATGTGAAAGTGAAAATGTACAGTATTGTTTTTCTCTTGTAGCGCTACACAGCTCGGTCGATCTCCACGGTTAAGACGTTACAGCAGGTGTAGTACGCAGCCGCGACCACAGGTGTCGCCAGAGCTCCCTCTGTCTGTGTGTGTGTGTGTGTGTGTATGTGTGTGTGTGCGCTCGTCGAACCGCAGCAGGAGGATCCAGTCTCCCCACTCCGCACTCTCCATGTTGAAACGGAGCAACTTCTCCTCCAGCCGTCCGCCTCAGCCCGCCTGCTGCTGTCCCCTCGACCCAGCTGTCTCACCCAGACCCGTGCTATGACGCTGGACCGGGGGAGGAAGCTGTGAAACAACTGTATGAGCGCTGCCCTTGGTCGACAAAAGAGTGAGTTTAACTGCTCTCTTACCACACTATACGCCAACACAGCGAGAAGAATAACCTGCTATTTTTAGCAAGCGTTACTTGTAATTACTCAACTAACATATATATATATATATATATATTTTTTTTTTTATATGTGCTAACTTATGCTAACTAGCGGGGCTCCAGTAGCAGGAGGGTTTTTTTTTTCTTTTTCACGGGATCTACACGGTATATTTTTTTTATTTTTTTTTTAGGTATCCTAGCGTCGCTATATTTGGATGAATCTCGGCCGGTGGTGGCAGAAACGTTATCCGGGTGTGTTTGGTCTGGCTGGGCAGCGGCTAACGTGACTTAGCTTGCCACCTGAAGTAAAAGCCCTCATCTCCACGTTAGCGGACCGGACCGTGCCCCCCCCCCCCCCCCCCCATGCGGCTGCGGCGGCGGCGGCTTTGCTGTCAGTCGTTTGCATAGCAACCGGGAGCCTCGCTCGATGCCCCGGGGTTGGGGGGGGGGGGGGGGGGGGGGGTGCCCGTGACGAGCAAGGGCAAGTAACCTCTGTTTGATTATCCCGTATCCGCTAAATTGGACCGATCTAATAAAAAAAAAATATATATATATATAAAAAAAAATTAAAATTAAAAATTAAAAAAAAAAGCGATAACGTTTCCCTGCACCGTTTCAGCATGTGGCAGAGCAAGAGATCTTGGTAATAATAACCGAATGAATTGTACTTCCGAAACAACCTCCGTAGATCCGAGGAAACGTAAAAGGCATATATGCACGGTGTTGCGTTTAGTTCAATGACTGGCAGGCATTTAAATGTCAAATGAATGCGGTGCCAGGGTCAAGAAATCCTCAGCATGGTTCAGCTCTTCTGCTGCTAGTGCAATGCCAAACCTGTAACCTTTGTCATGTGTTCACCAAGCAGCACGTTGGGATTGCCAGCAGGCTTCCCTGCAGAGACCTCTTTTTTTTTAGAGCACCAATGGAGTTTTTTTTGTTTTTGTTTTTGTTTGTTTTCTTTAATTATACAACCTGTTTATGTCCTTGCAATGACACAACTTGACTGCTTTGGTTAAAAATGAAATACGGGGCTTGTGATAGTACAAAATCTAATATCACAGTATTTATGACCAAATACCCCGATATCCATATTGGAACGATATTGCAAGGATGCAGGCTGGTGTTTCCGCAAAATATTAACATTTACATCACTGTTGTGTACTGCAGTCTTTCAAACCAGGGAAAGACAGCATTTATGCCAAAGTTTCCCCTTCTATTATAATAGGTGCACCATCCAAGTGTTTTTTTTTTCAGAGCACCTACAGCTTCACTATAAACCTTGCTTTACCAATGTTGGGAAAACCCTGCTAATGTCATATCACCTTTTTCTGATCTTCAAAATCTAAGATGATATTATATTACTGTATGATGTAATATTGATATATTCCTCAGCCCTACTTCTGATTGAAACTAGATCACTATATTTTTCAATATTTAGGGGTGGGGATTACCAGAGGCCCCATGATATTTAAGTAACAATAGGATATTATTGTGATTTTCAACATTTTACATAATGCTGCTACAACATATATCCTGATATATGACCTCTTTTCACCTGCAAATTATGTCGTCAAGCAAATATGTTGTCATGTGGGATTATCAAACAGGCACGACTTACTAGCATGGTCATAAAAACCTCGAAGAAATTTTGCACACATCTGTCATAGTGATACCTTACGTGCATGTATATCAATTCATTACTGCCCAACAATATTGATACTCTGCTGTATCCCCCCCACACACACCTCAACTGTCATAGTCAATATTGGCATATTTTAGATATATTGGAAGCACTTTACATCAGCCAATAAATCTGAAGAACCGCCAAAATATAGTAGGTTTGAAGTCATGTGGAAGGAGAGTCTTCATTACATAGTTTGTATATTAGAAGTTTATTTTTATACAGCAAAATGTCTAAGTATCTTAAGTCACAACTAAAAAACAAATTAAACCTGATCAGTCTGTTTGCATTCATGAAAAACAAAAGGTGAACAATGTTATCATCAGTTTTTTTTTTTTTCAAAACTCCTAATCGGTGTCTGAGTGTGGCTCGGGGGTATACTGTAGAGACTATTCAGTGGCACTTCGCCTCATCCATCTCTATTTCCAGTCTGGACGAAGATAGAAAAGTTTGTCATCTTTAATTGTCTGGTATTATGTACAGTTGGGCTTCGCTTGAGACGAGAATAACACTGAAGTGCACTTTAGTTAATGCTTAAAAGCGTTACCGGAATGTGTCACTCAAAACGGCGGAGAAGAAAATCCCGAGAGAAGGCAGGCGCAGGAGGAAATGATTACCAGAGAACCAGAAGTGAAATGTTAGGTGATGTCTGGGAAATTGCAGCGGAGCGAGAAATGACAGTTAGTTCCTTGCCCCCCTACTTTCTCTGTTTGTCAAAGATCTGCAAATTCTGTATTTGCTTTGTCGCCTGAGTCTTTCGCCGATCTGTCTGCATCTTTTAGAGCGGGTTACATTGAACGATAGAGGTCTGATATGCAGCATTAGGATTCTCTGTCAGGCTTGCGTTGGACAAAAATTGATCTGACTGCAAATGGTGTCAATAGCAGAGATAGTGACCTAGCAAGAATTTGAAGGTCATTAATATTGCATGGTGATTGGAAGTGGGTCATGGAATCATTGACGACAGACAACGCTCCTATGTGCTTATCTGATTTTGTTGCTTTAAATAGTATCTTTCTCATGCCCCTCATCAGACTGAATTAATTAATTAATTATTGCTCTATAGCTAAGTAAAAAAAACACTTATTCCATTTTTGCTTTAATAATGATGTGAGGTTTTCTGTCCTAATCTGCTAACATACAAAGTCCTGCCATGTGACAGTCTACCTTGCCCTAATCAGATGGGGATATTTAATGGTGTTGGGCCCTAAGCCTATCAACTAGAACTGTGGCTTTGCTGTGCTGTGAATGACAAACAGAGAGAGTGGTAGTGAATGGAGGGAAGAGGAAAAAAGGGTGGTGAGAACGTGAAGAGCTGTTTGAGTCACTTTCTGTGGGTGGATAGTGATGGTGAGGTTTTTTGGGGGGCGTTTTTTTTTTTTTTTTTTTAATCGCTGCTTTTTCTAGCAGGAAGACACAGCAACAGATGTCCCAACTTCCATACTGTGCTGTGACGGATACTCAGAAACTGCAGAAGCCACCCAGGGGTATCCTGGTGGTTGGATATGCTGGCTGCGGACCTTTGTTGCATGTCATCCCTCCTCTCTAATCACTAATATACATTACAAATGCAGGCAAAGAGGCCCCAAACTGGAACAATGAGGTCATTCTTTGTATTTTTTTTTTTTTTTAAATGACATTTTTGGCTGCTCCTGATTGCCTTTAAAGGGTGAAGATTGTTTCCCAGTAATTTTCCAAAAGATACCCGTTAGTTTGAATCTGACCGCTCTTCACAATGGAAGCACCCTCCTCCACGGATGATAAGTGGCTCAGCTTCATTCCATTTCCCCTGAGATGTAAATGCTTTCCCCGACATCTAGTGGGGGAATCTAGGCTAATACTGCTCCACATTGAATCCGTCTCTCTGCCCCCAGAGAGCAAATGCACTTTTAGCAGCCTCTATTGTGCCAAGCTTCCCTTCCCCTTCTGTGTCCTGCACAATTTATTTTTCCAAAGTTACTTTACAGCTCAAAACTTGGTCTTTATGTCCAAAAATGGGTCCTTTGTCATAAAATATCACCTTTTTTTTTTTCCCCCCCGAGAAAACTCTTCCATGTGAACACAGTACAACAGCAGTGACATTTTGAAGGGTGTTTTATGACCTAATGATTAAACTGGAAGGATAGAGCTGCATGAGCCCACGCATGAAGTAAGAATGTTAAAGCTATTAACCAATCTATATTGTTTGTCTAGCTATCATACTATAAAAGCCTCATTCCTTTCATTGTTACACCTGCCTATGAAATGCAAATTCCCCTCTGGTCCAATTTCATCTACTGTTCTTTATATTAACACTGGGATTATAACACCATGTAATGTCTGTAAACAGCAGTCTTCTGTGTCCGTACCTCATTAACCTGGGGAAGCAGCTTTCCCTTTTCTCATTACCGAAGTGAGACAAAGACAAACATTTGGTTCTTTAAGACTTCTGAAACTATATTTATGACTGAGTCGAGACATTTTACTATATAACTGGAAACTGGATTTCTCTCTTGTGAGAGTGCTGGTAATTTTACAAGCATTGTGTGTCTTATAATCTCTTCTGTTTTCTTATTGTTTCCTTTACCAAAAACCCAAAGGACAGACGGCCCTTTCAACCAGCGTACTGTAAACTTAACGGCCTTTCATCAGTCTTCTGCCATGTGGTTGTTTCCTGTTTGTTCACCCGTTCAACTTGTGACAACCTGTGCTAACCTATTTATTGCAAAACATATTTTAGGATTTGACTGCAGTTGAAAATGAAGTCATATCAATTGTCTTTCTCCCTGATACTTCCTTACTTTTCACAGAATTACCGGTCACAACAATTTTGTGTTTCTTTTCTTTAAACCCCAACAATATGTACCTCACAGTTCCTTTTTCTTTGTCTCTTTCTTACCATATATCTCTCTCTCTCACACACACACACACACACACACACACACACACACACACACACACGCACACACACACTAACACTAACTTAGGGTGTGCAGCGGACCTCCTGACCCCTGGCCTTTGACTTTATTCCTGGGTTGCTGCTGTCTGTATTTATAGAGCAGGTTTAATACCATACAGCCACCGCTCTGCTTTTTACAAGCTGCCGTGAGAACTCTCACGGCAGCCAGCGCCTCTGCAATCAATATCCACCCCTCGCACATCTTTAGCTTACCGAATGGGGTTCCTGCTTGTGTACATGCTGCCAGCTTAACTGTCGGTTTTCCTGTGTGGAAATTATAGGTACAGTTGTAAAGCTGAGGACAAGTTTTATTGAAGATTTGAGTCTCTGTGATGCAGTAATGTTTTGTGTACGTGGAATAAATAAAGCACTGTGCGTAATTGTGTTAATAAACAGCCATGTGATTTTACTCAGAGGTATTCAAACTGAGGGTTGAAGCTTCCTGCCTTTGCAATGAAGGGGTGTGCCATATAGAATCGTTCACAATGATAATGGTATAATTATTAAGAAGAATTAAAAGAATTTATATCGTGATAGTGGCAATGTTCTGACTTGTTGACGTAATGACATCATACTGTTATGCAGTGTAAAAGACAATTAATGTTAGTTTTTACTGAATATTTGAATGCAAACGGTTACATTTATGCTGACATTTAAAACTGTTTGTTGCAGTTATATGTTCTTAAAATTGATAATAAGAATTTTTTTCCATATTTCAAAGACATTTCTATTGCAGAAATACCCTTTCTGTGATACTGTGATATTATTTTAGACCCATATCGCCAATCCATTTTTATAATGTCTGTGTTTTTTTTTTTCAACTCCATCGCAGTGATAAACACTTTTGCTAATTATCTACGGTCAAGTATGAGGCAATAGCATTCCACATTGTCACAGTCTACGATTTAAAGCCGTCTCTGAGTGGCAGGACTTGGACGGAGATTTTGTCCAGTCCCTGAAAATGATTGGCACTGTGCACACCCCATGTCAAATGCCGATAATCTGCAGTTTAAAGGGATTAACCGCAGCATTTGTGTTAAATTTACAGCCAGGCTGTTTTAGGTTTGTGACATACTTTGAAAACAGTGTTTTATTATAAGAGGTCTTGCTGAATGGCTCTATTACGTCATCAGTCCATTAAAACCCTCTTTGGGGGGTTCATCATGATGCTGTGCGCAGACTGTGTCAGATTGGCTCAGATTTTTGGCATGTGGCTGCTGATGTTTTCCTGCCATGGCATTTCATTGGCTATAGAGACAAAAATCAGTTGATACCGGGTAATGTAATGTTACAGCTTTGTTGCTTTCGGAAAGGAATGGTGTCAGGAATGTATTTATGAGACCGTAGTATCTGTTTTCGTAATGAAGTAGTCCGTGGGGGGCGGGTTTCCATGACCTAGGACCATCATACAGTCTTAAAGGGATCATCCACCCAAAATCACATCTTTGGACTCAGGCTATCACAATCATGAAATGTTTTATTGACGATTTATTGTTATAAAAAATAAATAAATAAATAAATTAGTGATTTAATTGTTTTTTTCCTGTTCATTTCATGTCAATATCATAGTATAGACCTTATCATAGTATAACAATGTACCTTATGAAGAAGATATTTTTTATTGGCATTGAACATTGGGACATATAAAAGCCTTTTAGGCTTTGTAAACCAAAACTGCACATGTTCAGATACGACACAAATATGAACTTCAATATATGAAGTTTATTACTGAAATTTAAGGATTCACTGACAACGACAGGTACCATTAGTCAATTAATAAACATTGTGCTATGGTGGCGCTAATTCTCCACCTATAGCAGAAGAGGGGGGCTCAATGGGATGAAGTAATTAAAGACCATCACTCAAACTTCAAATGGTAGAAAACAACCTGGAAATAGTTTCATCCAGCTGTTTTTATACGGATGAATGGAAATGATGCATGATGATTGCAATCATCTTGAATAATTGCGAGCAGGGGATGATGTAATAGCTGTGACGGGCCTACTTTGGTCTATTGTACACTCACCATTTGTAAATGGAAGGTGGCTGTGACTTTTACCAGATAGTGGCCATGGACAGTATGAATTTTGTGGTGACAGTGGTTTCCAACAGTGACCGGGTGTCACGCAGGACAAGATATTTATTCAGAGTTCTAAAATCAGCGCTGCAGCATTCATTACTGCAGTCTTTCCCCTCCAGTGTTTGCGCCTCTCTGCTTCTAGCATTCCCCCCTGCTTCCACTCTTTTGAACTTAGGTAAACACGTCTTGGTCTGATTTTTTTACTGAAGGCAAAGAGATGAAATTGATATCGATCTTCGTGTTTACCGCCCAGCATGGCAGCAAACAAGTGTATTTTCTTTCTAAAATGACAAAGAATTCCTTTAATGCCAGATTATATGGTGTTTTTTGTTGCTGCAGCACTGAGTAGATTTTGCTCCTGGTTTTGACATTGAAGCCTCATTTAGTGATTGATCAGTGTCCTCTTCCAATCGTGCCAATAATTTCCAGAGCAGCACTGGTACCATAGCCAGCACAGTTATCTGTTGTTTATTTTCTGCTTCACTAACCATTGTGTAAACTGGGGACATGACAAGTGATGGTGCCCCTCGTTCTCCATGTTTGACATTTACTTTCAAGCAGACATTCAAATGTTAAGAAGGTGCAAAGAAATATCAATATGTTAAACATATTAACTGTGGCTAACTTGCAGTGTACATAACACACATATTTCTGTGTTTACCATTGGGAAATTGCTAGGCAGTGGGAAGCACAGTGAAAAAAGGAAACTCTGTTTACAGTGTACAAATCGAAATATTGAAGTGGATTGGTGGGCAATCTGATTGGGCCCATAGATTTTATCATGTCCTGGGTTGATTGACACCGCAAGGCTTTGCTAAACAGAGATCTAAGTCAGCGGGGGGAACTTTATTTAATCAAACTGATGTTTACATTTTACTTTACTGTCTTCTAGGGGAGAGAGAAAGGTGGGAAAGCATGAGAGAGCAAGAGAAAGGAGCTAACTGACACTAAAATTGATGTGGTACTTGTGTAAGGATTAATAAAACCATGCAATACGTATGTCTCCTGTATAAAAGAGGTATTCAGACACCCTGTCCTCCCTCTTCTGCTTTGCAATTGTGTTTCATGTCTGTAACAATAAAGAACAACCTGGTGTTCCCAGCCCCATTTAAAACCCTGGCCTCCCACAGAGTCAGTTCTATTATGAAGATAAATTGCCATTCACAGGTTATTATTTTGGTAGTTATAATGCAGAATGATGGGCTCTATGAGGAGTACAACACAAAGTCTTTAAAATGTAATAATTGGGCTTTGTCAGAGCAGTACTTGCCAGTGTGACACGGTTACAGACACATTATACATTTATTAGACATGTTTGAAGAGGAGTTTCACTGCTGGAAAGTCACTTGAAATGGAAAGTTTGAAGTTTTGTCAGTCCCTACCACTCGACAATCCTATGACAACCAAAATGCTTTGCAATCTGTTCCTTCCAAAGCTGCTGCCCAGGCTGCTGATATCGGATAGGTTTGACCCTGGCTTCTCTGGAGGTGAGCCCACCAAAAACAGGGAAGTAGAGCCTGGCAGATGAAGAGGGAGAACTCGGCGTAGGCAGCATGTAGGGAAGTGAGATATACTTCCGATTTTATAATGATTAAGAGCTTATGAAAGTTGCAAAAGTTGCCCTTTACGCAGGACAAACACATCTACCGAAGCTCCTTTACAGCTGAGTTTTCTTCTTTGCGCTACAGTATTTTTTTCTTCCACAGTGAAATTTACAAATCGGACCAAATAAACATTGTTTTTCATAATTTGTTTATTGATTACAAGAGCATAATCACTCCCCGGATGCATATTGAGATGATGGCCATTTTGCTGGATAGAACAAGTTGCTTACCAGTTTTATTGTGCCAACCTAATAGCACAAACAAAAGGCCCCAGGGTAGGAGGGCATGTGATGAGCAATAATTAGTCTGTAAGCCATTTGAGTGCTCTTACTGTTAAGTGCCCCTAAACCTGGTGCCATTCTTGTGAAGTCTAATCTGCTGCCATTACGAGCAGTGAGTGCTCACGTTGTGTCCCCGTGTCGCAGCGGTCTGATTTTTCTGTTGTGAGGCTGGAAGTTTATGGTCTGTTTGTCTGGGTTATCTAGTCTTTACTGGACAAACAGTTCCTGTGTACAGAAAGGAAATATTTAAACACCACCCTTCATTATCCAGTTGGATTAGAGTCTCAGATACAGGAGCAAATCAAGGACTCGGTCTAGCGATCAATTCATTTAAAAGACTTTCTCCCTAAACAGACAGACTTTATATTTGGCTGTTGACTTCTGTCTACTTTTGCAGCAGAGCCACGTGTGACCTGCTGCAGCTTCAAAGTACATTAGGCTAAGTGGTCATGCATGGGTGGAGACGACGGTGGATAAAGGTGGCTGCTAAAAAGATGCCCTTTAGAAGGCGAATATTCGAAGAAAAGTCTTAATAGTGCAGAGCGAATTTCGAATAGGAGTTTTGCTTGATATTCCCATCCCTAATATACACTATGAGTATCGGGGTCGTGTACTCCTACTGGTCGAAAAGTTGAGTGTGAAATGCTGGGCACTTCAACGGTCACCATCTTGGCGACATAACGGAAAGAGAGGAACTGCTGAAATCGGCCGCCGAAGAAGCTGCAGCTGTTGCAGTGAAGACGGCACCATACAAATGCAAGTTGTACACGTTGTTGTCCCCTAAAAGTCATCAGTACGTTTACTGTGTGTGAAACAGGGGATGCGAAAACTTGTTTTAGTAAAATAAATAAACAAACCTGTAGATATTTTCACGGGTGATGAATTCAAATATTACCGTCGTCATTTCTGGTTAATACGCAACACCGCCCAGTCGACATTTCCGCACTACTTAAGTAAGTGCACTAACTTGTTGTGTACTATCAGAACAAGTATCCAAAATGAGACACAGAGAGAGTCTTCTGCTGGGAGAGGAATAATCAACAACCAGTTAACAGACCTGGAGTCTATATGGTGCATTAATGCAAGGTTATCTTTTTTTGCTTTCGCAAACTACTTGAAAGCAAAAGAACTGTTAAAGTTTGCGACAAGACGGACAGGTAAACATGGACACAATTAAGATTTCGATTCTCGGAGGAGGTGAAGAATCTATATCTGTAAAACCACAGTCTGAATAGTTGTGTGCAGAATTTCAAACACTGTAGATATAGATGTGGATACACGTGTACCAGTCTCTAGCCACTACTATATTCTGAGTTAGAGCACCTACTTCCAGCCCCAGGTTGTTATTCACACCCTTCCTATTGTTTCATTAAATTGAGCCAGAGACACAACTATAAATCGGTGGGCAGGATCTGGCCGGGACCCCTCCTGTGAGTCAGTCTTGGCTCTCTGCTGCGGAAGTTGGCGAACTGACAGTGCTCTTATGTAAATGTTACTTAGTTGTATGCTTGGAGAGAAGCATGCAGAATGTTGGTTATACAATATGCATGTGGCAGTGCTTCAGCCATCCATAACCATATAGTTTTCAATTTGTAGGGCTGGTGTGGCTGATTGTTCCCTTGCTGAATTTGATCTGGCCCAGTTATATGAATAGCATATTCATATGGAGAAAGTGAAAGTTCATGAGGAGAAAGTAAACGCGTTGACAACCTCGAGTCTAAACAGGAGGAGACGGTGATTATCGCCTGTTAAAAGTGTTGAGCCAGATTTTTTTCACTTTTTACCAAATCTTTGATCACATGCTAAATGCAGTCTCCCAATATCATTATGTAGATTAATTTATAGCGCCGTGAAACGGTCCTGAGGACAGATACTTAAAACATCTGGTCCGAATGAGGAAATGTGGGTCAGGTCGAAGTGTGTAGGGCCTGTTTAGCTCTGGAGTCCTTCCATCCAAACCATGCCACTTTCTAGGTCATAGTGTCTTCCCTCACTTCTCGTTTGCACACTTTGTACATTTGATCATTCTTGTGTCTTTTTTGTGCGGGACAAAACAAAACAGCTGTTCTGAGTATGCGATTTCCCTCTGAGACGATCCTAAGTTGCCCCTTCCTTCCACCTTCTCCACGTCTGTCTGTTTTTCCTCTCTTTGCTTTCTGTGTTTAGCCCCGTCTCCTCTGTGCCACCTCCCGTCTTTGTCTTTGCCTCTTGAGCGCTGTCAGCGCGGGGATTCTCTTTCAGTTCACTTCTTATTTAGGTTAGACTTACTCGAGTTGTTATGGCTTTCTCCTTTGCTCGGCGATAGGATTTAAAGGCATAGATTCCGACAGCGCTGCCCAGCCCATTTTACACTTGTTGGTTCGCTGTTAGATTATTAACTGGAGAGTTATCAGCAGTGATCCACGCTGGCGGAGTGGGAATTTGTGATTTCTCTTTTAATTGGTGAACTTCTCCTACCCTTTGAAATGGTAATGATCCAGCAAAAATATAAATTATTTCCTTTAACCATGACCGTTGCAGTACTGAAATTGATGAGTTGATTGATTGCAGTATTTGTGAATCTGTTCATCATATTAATGTGTTTGTTTTATATTGGAGGTGTGTGTGTGTGTGTGTGTGTGTGTGTTGCCTTGTGAATCGATGTGTCTGTGTGTGTTTGGGTTTGGTTTTTGGATTTGTGGCTTATCACACATCCCAGCTGTTCGAGAATGCATTGTTCGCTCCACAAGTAGGATTATAAGGCTTTTCGAGTTAGGCCAGAACGGGTGGTGAAAAACAAATTTTTAGCTGTAAACATTACAATATACGTCAAGTACAACCCTTAATATACGACAAATACAAGTAGGTGTGTTTTGTAATGGACATTGTTCTGTTCACAGCCATCAGATTCCTGCTTTTCCCGCTCCCAATTTTCCTGGATTCACATCCTAGTAGGGTGTGTATTTGTATAGTGTAACAGTGGTAGAACTGCATGAATATGTCCACGTGTGTTTGAGTAGTGGTTGGCCGTGTTTCTGTTGACTTAGTAAAACAGAAGCTTTTCATGAAAAAGCATCGAGAGTGCTTTCATTGAATCTTTTCATTTTAATTATCTTTCCTGGGAAATTTAATTCACGATGCGCTGCTCAAGTAGTCTAAAGCCTGAGACCGGTCTCAAGCTACTGAACCGTTGGTAAGTGACTAACTAGTTGTGTGTGTGCAGGTGTAAAACAGAGAGATGTTAACAGCTCCTTCAGGGACTGGGACCGAGTGGGGTGGGGCCTTAGCACAGTGGTGTGACCAGGAGGAGCATGGGAAGGCGAGACACTGGTGGTGAGGCAGTTTTGTGTGTTTGCACTGTGAGATAAAGTGAAACCTTATTCCAACTTTTGTATCTCTGCAGGTGAGACAGGCTGCTCCAACAAAGGCCTCTGGATGCTGTGTCTCCTGCGGCCCAGGTGAAAGGTAAGCTGAGCTCTCACCTGCCGGGCCCGCTCTTTAATTTCTTAATAATGCATACGCTCTGTTAAATTGGCTGCCTGTCTGAATTAGCTTGAGTTAACCAAGTGGTTTGCATGTTCCATTTCCATGTTGCAGTCCAAGGTTCTGACTGCTTAGAGTACTTTAGATGTGCTTGTTTAATTTTTGTGAACTGATTTCCTCCTTGGCATCAGTCTACTTTCAAAATTTGACACAAATGCAAGCACATTTTTACCCAGTGTTGCCAGGAGGGATAACTCACTTTCTGAACAGGACAGAGAATTAGAGCACGTCTCTTAAGGTGTAAAGTAGACTGTCTGTTTAGACGGGTTTTTATTATATTTAAAGCATGCTATCTTTCTGCACCTATTTCATCACCGTGTCATTTTGTGCAGTGAAGCTTACGTTTGTGCTTTTTTTTTTTCCGTTGACCTTTTCATGTGAGCAACTGTGTGTCAGAGTTGCATAGTTGGTGCCCAGTGCAGCTTTGGATGGAAAGAAAGTTTGACTGAACGGAGATCAGCAGCTTTAAGGGTGTGTCATATTCATTTGGGTTTGAAGGGAGTTAATGTATGAGGTTTGCACAAAGACAGTTACGTTTATAGAATGATACTTCAGAGGGATACGCAAAGTTGTAAAACAGGCAGTTTGCCTGGAGTACATGTTGATATTTCATACAGTGGCAAGGAGAGTGTAATAACTAGTTACTGTTTATTTTTTCGGCCTCCCGTAATACACTGCGTATTTTGGTCTCTCCTGGAAGGATAAGGGTACCCGTGTCTTTATCCCTGTTAGTTGCGAAAACTGTACTAGGGGTGCTCAGCTGTTTGGCACTTCTGCCATCGAGTGTTCAAATGGAAATGATGTATTTTTTATTTTCAACAGACAATTACTTGAATTCGCCTTCTATTTGTAAAACAGTTAATTTGGTGTTGTGGAATTGATAATAGTAACACATTTTTCTGCTTTTGATGTCCAGAAATTGTTTCTTGGTCATGTCAGATAAAGATTCCGCTTCGTTATGCTGCTCAGCCCTAAGATGGTAGCAGACTGTACAGTGGTTGTTGTGAGAAAAGGCAACACTTGCCTGCTCAATTTAGTCAAGTGTTTGGATTCAGCAATGCCCACGCTGTTTATCTTGGCATGTGTTTGCAGCATGAAGACATATGAGATTTAACAGCAAATTACACATTAACCAGACAGACTGTCTCTACCTGTCCTGGACCTGAAAGCTCACAGCCAGGCTCCTGTTCCCTCCTTCTTGTTTGCTTTAAAAGACACACATATTTAGACTCTGTGGTTCAATACGATGTTAGGAGAATAGTTATGGATACTTCACGGTTAATGTTTCTTTCAGCTGACTGACTGGTTACATAGTAATCTTATCTGTTCTGCGTTCCTTCAGTAAGGTTGAGTCTTGTGCACACGTTTCCATGTCCATGTACTCTACATGTACTGGGAGTAAACAGATGGAGAATGTCTTATAATTCTTCTCAACACGTCCACTCTATACCATCAGCAGTGTATCAACCTGGCTTTGTTTGTTTCGGTCGCTCCACACCAACAGTTTCAAGTTAGTGCAGTGGTCTGAGTTGGTTCACTCAAATGGAAACAGCAAAGCAGAAAACTGTAGTATTCTATATCCACTGTATTTACCTACTCAACTTTAAACTTAACTGTGCCTGGTTGAATAAAAGATGCAAAGCTAGGGAAACACTGGAATACCAAATAGCATATGTATGTTAGCTTGGTGATACCAGACTATTGCTCCCAGCTTCAGTTTTTTTCACTGTGTGTGGAAACCCTGCTCACATAAAGGTTTGCATAGCCACTCTGCAGGGCGGACGAATCAGCAACCTGTTGGCCATGACACTGAAGTTGAGCAATATTTTCTGCATGCAGTTGTGGGAAGAATGGAAGAGTTTTGGCGCATAATGTGGTCAATGTCGATTGGTATTTACAAGATATGGATATAAATATGGATAGTCTTTTCTAACAAACAAATTACTTGATGTTGCATTATATAACATTGTTGATTGTTGATGAAGTGCAGGGAGAGGACCAGGATGGGCCAATGAGATGTATGGGTCTTATTCTAAGTTAGCATAGGCCTACATGTTTTTACCCAATGTTAGCCTTTATTAAAGATTAGTCATACATTCAAGGCCTGACCTTGCAATGAGTAAAGAAAAAGTCGATCCGAATTCGATGTCAGGCAGAATAAATTAAGAGGAGTGCTATTAATGCTAAATGGCATCTGGGCATTGGGTATTGTAGGACAGAAAATAGAGTACTCAGCCATCTTGATCAGCAAAGCAAGATGTAATTTAATGAGATCAGCACTGAAGGAGCCACAGATGGATTTTATATTTATTTATTTATTGTGTTGAAGAATGGCTGTATCCATCTTTGTGTGTGATCTGAGACACATTCTGTGTATTTGTGTCATCAGAACTGCCTGTTCTTTATGAAACGGCACAATGAGAGCAAAGATAACACATCACGATGTAGCGTTCATCTGTTCCCCTATTCAAAAATATTTAACTTTTGGCTTTAGCCCTTTTTTCCCATTTGTAATGCCAATAGTTGGTTCCTGTCTGTCACTGCGCATTGTTTTAATTCTTGCAGTTATAGTTGACAGACAGACTCTAATGTCATTTTCAGGGCCAAGCTAATACTGGATGTTTGTCAGTAGATGGTACCTGGTCATGTGATTTCGGGGATGTTGGTGTGGACAGACATTCTTTTTTATTTTAAAATAAAAATATATAATATATATTAATAATTGATATCGATATATTATGGAAAAAGCCCTATAACCTCGGTTTTCTGAGGATAATTCAAACTAATGTATTTACAAGTATGGGTTAATTTAAACTGTCAGCTCTTATGCTGTGTTGACTTCCTGAGAGGCTGTGACATCAGAAAGTCGGGTTATAATAAGCATTATACTTTTTGCTGGATGATAAAACCTGGATTTTTGTAATATTGGCTGTTAACTTTATGGTATTAGTCAGGTGAAAGTGTAATCAAGATATTTTGCCTGAAGAAGTTACAGAGAATTGTACAAGACATCACAGTAGGTTTAAAGTTGTGTTCAGACTGAACAAGGTGTCTAATTTTTTTTTTTTGCACAAATTGTACTTTTTGCACTAATTTATTATTTCAGTATATTTTCTGCCCACATTTTCTATAAACTGAGAAAGAACTGACAATATAGATATTAGTAGCGTGCTAAAAGCGCCTGTGTAGGTGTGTGATAGCTCAGGCTCTGACTCATTTCAAAGCCCAGCAGGAATTTCAGTCGCTTGCTTATTTTCCTGAGAATATTAAGAATCATTTTATTATCTGTCACAAAGCAACAGTCTTAAATTTATCTTTGATGAAGCTCAATAATACCGTTGCCTTTTCTCCAGTTTGTTCATTGAGAAAGATTTAGAACAGGCCAGGCTTTTTGCTGAAGTATAATACTTACAGGAATTGGACTACACTTTAGCTGGCAAAGTTCCTTTTTGCTTGCAGTAAAGTATTTTAATTCAGTTTAATTGTGTCTAGCCTTTTGGCCAGAACCCAGCTCCAAAGCTGACGATTAGCAGCAGGTTTGTGTTTTGAGGCAGAGAGATGATTGTATAAGTCATGTAATGTCAAGTAATGTATGTTATTTTAAAGCATATTTAAACCATAGTTTGGTCATTGGTTGACTTAGATTTTATTTTCAGAGGAGTCTGTAATGGGCTCCTACCCTCTACCCCCCACTGGGTCTCTCTTTTCTTTAGCATCATTAATTCAAGTCATTTATTCGACACTTTGTCATCCCCTTGACTGCTGTCCACTCAAGACAGGCCGCATCCACGTCTCTGTTGGCAGGCATCTTCCTCACTGCCCCTCACACCTCCTGTGTCTCCAGCAGGCAGACAGAGGAGCCCCTGACCTCAGCACACAGCCTCCCCTGAGGACAACATTTGGCCCAGAACGTAACCTGCACTTGCTTAATCACACAGATACAGGCTCATTTTCTGCTCCTTTTTTTTTTTTTTTTTTGTGGCTATATTGCTCTTCCTGTGCAATCTCCACAGCTTATTATTACCTTTTGTGCCACTGAGGCCCCTCAGCTCTATAAAAAGGCCGTGTCATAATGTAACAGGGCATTTAAATCATTGCAGCAACCTGAAGTAGAGCAAAAGAAAGACTAATTTGCATAGCCCTAATATATAATTCAAGGTTCAGTGAGATACAAAAATTGGATACATTGGCTTTACTATTTCGCTTCGGTTAAGGGAAGATATGACGCTAGGGTGCATTCGCACAATTGCATTATAATATTATAATGTAGAGTATTTTCATAAATAATCTTCTCTTGATATATGACCACAATCACATGATACCAAGTCATGTATTCTACATTTATCGTTATTTAACCATGTCAATTTTTTTCAATGCCTGTTCTCTTTTTGTAACATCCTGCTGCTCTCAAACAGGTACACAATGAAAACTGGGTTTGGCTTTATAAAAACCTCATCAAGTGAATTGCTGTTGACTTCTTCTTACCCAGTACAGTCTGGCTTTAAAGCCTTGTTGAAGGACACCTTGTTAGAAATGAAATGAGACCGAGAGAATGTCCAGTACCTCCCCCTGTGAGTTAGGACATTCAGATCATCAGCTTTGATGTTACTGTGCACTTTCCTTCGTTAGTCATCCTGCTTTGAGCTATTATTTTCAAGGCTTCTTTTCCAGCATCGTCTGCACAATCCAATTACTTTTGGTTTTATCTCAATAGTGATATGAAGAGAATGTAAAATAGCTGAGGCAGGCCAACAGACAGTATGTGACGAGTGAAAGTGTAAATGTGTTACACTAAAATACATAAGTGCTGACTCGGTGTTTACAGAAATTATAAAACTAAATGGTAGATGTTTCAAAAGGGAATAGAAAAAGTAAGATTTGTATATAAAACACTGATGTGGTCTTTTAAGAAGTTGTAAAGTATACTTTTGTTGCTTGAAGAATGCTATAATGATATTTGTATCACTTATAATAATGAGACATGTTTTGTATCATGACAATTTCTCATTTAATAAAGATCAGGTCTACTTCAATTAACCCTAAATTATTATTTTATTCATTAACAGTTATCAGAATATCAGAGTGCTTATTGTAATTGATGGCCCAAACCTGTTTGTTGAGAAGAAAATCCACAGTGAATCTTTCATCTTTGCTCATGGCTGTGTGTGTTTGAGTTGCTAGAGGTCTGTGTTAAGTGTGTGTGTGTGTGTGTGTGTGTGTGTGTGTGTGTGTGTGTGTGTGTGTGTGTGTGTGTGTGTGCGCGCGCACGCACACGTGCGTGTCTGGGTACATGGTGGTGTATGATGTACTAAAGCTGGGAATCAGTGTGCAGGTGCTCGATTTCATGTAGCAGGTACTGCCAGTTCTGTCAGGTTCAATCTACTGACACTGAGAGGGTCATTAATGGTGTTAAAGCAGCACTGTACATGTATCTTTGATGTTCCGTGAGAAACAACACCAAGACAGCGATGGCAAGGGAGAATGTGTCAGAACAAGTCAAAGTCATGGCTGCAGAACGTCACAGTACATTATTGAGGTGCTGTGATACTTTAAATGGTCAGGTAGAGTCCCTGTTTGTATATCTGTGCATGTGAACGTATGAGGGACTGTGCACTTGTCTGTTCTGTCATTTTAATGTACACAAAGGGACCGTGCCTGGCACCACAGCAGGACCCTCTTCCATCAGCTCAGTCTGGCTTGGCTTTGGGTTCAGGCTAAGACTGGTTCTCACACACAGCAACCCCTGGCCTGGTTCCAACCGTATACACAGCCAGCTGGCTCGGTCTGTCCACCAGGTCAAACGTGGCTCCAGTGTGTCTTGGGATCTGCTCTCTTATTCAGATTCTTTCTTTGAAAGCAACAGTGAACAAATCATGTATTCAATGTTTAATGCCAGTATGAAGTCTTTCAAATGAAATTGAATCTCGATAGTGTTTCTGCTGTTGTTTAGTTTGTTGTTTACGGAACAATTTAAAATAAAGCAGTCGCATGTATCATAATGAATCAGAAGGAAGAGGCCACTTTGAGAGTGGTTGCTGTCTGGCTGACTGTCTCTGACTTTTAAGTAGTGCCATGTGTGCGTCACTGACACTATTAGTAGCTCCGTGGTACAATACAAAAATGATGTAGATGCATGTAGAAATGAACCTAAAATGCACAGTGCGGTTGGTGGTATCTCTGGTGTACTTTGTCGTAACAATGTATATTTTGCATGCTGCAGTTTTTATTCAAATGTTACTCTGTGTGGATGGCAAAGTTTGACATTTTGTGCGGTGAGATAGCACACAGAGACACACAAACACTGCAGGCCACTTCACTACAGGAGTGAGATAGTGGAAGATGTCCTCTATGAGACACAGAGTTTGTTTTGGATCTGTGGTGGTGTTTGGATGTAGACATATCACAGGCTCAGTTTTCAAACACATATCGGTTCATCTTCGCTCCCTCTGCCTGAAACAGACTCTGTGCTCTTTTCCCACCCCCTTGTAGGGAATCCTAGTCTCATTTACCGGCTGCAATCACCTTGCTGTTTGCCATCTCCCTAACAGAAGCCTCTGTTCTCAAAATTCGACTGTGTGTACCGAGGGAGGTTGGGACTGCTGCCAGTCTAACCTGAAGCACAAGAAACAGGGGAGGCTCTTTGACTAACACATCCCCTGCCCCTGTGCTCAGGTCACAGATGGGCAAGAACTTGTATAACCTCTGAAAACTTTCCGGGACTCTCAATAAAAGTCATATATGCACCTATAATAGCAACTTTAGGTGTTTAGGTTGTTGACATTACTGCAGCATCAGGGAGGGATATACTGGGTAGAACAGGGCCAGGCCACAGTCTGTGGTTGCAAAGGTGTAGAGAAGGTTTTACAAGGTTATGGACCACCGCAGTCCCTCCAGATGTAAAGGGCTTTCCTATTTTAAGTAAGATCAAATGGGAAGTCTGGCTGGAAGGCATTTTCTTCATGTGAGTTCCTTAAACTATGCCTGCACCCCCTCAAGACTGAGAATAGAACAACTACACCACACATCCTCCCACAGAGTGTCACAAAATTAGACCATATGTCTCCATTTCTTAACAGTAGACCTAGTTTTACCTTATTTATGTTCTGACTCAATAGTTACAGTTGTTCATTTTCCATTTGTTTTTGTTTAGCTGGAGATTTTTAGATGTTTTAAATGCCACAAAATGTCAGTGGAAATTGCAATGTGGAAATCTGGTGGAGCTGTGACCATTACTCAACATGTAATCATTATAATGTTTAAGTTTGGTCAAGCCAGATGGATGTATTTGCTCGAATTGACAAGGGGCAGTATTATAAAGTTTATATTAAGAGTTGGGCAAATGAACGCATGTGTTACAAGGTGGTTTGGTCAGCGTCATGATCTCATTTCTGAATTCTTTTAGCAATACTGTACATGAAGCTAAAAACATCAGGGTCAACTTGTATGTAAGGGCGGGGATTAAATACATTTTGCCATTAATTCTGCACATTTTTAACATGGGTTTTGCAACATTCAAGGAGAGTGTTTTTGCACCTTTCCTTCTCACTTCAATCGATGATAATGTGTTCATTTGAAAAGATTATAATCATCATCTACCGCTCCATCTTTTCGGATTGTGTTTCTAAGCAGTAATTTGATTTTTTTTTTTTTTTTTACAGGATATGGCAGTGGATGAGAATTTATTCTTTTGAGGGAATAATTTAGGAGATTGAACAATATCTTGAGCAGTCCTGCAGCATCAGTAGAAGACACAGTGGTTGTGATGCACTACTCATCAGCAAAGGAAGAACAAATGGTCTGCACATCTTGCTCATGTGTGCACGTCGCCACTTCCCCCCCCCCCCCATTGCACCGTGTTTTTTTTTAATACTCTGCCTGTTTGCTACAGTATGCTGCGGTGTTCATTGTTGATGCACATACTGTACATGCCGATATGCTATTGGTGTATATGTAGGTCAAACGGCCGTCCATTAGTCCTGTCGTTACTGCAGATGGGGGGGTTAACATGGTTGGGGGCTCAGATGGGATGGAGTGATGGAAAGATGAGGGAGCGTCTCGACTTAATCTGTGCCATCATATTAGGAACAGCTGGCTGGATGCTGGTTGTCAGTACTGCAAGGCTCTCGCACTCCCATACACAAGCTGAGGACGGGCTGCAGTGCTCACATATAGACACATACAGTCGAGGTTTTTAGTCAGGGCCACATTTGTGCTTGGCTGTTGCTTACTATATTTGTCAGAAGTGTATTTTTGTGTGGCGGTAGCATTGTGTACTTTCTCTCAATATTGTCCCCCTTTTAAACTGAGAATCTACTAGTGGGTACGAGGTTCACACTGGTCATGGAATCTTTGGAATATCATGGAATTATAAAAAAGTCGACGTTAGACATGGAGATTTGATCGTTTTTTTTCAGCCAAGTTATTGAACATCATGGAATTTTCTTTGCAGCTTGTTTGAACATTAGTAGCCATTTATCAAAATGTAATATTTGCCATGAAGCATTTTTTTCTATATCGTAGTTAACTTGATGGTTTTATCCTCTTCTCGCTCATCAACAATCACTTAAGGTATGCTTTTTCCTGTAGATGCTAACGGAGGCAAACATGCCAGGAAGAGTTTTAGCTACGAAACAATGACTTCAACAATTGGTTGTGTAGAATATAAAAAAGCCAGATGTAAAGTTTATAAAACTGCTATTGATGTATTAATATATGGAAGAGAAGCCCTTCACAGCCACACCAGCAGTAAAAAGCATGCTGCCCCCATCACTGCCCAGTGGAGGAGCTGGGGCAGCCCGAGAATTGTTTTTAATTTTGTTCCCTTTTATTAAGAAATATTTTGCTCAGTTTATTGTTTAAGCAGTTAAAACAAAATTGGCTTTGCCCTGAAAACGTATGTGAACTTGTAAATAACTAGTATACCTTTCAAATTGCTGAGAATAAAATAATGTGGCTGGATTTTGTCTGATAAGCGCAAAGGCAGACTGTTTTTCTTTTCATTAGAGGTCATGGAAATTCAATTTTTTTTTTTTAGTCAGGGAAAGTTAGGGAATTTGACATTTGACTTGGAGTGTAAACCCTGTGAATATTTCTCATTAATCAAAACATATTTTACGTACACACTTTATTTTATTTTCAGAGTGTGATGTGCTGAAAAGTGCTTAATCAGGAAACCTAAACTCCGTAGGAAATTTTCCACCTTATATTGCACCCAACCTTCAGATGATTTCACATTGAATATTGTGAATATAGTGCAATTGTTCACTAGGAAATGCCTTTCTATTAAACCTGAATCTTCAGAACATTGTACAAACTATTACATTTTGTTCTCAGTGTAACCCAGGTTACAATCAGCCTCAACATTTGCAGCCCAAACTTGTGTGTCTCTAACAAAGCCTGAGAATTATGCTAGCATGATCAGTCAAGCATATTAACACTATACAGGTTAGAACATGTCAACTCCCTCCTGCCTTCCCAGTTGAGGTAATAATTACTAAAAACAAGCAGGCTCCACGTGACAGTGAGTCACAAGTGCTTTCACCTCCACAAGGTAACTGTGGGTCAGACACTTTTTTGTTTTTTGTTTTCTTGAATCTGTCCTTCTCACAGTTTAAGGTTAATGTATGACACAGGAATGTGCATTATTGACTGGCCTGTTGCTGTTAGCTTATTGTTATCTTTTCCACAAAATGTTCATATCACTGGGTAAATATTAGCCCGGCACCCGTGTAGCACGGTTGAGGTGAATGAAGTTGATGTGAGCATAGCCTGGTAAACTTTGCACACTGTGTTATGTTTGAGTGTTAGTGGAATGTCGGTCAAAAACGTTGCTTGAATTCCTTTTTAAATTCTCGATGGATCGGTTCCTCTCACGTTTTCACCTTTGTCCCCGGTGAATACAGATATTGATATTTAGATATGAATATATCTAAATTTTCCTTGTTTTTTTGAAGTTATGTTTTCCCTCAGAGTAGCACGTTTGCTGGTACAGACACTTGGTCCTCTCGTCCTCCTGTGAAGTTCAATACATCACTCTTTAACTTGAGAGGAAGTAGCCAAATCTTTGTATTATATATTTGTACATGAAAACACCTCAGTGTGTTGTAAATATAGTTTTAAATATGCTATAGTATTTTAATGCATATCAGGATTGTAATACAGCAATCAATATTGGTCATAGATTGAAATTATGAAATTGGAAGTTTCAAAAGAGCCAACCTGCACACACCTTTCCAATGTTGGGTGGTGAGTGTCTGTTACAGCCTCTATCTGTAACTTAAATGACAGTCCACTACTCACACCCTCTTAATGCTGGGATTGGCCAGTTGTGTGGAGGTGAGTGTGGGGCCGGGCTTTGTTCTTCTCCCTCCAGCTCTTCTTTTTCACTTCACCATTTTGTGTGCCCGCTCAGAACGACTATAAAGACTTTTGGTTCCATCGTACGCATTTTAACCAGTTCTGAGCGATAATAATCTGACTTTAACTGGATCGTCCCAGTGACTGTTATAATCTGTTATCTCTTGGGAGTGATAAAACCCTTTTAATGTTGAAAGCACAGTCTTGTTATTTGGGTCATTGTTATTAATGTAACAGGGATATATGTGTGCCATAATGGTGATGATGGTATATGTGTGTCGTTATAAATGTGGAGATACATAAACATTGTAGTAATGATATACCATCTTTGATGCTTTGGCAATATTGTTAACCAGACATTAATGCCAAAAAGTGAATTGAACTGAAAAGACTGAAGGAACACTCAATGTTTTGGTTTGGTGTAGTATTTCTGTGGCTGCTCACCTGCACGTTGTAAAAATTTACACACACAAGTGACTGCACCTGATTTTTTTACTCTCACACATCGTATATTCCTTCACACCTCTGATGTAGTGAGAATGTAACTCGAGTATTTGTGTGTGTTTGTGAGTAATGCGCAGTGCTTCACCACTGGTCCTGGGATTGGCTAGTTGTAGGAGGAGCATTTTATCTCTCCTTTGGCGCTACACCATGTGCATGTGTAATCCTCCCTTCAGTCTGCAGCAGCAAGGCAGGCACACACACACCGTCACGTATGCATATCCACACACTTTCTTTTTTTCTTTTTTTTTTACACTTACGTCATGCAGCACTCAAACACTACTGGAATGTCCTGCATAATATGCTCCACTGACAGCCCCACACAAAATACACACACATTAGGCATGCAAGGATGCCACACCCATACTTAGTCTGGTCTGCGTAATGTGTTCAGACTCAGTCTTTTTCCCAACTAATCCGACCCTGCAGCTGTGGAGCCAGCTGTGATTAGTTTGTCCTGTCAGTCTGCACGTCTGCCCACATCTTCACCCAACTTAAAGCCTGCACTGTAAGTGATATTAATTCAGTCTATGTCTGTCCCCGCACAACTTGGCAGCGCATTGTGTTTACCGTTGTGTAATGCTAAATCTTCCAGCTCTCTTCCATGGAGCCTGTACCCCACTCAGGGTTCAGCACTGTACAACACATGCACGCATGCACTGCAGCAATAGAATGCTATTTATAGATATGCCCCGCGAGGACGAATAAGGCTCCTATTTTAAATGTATCGTTCCTCTCTCACATATTGCTCGTTCATTGCCGCCTCTTTTGAAAGGGAAAAAAAAAAAGCAAGTGGGCAGGATGAAAAAAAGAAGAGATCTGAAATAAGGGAGTCTGGAGGTTGAGAGAATGAGTCACAGAGGCAGAGTAGACAACGGAGAGAAGCAGGGAGTGGTGTGACGAGTACGCGGATGTGAGTGTGCCTTTGTACTTTTAATATGTACACGAATGCACTTGTAGAAGGAGGGGACACTTTGTGGACGGCCGAAATCCCTGCAGCGCTACATATGGTTTCCTATTTCAAGCTTGAGCCAATTTACCCACAGGTTTTAGAGAACTCTGTCACCAGTAGCAGAAAGTACACTTTGACTTACTGCACTTGCCTCCATGTGATCACAGTGGAAGAATGTGGGAGAGGTAAAAGATGAATCAATCTGTGACCATGAATGCATTTCATGTAACACTCTGTTCTTGGATGTGGTAATTGAGGACTTGTAGGCGAGACTGCTCTGTAGGCTGGGAGTCAGAGGGTCTCGTCTGCTGTATGTGTTTGTCCACTGAGAGAAAATGAATGGGATTATATTGATCTGAGTGGAGCACAGTGTGACCGTCCAGACAGATCCAGGTGGTAACAGCCACGCTCCATTAAACTCAGTGGTTTACCATCAGCTCTGATTTGCTCTGATCAGCTCAACGGCCATTTCAACGAGCTTAATGATCTGTCTGGAAACGTCCGTGACCCTCAGCAGTTGTTATTAACATTGCAATGAATAGTTTGCAACTCATCAATAGTTGCAGAGATCAGTAGAGGAGAAAACAGACTTGCAATGCAGTGTGTTTACACCTGTAGGATTTTGTGTGTGCGCTTGTTTTTGTCACCTTTATGCGGGAATGGTGGCCGAAAAATATGACTCATCCACTCACTGCTGTAAATTAACAACAGCACAATAACAACATGAAGCTGCATAGCCACAGCTCGGTTTTGTACACATCTGCAACAGCTGCATCTGTCCACTTCTGTGTCCTGAAATGTGCTCGTAATTAACAGATGGGGTATGGGGAATGACCGAAGAAACTGTTTGTTTTTTTGTTGTTGAGGGCGGTAAAGCAAAACAGACAGTGGAGGTGGAGGTGGTGGTGGTGGTGGTGGTGGTGGTGGTGGTTGTGGTTGGAGTCACTTTGGACAGTGGATCTCTGTGGACACACTAACGGAGCTTGTTGGGGCCTCTGTCTGTCATATACTCTGACAATGTGCAGTCTGAACTGCTTGTCACTGCCATGCACAGTGCCATTATGTGGAAAGGCTGACATGTCCTCGTACAGTAGGTCTTTGTTGTTGTCGGAGAGGAGTGAAAGGGTGGGGGCTCAGACGTAGATATACACAGAGAGAAGGAGCGAGTATGGCGTTTGAGAGCTCAGTCAGTCAGACAGCGAGACAACAAGACAGATTAAATTCAAAAGAAGAGGAGCTACAAAGACGAAGATGAATCACTTGAACTCTTTGTAAATTCTAATAATAAATTCTAACGCATGAAGGCACTAATCTTTAATATAACATTTTGTTCTTATCAGATTTTTTCTTTCTTCTCTTTCCTCCTTTCTTTCTACACCTCCTGTCCCTCCTTTCTTCTCCCTGTGCTTTCCCCCCTGACAGAGGTCGAGCAGGTTGTCAGGATGAAGGAGGAGAATTTGTTCCATCGGAGGTTTTCTCTGTGCCCCAGCGCCACCTCCCCTCCCAAAATTGACCCACGCACCCTCACCCGGAACCTGTCTTATGGAGGAGACAACGACCTCTACAACCTCAGTCCAGGTAAAAAAGAGTCAGAGAGGTCAAAGATGGCAAACGGAAAGTGAACATAACAAAGAGTGATATTTCAGTGACGTGTGCCAGTGTCTGTGAAAATATGGCGTACTGTGCTGTAATGTACTTCCATACAAATCAACAAACCTGAGCTGCTGCTTATTAGCTGCTTTGGCGGCCGCCATGCTTTAATTGTCTGTCAGCAGGTTTATTCACTGAGTTCATTTGTATGTGACTGTGTGTTGTGGGTTCCCACCAGGCAGTGAGACAGACAGGAACGGTCTCTCCATGCTGAGTAATGAACTTAGTCCTGCCCAATCACCAGGCAGCAAGGTAAGAACACAGTTCCGGATTGGGCAGCTCCTCAGCAGCTCACTTTAAATGACTCAATAGGTGAGCACACCGTTGCTTTTGCATTCTGTGATGATTTTTTTTTTCCTTCTGATTGTTCTAATCTTACAATTATTGAGGCTTCATTTTTTTAGAGGAAGTCAAGTATTTATTTTACAAATGGGTCACTAAACAATGTGAAATGGAAACCAAATGGATTACATTATTGTTAAACAGCACCAACCAACCATAAATATATAACATTTTTAAGTCATGACTGCACCAGTGAAGTGAATTCACATCAAAGCTGTGGGATTTTGTATGTCAGCGCCGTGGTGGGAACTGCATCTTTAGGACCACACACCATTTGTTTGGAAACATAGATCTACTTTGTCTTGGTGCTGTTTCTGTTGTTTTAGTCCTAACAATCTGTCTCCATTCTTTAATAATACTAGTTAGGAATGGTCAATGAATGTTTCTAGCGGCAGCCGGGTAATCATCTTGTCTCGTCTTCTCCCCTCATGTCGCTTTGCCTCACCTCGTCTCCAGATATTGCCCATTTATCTGTGGAATAATTCACATGAGCAGCTGCAGCTCTGGCCTTTGGCCCTTTCTTCCATCCTGAAAGCCTGTATGGGACAATTGGAGACCGAGCACAGCCTTTACTCCTGCATGTTGTCATTTATACCGCATTGCAGTTGTGTACTATGCTTTTTTTGACATAAATAGATGTCTTTAAATGTCTGTGTGGGTTCACT
Source organism: Embiotoca jacksoni (assembly GCF_022577435.1). Classification (NCBI taxonomy): domain Eukaryota; kingdom Metazoa; phylum Chordata; class Actinopteri; family Embiotocidae; genus Embiotoca; species Embiotoca jacksoni. The sequence goes on along the minus strand of NW_027185381.1, from coordinate 20,565,228 downwards.
TACTATTGATTTAGTGCGTACAGAAGAAGTTGCAGGTTTTTAGACATTACAGTAAAATAACAGGATAACTTACCACTACGATTCTAATCTCTATCTACTGATCAGTGAAAACTTTGTGCCCATTGCTGTCTAACGGAGGACGTTAGTGGTTTGTGTTTTCCCTGCTGATTGTAAATGCCACCCACTTGTTTCAAACAAAGGTGTGAAAACAATGACATGTTGTGCTGCCCATAATTCAAGTGAATCGAGCTGTTTAACTCTTATGGCGGTACAACAGTCACAAATGTTTCTGTATTTTTTTAGATTTGGATGAAAAGAAACTTTTACAATATTTTGAAATCATTCATTTCTGTAAATTAAAATCCCTGCAGAAAATGTAACCGTGTCTGTCTGTAGTTTAAATCTCTCTTTTCTCTTCACCCTCACTCCCACCTCCAGTCTGAGTCCAGGATGTTTAATGGTCTTGAGAAGGAGTGCCCCTCCCCTACAGAGAAGCTGGCACGAAAGGAGTCTCTCAAGGTACAAGGCACTTACTCACTTGAGACAACTCTGCTACAAATATTGACTTTTTGATGCAAATTTCCTCAATTATAAAGTGAGTGAATTCAGCTCTTCATTATTTCTGTCATCAGTCTGAGCTCAGTGGGTTGAATGAACACATTTGGGAACCCTTTCAATTGTGTTTTAGATGAGTTTGTTTGACTCTGCTCCCACCTAGTGTTGGCACTTTTCAGATCAATCCTCTTGACTATTAAGTATGATGACTCAGTTGTGTGTGTTACAGGTCCAAAAGCAGAATTACAGGCAGGAGAAGAAACGGGCAGCTAAAGAACTGTTCAGTGCGCTCAAGGACCCCAGTGTTGTCATCATGTCCAACTGGCTGAAGGTGTGAGAATGTTGTCTGTTTCACAGAGATGTTATATTGAGATCCACAATAATGATATCTTTGCTGTCACACCTACAACAGCTATCATTTACACACTCTATAAAATACAAATAATCCACAACACTGGAACAATTCTACAGTCTGGGAGATGTTCCTGTTTATTTCCTGGTTTCGAAACACAAAATTAGCATTTTTTTTTTTCCCCTCACATTTTAATCCTGTACTGTTTTATAAGACGCCGTTGTGAATTAACATCATATTCCTTGTGTGTCTTATATTTTGTGGCATTAAAATTACCCCTCCTCTCATCCCTTGTCCTTCTTTAGATCCGTGGCTCTTTAAAGAGTTGGACCAAGCTGTGGTGTGCCCTAAAGCCTGGAGTTCTTTTGATCTATAAGACCCCCAAAACGGATCACTGGGTGGGCACCATTCTGCTCAGTGCGTGCAAGCTGATTGAGAGACCCTCTAAGAAGGACGGCTTCTGCTTCAAGCTGTACCACCCACTGGACAAATCAATCTGGGCTGTCAAGGTCAGTCACGTTTGTGGGCTCACTGACAATATATGATCAAAAAGACCCTCATGGTCTTATAGACGCAGACTTAATAATATGATGATTTTAAATTGTATATATTTACATGTTACAATCAATTAGGTCTGATTCAGTTTTTTTATTTTATTTTTTATTTTTGAAGCAAGCTAGACAGGTCTTGTTTATCCACACACTCATAATTTCCTGTCTAGAATTGGAAATCATCTGACATGAGTGACTCCTAGTGGTAGTATCAAGAAACAACACTGCAGCTAATAGGAACGCACATTAACATTAATGTATGGATTTTAAACTAATAACCATACGTGGAGCTATAAACAAAATGGAAAAGTTTGTGGTCATTAAGACTGATCTATATAGCATGTTTATATACATCGTATGTTGACCAAATTGCTGCATAACATCAAACAGAATTAAAACTAACAATTGAGCCACATGAAACTATTGAGCTATAAACATGCTCTACAAGAAAAAAAAAAACCGTGTCTGTGATTACATTTCATTTCAGTGAGTTTAGTGCTGCATTTTAATGCTCAGTTTTGCCAGTGCTTTAGTTTTTTCATGAATAGTTTTAATTTGAAGTGCCAATTATACTGTTTATTGCTGCATTATGCTAATGGCCCTCTCGAGAGACATTTGTTTCTGTTGGTACAACATGAATACACAACATGAAGTGTGAGTCACTGTTTGATCCATATGCTCAGGGTCCCAAAGGAGAGAACGTCGGCTCCATCACGCAGCCTCTACCCAGCAACTACCTGATCTTCAGAGCTGCATCTGAGTCTGACGGTGAGGCTTATGTGCGAGAGTTTCAGATGGAGGTGTACCTTTTTGCACGTCTGATGAATTATTTTTTACAATCAGACTTTATGGAAAGCACTCCTGTCTCTGAAATGTGTTTGTTCTGTAGGTCGGTGCTGGATGGATGCCCTGGAGCTGGCTCTCAGCTGCTCCAGTCTCTACAAGCTGACAGCCAAAGCTGGGAGAGAAGGAGATATCAGCACGTCTCCAGAGTCCTCCCATATACTCCACCTGCTGCAGTCTACAGCACTCACTGATGCAGAACTGCTACAGTGAGTAACACATTCTCTCTGCATCCAAGAAAAACCTCAGAGATCAAATTTATCTCCACCTTACCTTTACTACTCTTAGTTAGGAGACGATCTGGATTTCCTATAATCATGTTCCAAGTTGTTGCACTTCCCAGTTCACACACAGGACTGTTGGCATTTCTATCAAACACGTGCACCAGTCCGAAATTCCCAGATGGTAGGTCTAAAATATAGTCTGTCAGCTTTCCGTTGGTCGGCTCAGAGTAGCAGCAGAAGACACCTGGATATTTTTGCCAAATGCAAAACATAAGTCCTTAAAGCAGCAGAGAAGGTTTCCTGTGTTTGCTATATAGTGTCCACCATGCTGTAAAAGTTTTCATTTCTTCGTTAAACAATTCATCATGTGTGAACTGGCGTCGTACAGTGCTGTAAAATTCTGCTTGTGTGCATTTGGAAGGGAGCATATCACTTTACTGTATAGATTATATGCTTCCATTGTATTCTGGGTCTAATTTGTAGCATCTTGAAACATAAATGAAGATATCGACAGAGAGTTACTTGCAACAATTTTAAGAAATGTGTCGTGCAGACATGGCTGTTTCTTAAAAAGATTTATGAGGTGATTGTCTCCCTTTTTTTCATCCAAAACGCCACCATTTTGATCAGCTGACAGTTTGTAACAGATGTGACCAGCTGCCTTTGCTATGTGCTGATTGGCTATTAAAAGAGGTGATGTGCCTTACGTTCTAAAACTGCCCACTGGCAACATGACGAGCTGAGTCGCAGGTGACATCATCCGCTTCAGACCGGCCAGTTCACACTGCTGCAGCTTTTTTTGGCAACGCTCTGAAACAGTTTTGTCTTGTTGCGACTCTTTGATCTGAACTGGGCAGAATAAACAGACTGAAATACACCAGACTCCACACAACAGACCTCAAAAAGAAAATCACTGCATCTGATCTTCCAGCTTTGTAGGATTCTTTTAGGACTATATTTAGTCTGCTTATGTTAAAATTACTCTGATACTTTTTCCTTTAGTTTCATTATTGAAGCTAAGCCACGTGTCACTGATGATATGTGTTGGTCTACTTGTGTGTGTATATACATGTGTATGTGCGTGCATGTGTCGTTTTTTTTCTCAATGAAAAGTGGTGTATAAAAGACATTTTTCACAGCAGATATTTTGACATGACGCAGTAGGAAAATGACCAGTTAAACAGTGAACTAGAGTGCACAATTGTAGGACATCCCCTGAATAGCATGCAGCTATCATTAATATCCTGTGCTCATCCTGCTCATGTCAAAGGTCTGCTGAGAATAGGTTTATAACTGAGGAGCACTATAACTCTCCTGTTCTGGAACAATGTGACCACAGCCTGACGTTGTTCTAGTTTGTAACTCTCATTCAATCACCTTTCTAAGACTTTGGATCCAGTAAACCTCTGGAACTCATCTTTGCTTTGTTCAGTAAATAAAGAGGCACCCTCCGGAGGTTGTTTAAAAAATTATATTTCACTGCGTTCTGGGCAGAATAGTTATAATAGCAGGATGGTTTGCAAACAGTGATTTATGATGTCAAAGAAAATGCAGGGTTTGTAAAGCCTTTTAATATTTGGCAGGACCTGATATTGTGCTGACAAGTACTGTTGCACAATGATGTTCAAAATGTATATGTACATTACATTTAGCTGCCGCTTTTATCCAGACCAACTTACAACACACCGATGGTACACCACCGGGAACAATTTTAGGGTTCAGTGTCTTGCTCAAGGACACTTAGGCATGTGGACAGGAGGAGCTGGGGATTGGACCACCAACCTTCTGATTAGTGTGCAACCCACTCTACCGACTGAGCTACAGCCTCCCTGTATTGTATTGTATTATATTTAATGTATACCCTCCATTTATTACCATAAGTTTGTGTTTAAATGTAGATTCTGACACTTTAATAGTGAAAGTACTGTCCTGGGAAGTGAAGTGTAAATAGATGTTACTCAGCAACTGCTTAAGAAACGCAGCTCACACCCAGAAGGTTGTGAACAGTGGAATACTGTGTCTGTATCGAACTGAATGTGGAACCAAATTTATAGTTACGTTCAGACAGCAGGTAAAATAAGGTCATAATAATGTAAACAGCATGTGGAATCTGATCTTTTCCACTCAGATTTTAGCCACTTTCTTATGTAGACCTAAAACAGATTCAGGTCAGATTTCTGGCAATGCGTCCTCAGCGTGAACAGTCATTTTACAGACTTCTGCGTCACTCTCAGCCACAAAGTCATGGAGATGGGTCGCCTGAACTAAGTGTCTTGCTGTGAGTCCTGTGGAGACAGATTTACAGTAGCCTGAGACTTCCTGAAATGTTGGTTGAAATCTGTTTCTGTGAAGCTATTCTCATCACCATCATCCCACCACTCCTGACTCCGCCTCCACATTCACACACACGTCCACACAGCTCCACAAAAAGCCATAGTTAAAAAATTGCACTCTTTTTCTCCTCCTCCTTCTCCTCCTCGTTTTCATCTGGACATAGATTTGCTGGTTTCCACTGCGATTCAGCTTATAAAAGAAACCATAAATGCTGCCATCAGTTTCCTCCATGTTTACTTCTTTACGCAGCGTGCTGTTTGTGATGTCTTTGTTATTTTTCTGTTGTGAATCAGTTCAGCTCGGCCACAACAAATTTTTTGATTCGCCCACGGTGTCTATGTAGTTTCTATTACTAGCTGTAATCATAAGAAATGTGATCCTGTTTGCTTTTGAAATCATGGTTGCATGATATTAAGGAATATTTGCTCCTATGCCTGCTCTTCTATGTATGTATTTGCAGACTCTGTCATGCTTATCTGTTTATGTACTGTTTACATTCTACATGAGACATCCCTTTCCACTTCACACCCCCCCTCCACCCCCCACCTCCCTGTCCATGGCTGAACCCTCCCTCTGGTCATGCATCCCAGCTATCCCTCCTCTCCTGCTCCTCTCCCAGCCAATCACAGCAGCCCATACAATCACATGACTGACAGGGGAGCAGGAAGATAGAGCACAATGTGAGCCATACACCACCCAGAAAGAGACGGTAGCAACGCAGCCATTGCGAGCCTACACACACACACACACACACTGGCACACAGACAGAATTATTCACACATTCAGGAAGCAGGTGTGCCGGAGTCGGAGAAACAAAACTGCACCTTTTTGTCAGCAGATCAAAAACATTTACACACACGCAGGAGAGGAGAAGAGATAAGGATGGGCTGCATCTGTTTTTGAATTTGCTGGTACCATCACGGGTGGTGTTTTGATTCCTGAGGAAGAGTTTGTCTATACGCTGTATGTCTTTGAGGTAAGGAAAGCCTGTTCTGGGGTGTGTTTGGATTAATAAATAACATTGTGGGTCGGTCGGTGATTCACAGAGTGTGCTGGAATGTGATTGTTCAGGTCTTTTAAGCCCTCGGGCATTTTGAAAATTTAACTCTGTTCTATTTTTGTCTGGGTGAATGAGCTGTTTTTCTGTTTTCTGTGACCACAATCACATCTGTGAATGTGGTTATGAGAGCATATGACACACTGCAATTGTAGTCCACCGTCCTAATGTTTTTCAGTATTTGTTAGGGAGTGTGGAGGATTTGTGAAATATCTGACATCGAGTGTGGCTAAGACCTGCTTAATTTCTGGGTCTTTCTTTGCCCTCAGACTGGGTTTGGACGTGTGCACCGTCACCGTGCGCAGACCTCCACTGTCCTACATGTAAAATGGCTGTAGGATCTTCCTCTTTAGCTACTGCCCCCCTCACAGCTCTCCCTAAATCTCTTCTTACCTCTTTCACTCTCACTTCTCTTTTCTTTGATCATTTACAAGCTGATGCATGAATTTCTTCACTGTGTTTCTCTTTTTTTTCCCCCGTGTGTTCTGGTTTCGTGCTGACATCTGAGATCTGGGTTTGATTTGTTTTAGACTGTAAAATTCCACATCCTGAAACAGAGAATTCAGCATCGGATGCAGTTATAATTCGTTGTTCCTTAACTTTGCGTGTTAGTATGCATTTGTGCACACTCACATGTTTCTGACAGAAGTGTGTACATGTATTGTACAGTGCAGACTATGAGTATTGGGACAGTAACCCATTTTTGTTCTCCAGCTACTGTGCTTCAGCAAATTCAACGTTTGCTACACAGAACCATCGGTGAAGTCGTCCTTGGAAACTGTTTTTGAATAACAGCAGGCACTTTCAGAAAGTACTTGGCAGGTGATTGGATGAACCATCTGTCCATCACTGTCAAACTTCAACCAATCAGAACAACAAACCACATGATGATGTAAGAGAGCTCCAAAGAGGAAACTCAACTACAGGCTGCAGTTAGAGGATAGTTAGTTCATATGTCTGTTGACAATTCTTGCTGTTTTTATAAGGAACATTTGCTGATAAAGCTGATACCATAGCAACATCTCCGCTTGCGTCTACAGCCGCTGTTGTTGTTTTTGAGCAAACAGTCACTTCTCAATGTAGTAACACCTGAACCACACCTGTAACTGCCAGTAGTTCCTCACAGCAGGCTGATTGGTCCGAAGCACCCTGGGTTTCTGGTTTGGCTCTATTTGCATAACTTGAAGCCTGACCAGATGGATTCTCGTGAATCCAGCTGCCGCACAAAGTAAAATCTGAATGCTGAATGTCAGCTTTAATTTAAGTAGTTTGCATCAATGTAAAAAGACCTGTGTGGGAGATGTCGTCCTTTTAAAATACTGTCCAAAGTCTTGTGGTTGAGAAAAAAGGAAATACCTTTTATTGGATATTTTGTGAAAAACATTTCCAATGACTGCCTGAAGTCTTTGACCCAAACACATCAACAGACACTGGTGATTCTCTCCCGGCCCATCACTGCTGCCACCTTTTATCTTTCACTTCTTGTGAGGTCTCTGCCTTTTTTTTTGGTGTTCGTCAAGTGAAATTAAGGTCAGTCAGATTAATTTGATGCACCTGACTGAATCTGAACACACACAATTCTCCTTTATACCTCTGCACTCATGCTGCTGCTTCTCTCAGCAGTAAAACCATCAGTCAATGCCAGTGTGCCTGTTCCACTGCCAGCCGTCAAGCCATGACAGCTGGCGTAATCTGCTTTGGGTCATGAGGGTTTTCTTTTCTAAACAGCTCATTCTATTATTTTGATAACAGCTGGTTATTGTTTCATTAGTCAAATATTTATAGTATGTGTATATATATTATGTTTGTATATAAAGTACATACATATTCATACCTTACCCTGTTTTTGTACCCCCTTTGTAGCCAGTTACACCTAAACTAGGTGGTTATGGGATGGGAAATCAGGGAGGATTACAATGAGATGGTGTGGTCTTGTTGTCCCGGCAACCAGACAAGTTTACTAAATACATTCAGACCCTCCAGGTTGTTTTATTTTAGTGTATAGTCTCTTAGGCAGCAGGCTTACTCATTATAACTGTGAGAAGGAGGATGCAAGAGAACCATCAGTCCAATACACATTTAAAGCTCTTTCAGAGCTGTACACTTTTCCTGTTTGTAGATTACCGGCGAGGCTGTCGTCAAAGCTTTGGTAGACCTTTGTAATGTCATGTGACGTTCACCTTTAATGTATATTCATGCTAAATTAAACTTGCTCAAGCTTCCACACTCAATTATCCTTGGTGAAGAAATTACAAGATCGACATAACAGTTTAAATCAATTATCAAACAGCCATAAGTCGAAGATCAGCACCCATAAAATGATTAAATCCTGTGTATATTCTTTATATGTAATTTATAATCTCTTTTCCTGCACAGGTTTGTTTTGAGCTGAATCGGCAGCAGCAATAAAATGGTTGATTTTCTGGGTGGTTTGATACAGTTCTCACCTCAGTGTTCATGTCTGTTTTTGTTAGGCTGAATGACACAATGCTGCTGGGCAATCACCACATGGAGCATGACGGCTTTTCAGACAGATCGGAGCGCGAGGCTCACGACGACTGGGACACCACGGCCAATGAAAACGGCGGAAGGCTGACGGAAGAGAGCGACATGGACCAATCAGACGAGCTCTCCCCCGGGCCACAGGCCACAACATATGTGGAGCAGAGCACAGAGGAGATGGCTGAGGTGAGGCACTGAGTTCGCAGTTAGTTATGTCGAGGGCTCTGTCACATCCTCCGGCCCAGCTTTGATTTGAAACATCATTTCTGGTATTTAAGAAGTGATCGATTGCTCGGCCACTCTGCTATCCTCACTTGTGTCCCCCTGCCTCTGTCTGCATGCGTTCCTTTAGGCTGGGGAGGCGTCCCAAGTGGAGACTGTATCAGAGGAGAACAAGGGTCTGATCTGGAGCCTGCTGAAGCAGCTGCGGCCGGGCATGGACCTGTCTAAGGTGGTGCTGCCGACCTTCATCCTGGAGCCGCGCTCCTTCCTGGACAAGCTGTCTGACTACTACTACCACGCTGATCTGCTCTCACAGTCAGTAACTTATTGTTACTTTACTGAGTGTGTCCATAAGAATGTACACATTTTAGTATTTTCCATTATTGTAGATGCTTTCCTCTTCTCATAATTTTGTCTGACTTTGTCTGCTCCTTCACTACAGAGCTGCACTGGAGGAGAGTGCATACGGTCGGATGAAGCAGGTGTTGAGATGGTACTTGTCTGGTTTCTACAAGAAGCCCAAGGTAAGATGCGTTAACTCCTAGAGGGCTTGCTATCATCCCATTGTCTGTACTATAAAACAACCCTGATTTATAAAATGCAACACTTCTTTTGGATGAAGATCATAAACATTTTGGATTAAATAATGAAGCAGCTGCACGATATTTAAGTGTAGTATTAAAGTACATTTCAGTGAATACACAGTACATTAATAGTCACAAATTATGGACAATAATGTAGTAATCTCTTTCAATTACGTTTATTACCACTATTAATTAACATGCAGTACTTACTTGACTTCCTGGAACTCAGTGATTGCTGAAATTCATACAGTTTTTACTGTCTAAACAAGTACAAGAGATTTTACTTCCTCAAACAGAATCAGTAACAACTATTCAGCTGTTTGATGTTTGCTGAACTTCAACGTGCGTTCCTTCCTCAGTCCTGTATTTAGGTCACACACTGACCTGTCCACCTCCTGCAAGTGGCTGTTTTCATAGCACTGGAAGATTTTTTTGGACTGTTGGCGTGTTTTATTTTTGTTGTCTTTTTTTTTTTCTCAGCATCCTCCAAACATGACATTCAGTGACAATTTAGGTCTTGGCTTCTCTCTTCAGGCTCTGTTTCTGCAGTGAAAATGTCAGGAGACACTTTCCTAATCGCTCACTGGTTAGGAATTTATTTCCTCTGTGGCAGCAGAGCTACTAAAAAACAGCCAATATGAGCCAGCAGATGATGCCTGGAGATTAATCTGGAGTTACCCAACACTTTTTGCTTTGACTGCCTTTAGGAGAGTCTCTGAAGATGGAATGACAGACTATTCTATAACTTCTCATTATTAAGAGTAGAAACAAAAGCTTTACTCCAGAACTGGAGTAATTAGATGTAATTAATGTGTTACATAATTATGTGTATTATCTGGGATTTATCTCATAAATTTCAGTGGTGAGGGCCCATTTGGTCCCGTGATCATCTGCAGTGTAATTGGTTCTCAGCACTGGTTACTGCTGAAGTGTCAAGAAACTGTGATCTGACTCAACCACACTGACTTTACATTTGATTTGACAGAAGTTTGTCAGAAAATGCTTCAATTGATACTAACAATTCTGTTCGTGTTTGCATTTTCCAGGGTCTGAAAAAGCCTTACAACCCGATCCTGGGCGAGACGTTTCGCTGCTGCTGGCTCCATACTCAGACCGACAGCTGCACTTTCTACATAGCTGAGCAGGTTAAACCAGATTCACAGCTTAAAAGCGTTCAGGGCATGATTTATCCGTTGTGTGAAATATCTTGCACGATTCTTGAAACTCATAGAGAACACACCTGTGAAATGCAGCAAGTGTTAAATGAATAAGTGCCAGAGGGTAGCTGACACCTCTTTTTCTCACTCTGCTCCTCTCTCTCTTTCTCTCTTCCCTCCCCCAGGTGTCTCACCATCCGCCCATCTCTGCCTTTTATGTCTGCAATAGAAAGGATGGTTTTTCTATCAGTGGAAGCATCCTGGCCAAGTCCAAGTTCTACGGTACACTGCCTACTCCAATATGTAATCTGCTTGTTTTAGCTGAAAGACCTGTATAGACATGTGCATGAAAGCAATTATATGAAGACATCCAGGGAAACAGCAATGTCGTCACAAGTTTGATGCCCTTTTCAATCCCTTTGTTTGTGCCTGCTGAGATAAATTTATACCCTTGCTTTAGAGGCTCGACTGTCAGCGTGACGTTCACAAAAAGGGATCTGCAAAAAACATCCAATCATGTGCTTCTCTGTCCTCCTGCTCTTGTAGGTAACTCTCTGTCAGCTATTCTGGATGGCAAAGCCAGGCTTTTGTTCCTGAGCAGAGATGAGGAGTATGTCATCACAATGCCCTACGCTCACTGCAAAGGTAATAGATCCACAATGAATATTAATTAGCATCTGTACTAATTGAATCTGTCTTTGTTGCTATGTTCACATGGGCATTATCTTTTTAATACTGCCTCTTCTCTTTGGACAAAACTGTTGTGTACAAGTCTTGCCCTGCATTGTCCAGACACTCTACAGAAGTGTCTCTCTACTGGTTTTGCCTGCAGACCCTTTATTTACTGTTTGAGCTATTCACATTTATTTCTTAAAAGATACTGCAGTATAAACATAACAATAAACAAAAGGCCTAAAACCTAATGAAATAAAAAGGCAGACTTACCTTGACGGCAGGTATATGTGCTTTTTGAACAAATTCAAACTGGTGATGTCCATCAATTGTCAAAAACTTACTTTGAATGAAATATGAAATAAAAAGGCAGACATATCTAATTATAACCTGTTTACGAATGTTCAAATTAGAACTTCTTTTTCCTTCAACTTTTTTCCCCCCACACACACTAGCGAAATGCTGTTGTGTGGGTAACAATCAAATTTTGTTCTTTCAAAACAGTCACCTTCACAGCCCCATTAAATACTGTTGGATTCATTTGCCAGCTAATTACATGGTTACAATATGCTAAATAGTGTCGATTAATGCATTATAATTTTAAGAAACTACATACACACTGCCATAGATGTTAAGTACATTGTATTTTACAGAAAGGGCAGGCGAGATTGGATTATCTTAAGTTTTTCGAGGAACTCAACATCATCCAGTGGTCAGATAAAATGTTGTGAGTGTGTGAACATGAGGTTCTTTTTGGATCTTTGAGGTGCCGCATCTACAAAGTCGAGTTTTACACGTGGATTACAAGCAGTCAGTCTACACTGTATAAGGAAGACCTTGTGGCCTACTCCTACCCTTTAACGAGCAGAGCAGTGAACACCACAGGTTCACATACAAACTCATCTCCAATGTTTACAATGAAATCTGTCTACTCTGACAGATCATGTGTGGGCAGTAACTTTTGCAGCCATCTGCTGTAGCCAGTATGGCCCGAGCTACTGGCAATCAAACGACGCCTCGCTCTGCTCTGAACCTGAACTCTCACGTGGCACACGGCCAAAATTAGAGATGGATGATGGGTGTAATCTAAGTCAGATCAAGTTTCTGTTTGTTCTCCGGGTGAACTTTGGGATGTTGTAAATTACTGTCTTCACCTTGTCTCACGGTGCAGTCACTGCAACTGTCCGGATAATAAATTATAATAATGACTGTGCAGTAACAAAGGGAATGGTTTGATTTATTTGTGCTCCTTCCAACAGGAATGTTTACATTCTGATAAGTGAGGTGCTGTTGATCTGATGCTGTAATACTGCGTCTCCTGTAGGTATCCTGTATGGAACTATGACACTCGAGCTGGGAGGGAAAGTTACCATTGAGTGTGAGAAAACAAAATGTTTCACAGAGCTGGAGTTCAAACTGAAGGTATATTTTTGAACAAGTTAACGTTTTTTTTTTTTTTCCCTTATGCTGTAATTTTGAGACACCAGCTGTTTATGTAAAGGTGACATACTTTGATTTTCTCCACTGCAGCCTTTCCTCGGAGGCTCCTGCTCTGTGAATCAGATCACTGGGAAGATCTGTGTAGGAGAGGAGCTCCTGGCCTCCGTTGATGGACACTGGGTAAGAGCTGTTTTCCCTCTGATCCTGTCTGCTGCCTCAATCTTCCCTCTGGCTTTATTTTACCCTTCAGCATCCCTCTCTGACACTTACTCACAGCTGTTTAGTAGTCAGTAATTCTCTGTAGTAATTAGAGACAGAATTGGTAATTATAGGTTTAGGAGCAGAAGGGAGACACCGCAAGCAGAGGACCTCATTTTGAGGGCTCTCACAGGGCCGGAGTGTCGGATAAATGAAAGGTTTGAGACGGAATTTTTGAGACTGAACTAAATACTAATTTTCTTGGAGAACTTTAGAAATCATTTTCCAGCTTGACCTCTCAATGAAAAAGAAGAGCAGTTTTCCCTGAAAGGATGACATCATGAATTGCTTCACAGTGTTCTCAGATGGTTAATAAACATTGAAGAACACTGATTTGTTTGACAGGACTGAACATTTTCTTGCCTTTGTTCAAAATCAGGACAGCGAGGTGTTGATTCACGAGAAGCGCTCAGGCCAGCAGGAGACGCTGTGGAACCCGAGTCCAGACATTCGCAGCGGTCGCCTCAAGAGACAAGTGGTCCAGTTGGACCAGCAGGGAGAGTTTGAGTGTGAAAGGTAAACCGAACGTCTTGAATTTGAGTAAAGAAGTACAAAAACAGACATTTTTACTAACATTAATGGTGGCTTCCATTGAGGTGCGTGAGCAAGCCAGCAATGCACAACACCAGCCTGGGGAACCCACTTAATTTAATACAGACGTTAGTAATGTTATGAGCTACATAACCAGTCTGGGTTGTGGTAATTTGTTTTTCTAGTATCTTTACGTAACACGAAGACAAATACAAAACTACTGCTGACTCCAGTGACGCTAAAGAGTCCCATATGTTGCGTCTGATTTGAATGCGCTCTGGACAGGCTGTGGCAGCATGTGAGAAGTGCCATCATGGATCGGGACCAACTGCGGGCCACCCAGGAGAAGTTCGTGCTGGAGGAAGCTCAGCGGAGAGAAGCCAGAGAGAGAGGAGACAAACCCTGGATCCCACGACTTTTCCACCAGGACCCCGTGACCTCCGAGTGGACCTACAGGCACATGGAGTACGAAGACACTCGCACACGCAAGCGCATAAAACACAGGAGATGGCACTCACTGTTGCCTTTGTAGTTTTTAGTTCAATCTGTGGATTAAATAGTAGAATGATAATAATGGCATCCTTTTTTGCAGCATGCGGCCGTGGGACCCTGAGCTCTGCCTCGTACAGTTTGAGAAAGACGGCGTGATTCAGACGCACGAGAAAAGCCAGAGGCAACACAACGGACTGTCCTACAGCCACAGCTGGGCCAGCCAACAGAAGGTTAACACTAAAAACTAGTTTTTACTGACAGTATATCAAAATAAAAGCTCTGCTGCCTCCTGTCATATCAGATTGAGTCTGATACGTCAGAGTCTCTTTTCTTTCTCACTTGATATTCACTGCAGTGATTCCCGGATGACGAATCTTTTCTTTATTCAGCTCTTAGCATGTTGCATCAGCTTGCAGTTTGCTCTCAGTTTTCTCAGTTTTAAAAACTCCTCTGCCTCCTCTTCAGGCGGAGGTCAATGGAAAGCACAGGAAGACCAGCAGCCAGCCGTCCAGCTGCAGCCAGAACACCGAGAGCAGCAGCACCACACCAGAACCCACACACGAGTCCTCGGACAATGAAGGTGAGGCGTTCACACGCACGCACACACGCACACACACACACACACACACACACACACACACACACACACACACACACACACACACACAGAGAAACAAACCAAATCTTAAATTGCTCTGTCTTCGTCTTCTGCTCTTGTCTGTTGTCGTGTCCAGGCTTTTCAAACCAGTGTGCCCGGTGCAGTAAAGAGGTGAAGGACATCGCCCTGATAGAGGCCTCCATCACATCTATACAGAAGACACAGCAGGATATCCAGAGGTAAAGATAACTCATTTAAACTTTGGTGAAGAGAGCAACGTAATGTAAAGGCTGGAGCAGTCATTTATGCATTAAGGGGATAAAACGGTGAACTTGTTTTGAAGGACAGTGACTGACAGCATGTAGTAGTGACTCACGGCACATTTGCACATGAAAAGCAGTTGAAATGCAGTTGATGGCTGTAAAGCTACCAATGGTAGTTTCAGTAGTCTGTTTTTACTATTCAAATGTATTTATTAGTTTTGGCACATTTGGACATGCAAGTGATTCTACAACATAATATTGCTCAAAATTTTGAATTTTGGGTTTACAAAAAGTTGTTACGGAAAACATTGAATTTTGTGCTTTTATTTTCATCGTTGTCCAAAAGTGTTTAGACTTCAGGTCATTTGTGACTGTTGAAGATTATACTGTATGTTCTTGGACTTAGTATGAACGTAGTAGTTCAACCTCTTTAGTGGTTAACTGACTTCATGGATTTCCTTAACTGGAAAAGGGATCCTAACCTGACGCGATGGATGGATACTTGCCAGGTGATTGAATAAACCATCAGACTCATCATTTATCACGGGCAGACTTCAACCAATCAGGTCTTTGTTTTCAAACGCTTCTCACAACCACGCTTGCAGCTGCCGGTAGATCCTCAGAGGTGACTGATCGGTCCGAATCACCGCACGTTCGGACACAAACACATCATATGAAACCGGGCATTCTGTATTCAAGCTTGATCTTGCGAATCCAGCTGCCTCACAAAATAGAAAGTATCCAAAACTAAACCAAAAGTCAGAGAAGAGGCAGAAAAACTAAACTCTCCTAAAATATCTTATCCCTTCAGTCATGTCGGGGCTCCTGAGGAACGCGCAGTGTGGTAATACCAGCCGGGTGTTCCTGCTTATCGGTTTCAAACACTTGCTCACCCCGACCTTTCTCTCTCTGCAGGAACCTGGTGGCTCTGAGTCGTCAGCTGGCGCGTCAGAGGGCGACAGACGACACTGTGTCGTTAACAGGCCGTCACTGTCTCACCCTCTGTGTTCTACTCCTCTCCCAGCTCCTCCTCAACTACGTCTTCACCTGAGCCAGCTCCTCGGGGAGGAGTTTCCCTCCGGCACTGATCTGGCACTAGAGCCCTCCAAAAAAAAAAAAAAAAAAACCACAGACTTGATTCAGCAGCGGGGAACAGAGATGTGAGATCAGTGTAAGGAGTGCAACTTTGTCCCTTAGTTTCCTCTGAGAGGGGAGGAGCACGGACATTATAGCAATAAACACAGCCACAGCCACCGCCTGTCAGTCATCTGCAGTGAGGAACGGCACCCCCTAGTGTAGCCAGACTGAAACTGCACCGGCACCCACGCACTTTGGAGAAGAGAGGAAGGAGGGACAAGAGACGAGCATGGCTAAAAAGATTTTAAATAAAAGTTGAAATGGATGATGAAGATGAGGAATGATTTTACAAAAAAGGAATGACAGATAGGATGTTTCACCATTCCTTAGTGTCTTTTTATATTGCCCTGCAATACTGTCTATCTGTGAGTGTGCCTGTATGTTTGTTGTCCGTACCTACAGTAGGCCCTACGGGCAGCAGGCAGATCACCGCTTGGACTTCCACTACTCCCCTTCCACTCCAGATTTTTGGGCCTTAACGCTGAAGCCAAAAAGAAGAAGAAGAAAAAAACACAAACGGAGAAGGAAAATCTTCTAACAGTGCAATTGCGTGTTTTGTATCGATGTGGGCTCAAATACACTCTTGTCTCGTCTTTTAATGATGATGATTTCACCAAAACAGTATTTATAATCCGAAAGGACAAAGAGTACTTGTTTACAGGGAGCACTGCATGTGTTTGTAGAGAAGGAGAAACGGGAAGGAGGCAGGGCAGAAAGCCAAACAGAGTGTCTTTGTATTTGTGTGCCTGTAGTGCTGTAACTGAAGGGATAATAGGATAGCACTGCTTCGGTCGCGACCACGACACTCGTGTGTACAATCAGTTACATGAAGAAGCGTGTGGAGGAAAGGACGGAGGGAATGACGAGTGAAAAAACAAGAAAAATATTTGAATACGTGGGCCTAGTCGAGGGGGTTCGTTTGTGCATCTTGGTCGACACCATTTTCAAGTGACTGTTTTAGATGTAAACACTTAGTAATGAGTTGTTTGTTTTCTTTTAATCAATTTGTATATATCTGTCTGGCAGCCTGTTTCAAAAAGAGATTTCAGAATGTATTTATTAAGTGATTAACCTTGACTCTCCTAATCTAAATCAGCTCGGAGGACAGAGACCAGGGGTGACAATCGCTCCTCCCAGGGCTTGTGTGGGTTTGTCATTTTTGTGGAAGCGTGTGTGTGTGTGTGTGTGTGTGTGTGTGTGCGTGTGCGTGTGCGTGTGCGTGTGTGTGTGATGGAGCACATGTATGCGAGTAAAGCCATTATGGTCGTGCTAAACAAAGCCAGGTCTGTGATCTTGTTTTTTTTTTTACTGTTCTTTTTTATTTTAAAACATTGAACTTCAGAACTAATCTACCCAACCGGAGAGAATCGGAGAGCACAAACACAGGAAGTCGACTCTTTGAATGCTTTTATTTACACCTTAATTTGTTTATTCTTTTCATTCTTACCTTGTTTTTTACTCTGCTGCCATGTTGTGGGGATTCTACACGCCAGATTTTTTTGTCATATTGAACAAAACTACAGAGAACACGACAACGCCCGATGTTTTCATTCATACCTGTTGCATACTGTAGCACTACAGTAAAACGTTTTAACCCTGCTACTGACTTTGGACCTTATTGTTGTCTTATAAATAGAACATTGTAGTGTCCAAAACAATGAAATATTTTACTGTGGAGACGGCAGTTGTTGTCTCTGTAACCCTCCACTAGAGGGAGATATTGATGCAGGTAAACTCAGGTCTAACTGGGACTGTAAGGAACTTCACTTTACATAACTAGACTGCAGCAGTCAATCTGATACATTTTCCAAAAGAATATATAAATAACCAACAAAACTAAAGGACCACTTTTTGATAATTCTTCCCTAAATACAACAAAGATTCTTACAGGCTTTGTAGAAATGACAGATGTGGCCAAAAGTGTTGGTACCAACTCATTGAAACAATGCTCCGTTCTTCCTGCAACGCTTTGAAATCAAAAGGTGTTCTGTCGTGCTTACCTGCATACCTTTGGTGTGACGTCAAGCAAACAAAGCCGTGAAAAGAGCTGAACTCTTGCTTATAAAGATCTTCTCAAATATCCTGGACTATACTACTGATACACCTTCAGAAGTGGTGATAAGTGGAATGTAAAGATAAGTCAAGCAGATTGTTGTGTACAATTAGTTTCACAGAAGTCGGCTGGTTGGGGGAAAAAAATACTCGTGTTCCCCACACTGAACAAGGATAAAAGAAAGAAAAGAAAAAGAATTGTATTAGGAGATATAAGGGAGGAAATAATAGCTCCAACATCGTCTCCTGTGACCACAACTGCAAATGTTAGTTCTGCTTGAGCTAACCTCTCTGGATGTTGGCGCCAGAGGATAACTGACCCCTGAATGAACAGAAAAAACACCTCAAATAGCAGAAAAAGAACCAAGAAAACTTCAAAAAAGGATACAGTCTGACCTCCAGGATCAAGATCATCGGGTCTCACCAACTGAATTATTTATGAAAGTGGTCTCCTTGGAAGAAGACCTGAGAAAGCTCCACTTTTGAAAGACAAACATAAACAACCCCAAAGTCCTTTCGACACATGAAACAAAATTAGAGCCTTTTTGTTGCCTTGACAGATGGAGCTTTCAAAGAAAAAGGACTCCATCCCCTCAGTGAAACATGGAGACTCAGCCTCGTAATGGAGCGGCTTACCGTCTGATGCCATTTCCATTTGTTCTTTCCTTTCAAATTTCACACCATAAATCAAAAGCAAAGTGCCAGTTTGATAGAATAAGGAATTTAAAGTTTTGGATGATGATTTCTTTTTTTTTGAGTTTCAACTTTCAAAGAAAATTTTCTTTTTTTCTTTTTTTTTACGTGGAAGGTTGGTCACTGATAATTTTGACCACGTCTCTATACGAGTTCTGGGATGAGTGTTTGGCAGAGACGTTAACTGTGCAGAGCCCTGAGCACAGGCCTCAGATTTGAACCTGAGCAGGTGAAAATCTCATGCTAGACACCACATGGATTAACATCTCTGCCACACACATTGATCTAAGCCCCTGTGAGGGGAGCTGGATTCTGTTTAGGAGCCTTGCTGCAATGCAGGAGGTATCAGTGACTGATGTTTAATAATGCATATTAGCTCAATATACTATATGTTTTAAATATGTAAAATATTAGTCTAAGGCATAACCAGTTTCTAAAACTGTCAAATAATTAGAGGGGATGACATGTAATATTTGCCAATTAAATCTAGTGGAGTATGAGTATAAAGTAAGTATGTTAACTTTATTTATAAAGTGCCTTTCAAAACTAGAGTTACAAGGTCCTCTAAAAGAAAGTAAAAAAAAAAAAGAAGTAAAATTTAAAACTGCAAGCAGTGATATACATGCTGCACGTCGGGGATCCAGCTGGTCGGAGCCGCCGGTGCCCCGAAGAGCAGCACGCGAGGGTTCACATATTCCCCCGGCAGTTAAAAAAAAAAAAAAAAAAAAAATCCCCTTTTTTTTCATATTTCAAACAATATGACTTTCTTTTCATATTTTTAACAAAATGAAATTTGTTTGACCTGACATGCTTGTCTCTAGAGGGAATCAAACCAAAGACCTTCTCACTGAGAGGCACCAGTACTAACCACTGCACCATCGTGCTGTGATACTGTGACTTTCTTTTGTGCTTTTGAGGACATGCTATAGCGTGACTTTTTTGTCGTATTTTGGATGACATGCTATAATGTGATATTTTTTGTTTTTTTGGACGACACGCTATAGTGTGACTTTTTTTTTTCATATTTTGGACGACATGCTAAATAATACTACATCCCATAGTACAACTTTTATTACAATTTTAAAACGATGTTAATACTCACAAAACACATCAGATGTATCGTCTCACCACGCCAGATGTATGTGCTTCGTTTCATGAGGTTTCAAGCATCCTTTGACCTTAAAACATGAACTTCCTTTGTCACGGAAAATCCTCAGATTTTGCCACATCGCCACGGCAACGCTCTTGGACAAAGTCGAAAGAATTTTTCAATATATCATCAACCACATGTTTAGGCTATTCTGACCTGACTTTAGGTTCATGTGATCAGTCAGCTCGACATAGCATGTGAAAGTATGAAAAGTGTCATTTCCAGTTGCCACCAGGGGGCGCTATGAATATGAGCGAATATTACCATCCAGGTGTCTTCGGGGCGGGACTGTTATCATACGTGTAACGTTTGGAGAAGGTCGGTCCATGTACCTAAGATTTACAGCTACTTGTAGTTTCATAGCGAGATGTTCAAAATGGCCACCATGCCACGGGCACACCCATCAACGAAAACAAATTCTCTTGATAACTGTTAAGAGTGAACTGACACAATTTCAAGTCGGTCCGACAAAATCTCTAGGATACGAAATTTTTCGCCGGGAGAGATGTGTGTACCAACTTTCATAAGTTTTTAAATATGATAAAGCCTCCAAAAAGGCAATTCATTTGTATGAAGGATAAGGAATGAGAAAAATAATTCCTTGGATAACAATAGGGCTTTTTGTACCAAAACAACAACCAGTTTTAAAATAATATATAAAAACGGCAAGCCTTAATTGGGCGATAAAGTGCTTAGGTATAATCTGTAGTACAGGCTACATTCATTCACGTTCATTGTCCTTCTGGTCAGAAGCTCCAGATAAAGTCAGTTCAGTGGCCCTTGAAGTGAAGACTGCCTCCTCATGAAGCTTTAACTTTTCCCATTTTTAATTTCCAAGCCAACACTGATGAGATGCCCTAAAGAGCTTAGAGTACTGGAAATTTGAAACATCTGTGGTACCATGGTGACAATGCTGAAGGTCATGTGTTTTGGTAAACAGCACTAGAACCTTAGCTGGATGTTGTTGTGTAAAAGTTTAAAAAGAGTTATCATAATATAGCACAAGTACTTTTAAAGACTCTTCGTCAGACTCAGACAGCTGTTCAAAGTAACTGAGAGGGAGGATTTCCCCCAACATCACAGGACTACTGTTAAAATCGAGATCTCAGCAGAGATTTGCTGGATTACTTAGGAGTTAGCTGGGCATCATCTGATGTCATGCAGTAAAAGATAGTCAACACATTAATGTGCCGCCTCAGGGAGCCCCAGACTGCCAGACTCCCTCCCCTCCGCCTCCTCTGGAAAGCAAGACAAGACAAGTTCAGACAAGTTCTCTGCCTCCCTCCTGCCTTTCAGCGTGGTTCATGCCTATTCGGGACGGGCCTGAACTGAGACAGAATGGCAACCCACAGAGCAAACATCCAACCTGCTGCCCTTTGGCCAAAACAAGCAGAACACGCCTCAGTGCAGCTGGCCTCTCACTCACTTACCTGGGGAGAAAATTCAGAGGCGGAGAGGGTGGGGAGGACATGGATCACAGGGAGACAATAAAAGTATTATGTTTGTCTATGTATGGCTCAGTGATGCTAAAAGGTAGGGGGACAAAAGCGGAAAAAAAAAACCCCAAAAAACAAGATGTCCACTTAAAATGATTGCACAAAAACAGTCTATTAATATTGTTACTGCGCATCTTCATATTTTGTATCACTGTACATTATACGAAAAAATACTTTCTGTGATCCCTGATAATTTGACTCATTGTTCCGGATGGGATTTTAAACTTCATTTACAGGATGTGGTCTGTAATAGATATGCTCATTCATCAGGGCAACATGTCTGTGTGGGATACTGTATTTGACCAGACAGCAGTTTACACTCGTCATTCATCCAGTGCCAGGAGAAGTAAACGCACAGCGAAGAGGCTGTAACTAACACACACACACACACACACACACACACACACACACACACTGCAAGTTAACCTCCTTTGGAGTACTTACTGCCTGGAAAATAAACACAAATACACACACACTCCAAAGGCCTAATTTGGACTGTCACTCCTTCCGCCTGCCCCACACATTGAGTTTTACAACACAATGGGCCGGTGTACACCCACTCAGTCATCCTGCTAACTGTGGAGAACAGAAACAAGGCAGGGGAAGGAGACTGGCCCTTGATCTTTACTCTGGTACCAATCTGCCCTTTGCTACTTCAGCCCCAATCCTCAACACCACAAACGTCCTGTTTTTAGACAGAAAACAAAACATAGCCCGTCAAGGTTTGGGTAAGTGAATGTAAAAACATGGATTTTACTGGTTTAGATGGCACAGTGACATGTGGGGACAAATCCTTTGTTTCAGAATGTATCTTTACTTCCAAAGTGTCTATGAGCAAGATGCTGAATCCTCATCCGATCCATGTGTGTATTGTTCTGGTGCTGAGTCGGGCCTCTGACTTCACCAGCAAAGTGGACAAATCAATCAATTATACAGTATCTGCAGAGTCACAGCCTAAATGGAAACCTTCACTTATCAATTTGTTTCCACTGTGGCTTTACAACAGCACAGTGCGGCATTGCTGCAGGCTGCATTCATAACATTAACATTATATTAAATTATTAGTCAAACAAGGTTAAATGAAAGAAAGGAAGTTTAGATCAGGTTGAGCGGCGTCAAAAGCTCCCGGTAGCTATAGGGCACTAAACACAGACGCATTCCACTTGTGCAGATTAATTTGTGTGTGGATAGACTTGACACATTGATATGCCAGGTATCCACCGAGTACCACTTCAAAGGCATCCTCCGTAAAGTGGATGGGAACCAGACTCGAGGGCTGTCACTCATAATCACACGCAGAAGCAAGAGGAAGTGAAGTTAAAGGTCGTGGACTATGTGACATGGGAAATGTGACTTGTGAGTCTTTATACCGACATTTAAAGTAAAAAATAATAATAATAATAAACACTTTACAAAGCACAAATCGGATCCAAACAAGTCTGGTTTTGCTAATATTAAAGCTTTTAATACAGTCTTTGGTTTAAACTGAAACACATACATATGTTGATGTATGTCACCATGCAAATTCATTTGTCATTGCTTCTGATTGAAAAGACAGAGGGAAGAACTCTGCACTTTTATACTGCGAGCACATTTTAACTCAAAATGTGACGCCTCCACTTTTACTCCTTGGACTTTAGCAAAATGAGACATGAGCACTTGTATGTCAATAGTGTTCAAATAGTGCTGACGGAATAAACGCCTTAAATTGTGCGATTAATTTGAAATATTTACCGCGTTTAAAAAAAAAAAAAGAAAAAAAAAAAAAAAGGTACAGCTGCAGTTTGTTTACTTGTGTCTGCTGCTTACCAATGAACAATGATCTATGACGACATATTCGGCCAAGTTTCCCGGTTAGCGAAAGATGGATACAAACAGGAATTTGTTTTAGGCGGGATGTTTAGAAAGTGGCCCGATGGATGTTTGGAGAAAACATGTTTTGCATAGTTTGCGGAGCCGAAGTTAATTAATCGGACGTGATTAATCGGATGTTAAAAAGACGCTGTTAAACAACGATATTTATCTTTCCTTTGTGTTGACTCTATAGTAACTTCATTTAGCATTTAAATATAAATTGTTCCAGGCCTCTTAATCCAGATTGATTACAGAAAATGGTGCGATTAATTACTTATTTAAATGATTGTTACGCATGCAGGCACAGTACACAAACTCACACAAAAACACACTCCATAGGAATAAATATGAAAGAGAATAAAGATAGCAAAATATTACACACAATATATCTAACGTTATAAAACAAGTTGTCATGTGTAAAATAAATGATGATTCATATCTCTGAATGCTTTCAGAGCAGGTCCTATTAATGCTTGAAGGCTAAATATTAAAATATCCCAGCTGTGTACTCAAACTACTGCTTCCACGTGTTGTGGTTTCATCTCTTTGCATGATATTGTGGCTCTGTTGCTGTGTGTGTGTGTGAAATGGTGAATGAGAGGCATGTTGTCAAGAATTAGGGTCAAAGCTTATATAAATTCAGTCCATTTACAACTTTAGTGTGAAATATGGAGGTTTTTGGAGTCTCAGTGTTGTTGCCATTTTAGTACTTTTAGCTCAAAGTAATTTCATAATTTGTGATTTT
Source organism: Embiotoca jacksoni (assembly GCF_022577435.1). Classification (NCBI taxonomy): domain Eukaryota; kingdom Metazoa; phylum Chordata; class Actinopteri; family Embiotocidae; genus Embiotoca; species Embiotoca jacksoni. Next base: position 20,541,466 of record NW_027185381.1, on the reverse strand, counting down.
AATGTTTTTAAGTCTCTGCAGTCATTTGTCTTGTCTAAACTGGTGGTGTTGGCGTGTCTGAATCAGGATAAAGACCTTAGGTTTATGATTTAATTTCATTTAGTTGATGTATTTTGATCTAATAGTTACTGTGTTGTGAATTCAGTTACAAGTAGCAGCATTTATCTGTATTTATTTTATCTGTCCAACTTTCTGTAGTATTTACTGAACTCAACCACCTCTGTTGCCTTAAAGAGAAAATAAAACCAACCTCAAACTTTTTGTTTCCAACGAATGGACTCATTAAATGTGTCTTTTGATGATTCAAATGATGAATCACCAAGTCTTGGCTATAAAAGCAAAACTTTTCAAGGTGAGTACCGATTTTCTGGTGTGGCTCTGTGTAGCAATTTCCTGCCTGTCTGTTGCCATGCCAACCACCCACATCATGTGATGTAATTGCGAGGAAAAGGATGCTGGGTGGGCTTCTTGTGCAGACAGGTAGATATGACCCGATTAAAACACAAGCAGGGGAGGATCTTCTTTGCTTTTACCATCAAGGAAAAAACAATTTCACCCACAGTTGAGGCGAGAAATGTCAAAAGCAATGAGGTGCAAAATATAAATGTCTCTCACGAAGTTGAAATGCGGGTAAAAAAACAACAACTCGCCAGCCATTACATAACTCTAGTTAGTACTAGTTGACTTGTTGCCTGCCTGTGGGATTTCTGCCTGTGGGATTCCCACTTTAAGCTGCCGCTCTTGTCGAGTCTTGTCCCGGCCCGCTCAGCCCGTCCCTTAGTTTAACGAGACAAACAGGCCGTCGCACAAATCACGGCACGCCTATCACCACTTCCACAACTTCAACTTCTAAAATAGTGTTCAGGCCGCTCACATAAAAGGAGAGGGAAACACATCATTTTTATTACATCTTAAGCTTTTAGGAATTGCCATGTCACGCCAGAGGAGCGACCTTTGACCTTTACAAAACGCTAGGCAACCCTCCAGCCGCGTGAGGATGTATAGTGTCTAAATATAGCCGAGGCAGCTATGTATGGAGAGTTGAGCCAAGATTAGGTGTGTATTTGTTCCTGCGCCTCAGCAGGTCCTGATTACAGTGAAAACGCTACGTTGACTGATCTCTGCTTCTTGGCTGGGACTCATTGTTTTGTCTTTTTGGCAGTTTGTCAGCATAAATCTGATGGTGCTGCTAAACCAGCTTGTTTTTTCCTTCCTCCTTCCTCCTTCCTCCTTCCTTTTCACCTGCCCTCCTCTCCTCTCCTCTCCTCTCCTCTCCTCTCTCCTCTCCTCTCCTCTCCTCTCCTCTCCTCTCCTCTCCTCTCCTCTCCTCTCCTCTCCTCTCCTCTGCTCTCCTCTGCTCTCATCACTCAAACAGTTGTTCATGATCTAATAAACAGGAGAGTGAAAGCTGTGACATGAGGGCACAGCTGGTGTGTGTGTGTGTGTGTGTGTGTGTGTGTGTGTGTGTGTGTGTGTGTGTGAAATCCTATACAGACCTCACACTTCCTACCGGCACTGTTGGCGTTAACACAGATGTGACATTAGGACGTTTGTTGGCAGCAGTTTGTTGTTTTTGTTTTGAACAAACACGCTCCTGTCTTCAGGGCCAAATTTGCACATCAAAAGACGGCACATGGATATCGTTCAAAGACGTTCGACACTTGTACCGATTCCTTGACTTCAATACATTTTTGATCTTGATTTAATAAAATTTATTTTATTAAAAAGAAAATTACAGTACAAATCTTTAGTTTTCATGAAGTTCATAGGAGAAGAGTATAATCCAGGTTATTTTCTGTAGATACAAGTACCAGATGTCCCTTAAACACTTGCTAGATGCTACGATTTACACTTTTAGGGGTGGCTGTGGCTTCGATGGGAGAGCAGGTTGCTCGCTATTCGTGAGGTCAATCCCCTGGTCCTCCTGTCCACATGCTGACGTGTTAATGGGCAAGACACTGAACTTCTGAAGTTCAAAAAAAGCTTCTTTTTTTTTTTATAGTAGATGGTACCAAAGTTCAGTCGGTAGCATAAAAGTATCAAAGTTTGCAGCCCAGCCTTATGCACGCAGGTACAGGAAGAACTTGAACCGAGCCAAAGAAAATTATGTCAAAAGTAAGAGCTTAAAAAGAAAATTCTCCATCAAGTGTCTCGCTCGACTAACCACAGTTTGTGTACAAGTTTACAGAAATCTGAATCTATGTCCTGCTACACAACCACACACACATGCATAGTTTCACCAGCTTACAATGGAAAGATAATAAATTGCATTGCGCCTGCATAAAATACAGACAACCACACACTGTACATGCACCCTTCATATTTTCTTCTGTAGATGCCTTTGTTACAGAGGCCACGTCCTCTGCGGCGAGATCCTGACCCTAGTTAGAGGGAGATTAAGTGTGTGTATGTGTGTGAAACAAGTGTGTGTGCGTACCCATGCCGTCCATGTGTATCCACACTGTACTGTATGTGGGCTGCCCACTCAGCTCTTCCATCCATAGGCCCAGATTCCAGTGGACCTCCCTGCTCGGGTGTCGGAGGGGGAGTTTGGGGCTGGAGAGCAGCTTTGAAGGAGGCTCCAGTGACTCATTACCCAACAATCTCCTCCACCCTTCATGTCCTCTACACCCACCGAACATCTCCATCCTCGCCACAGCCCCCTGCTTCTTGTCCTCTGGCTCAGACAGCGGACACACAGCGCACAACGCACACGCACGCGCGCATGCACACGCGCACACACACACACACACACACACACACACACACACACACACACACACACACACACCGTTGATTGTCAATAGAAGAAAAGAGATTCTGTTTCAGGGATTGTGTGGACCAAACCGTTGTGAAAGACTCCTCTGTGTGTGTGTGTGTGTGTGTGTGTGTGTGTGTGTGTGTGTGTGTGTGTGTGTGTGTGTACACATTAGTGTGTGTATTCGTGTGCGTTGTCATGCCGTGTGTACGGCCTCTACAGAAGACCCTCTAATATTTCAACAACATTTGGAAGAAATTTAATCAGAGGGGATCTCATCTTTCATATTTAATGTTTAATGTGTAAACCTGAAATCCTATAATCTCTGGCTCCATCTGTCCTGCCGCAGTCATTTCTTCATGTTTCCTTGGGGGTTGTGTAAACCTACACCACAAACTCCTGTTCCCACAGCTCCCACAAGTCAAACCCCCACCTTTGACTGGTGTGAGCACAGATCAGTGCACCTCGCAGGGACAAAACCAAACCATGTTTTAGCAATTGGTTCAGGAGATGTGTATGTTTTTAACATACTGCTGCGCGCCTCTATACAGTGGCTTCATTAAAGATGACATCCAGAGGAGATGACATCATGGGACTTCCTGTGTGGAGCACAAGGGGAAAAAATTACATTCTCAAGCATATTCTGATTCACCAACCATCAGAGTAATTTGTCTCTGCATTCATGGGAAAATGTTCCACGGAACTTGAATGCAAAAGCTTCCAGTCGGTGCCCAGTTTTCAGACTCTATGAAATGTTCAGCAGGGTGGAGAAGAGAAGGAGTCAGAGAGGCTGCTGGCACAGAAAACTACATTACAGGAGAGCACAACGTCAACGAGCACAATGTGTGTGGAAAAGGTGAAAAGTACACACAGAGATTTTAGAATGCAACTCGCGCTTATCGAGGCACTTTATTGCTGATTTTAGAAACGTAATCACTGCTGTCGACATGAACGTAGTGACACATATGTCACACCCTGGTTACCCACAAGGCCATTGTCCGAAAGGGGAAGGCTCGGCCGGTAGCAAACGTTTCTGTAGTTATTTAGAGCATCTGTAATAAGTTCCAGTTTGAGTTTTTTTTTTTTTTTTTTTTTTTTATCGTCTTGCGACTTGAAAACTTGGCTGACTACGATTTTTTCCCGTTGACTAATGCTCGGCAATGATTTAAGGGGGACCCTAATGAAAAAAAAACAGCTCTGTTCAACTTTTAAATCCTCTTATTCTTACAACATATACATTATACAACTGTGTAATGCAAATAAGAAAATGTTTTTCAAAAAAGCCGAAACCTTGTAGGTGAGGTCCTATTTTACTTTAGGTAAGTCAGTTTCTTTAAGTAAGTCAGGTTGATGTACTCTGTATAAATGCCTGTTTACATTGCTGAAGTGTGCTTGCACTGCATTTTAAGTGCGCTGTCTAATTTGATTTATGCCGACCCCCAAAACAACCGTAGCCTATTTGGCAAAAGGTTGCCCCTGCGCTCGGCCTCGGGGTGGCGTGCAGACAGAGAAGCCCATTGTGAGCTCCTCTACTTCTTGGGAAAGACCCTTGAGCCTTGAAAAACAGGACTTCCTCTTATTTCATGCTTTAGTCTTCCCATTTCCTCCCTCTGTAGGGGATTTATAAAGCAGCCACTTACAGCTCTGTTCTACCACATACATTCAGCATTTAGCGTTCAGTTTTATGAGGCCATGTTATCACTGTGTGTGACCAGTTTGAGTTTTTTTTTTATCAGAAAGTCTATCAGCCCTTCTGGTTTGTAAACATAGAACTTGTGATGGGGTGAAAAGCACAGGTGCAATTAATGACTTCAACAATGTTTCATCTAGATGCTCCAGTTTAAAGGCACCGAACACGCTGCCTAGATTGAGCAATCGTTAAGATAATTCGTTCCAGCTGTTTCTTTCCTGCTTTGACCCCTCCACAATGCCTGAAAAATAAAATGTTTACTCTTAATTTAAATGTTTCAATGTTATTGCCTTAAATAATCATCTGATTACCAACTGGATTTCTTAATTCAGTTCACGTTGATCAATAGTGTCAGTTTAAAAGAATTACAACAGTTGCAACGGTAACCACACCCCACTGTGTTAACAGTGAAGCTTTTAGCTGCTAAATAGCCAGATGTTTCCCTCCGGAATGTGCTGAGACCAAAAACAGAGTGAAATTGAATTTATTCCAATGTTGCTCTGTATCTGCTGGAATTATGCGGATGTCAGCTTTGTGTTTTCAGCTTGTTGTATTGCCTCAGAATGAGAAACAAATCCCTATACAGCTTTAACGTTGAGTTAGAAAAGACCACAGATGCATACTATTGCAATTACTACTGACAGCGCTTCACACCGCTGTGCTCTGCAGGCCTGCTTGTGTTTCTGAGAGTTGGCAGGACTAGGTTAGGTTAGGTTAGGTAGTTACTTTATTAATCCCCAAGGGGAAATTTGGACTCGAATTGGAGGCAGGGCCTTCAGTTATCAGGCTCCTCTTGAACCAGCACCCGGCCTGTGTTAATCTTCAAGATTAAGCTTAAAACGTATCTGTTTAACAAAAAAGGCTGAAAGGACCTTGGGCCCTTTCTTTTTTGTGTTTGTTTGCACATTTATCTTCCAATTTCCCTGACACTGATATTTGAGGGCAGTTGTTTTTTGTGTGCTTGTAAAGTGTATTGGGACCATGCAACACTCTTGCACTCTAAATAAAAATCAAAGTGAATTAAGTAGGCCTATTACCATTGCCACTACTGCTGTCGTTAAAACAACTGCACCCAGTAGAACTACTTTTGCTAGTACGACACAAAAACTACAGTTTGTCACAGATTGTGTTTTATATTTGTAACTTCACCCATCATTTCTATCTATTATTTTAGTGTTGTGTTTAAAAGCACAAACTGCACGATCTTTGTTTCCCCTTTGAACTCATTTCTGGGAGTGTTGCTTTATTTTGAGCTTTCAGTGTCTTCTTTAGTGAGTACAATATTATCACAACTGATATGTGTGGAGCTATAAAAATAAAACCAAAGCCAAAATACATCATAGTTTTCCCTCTAGTAAGACAAAAAGGATTAAGAGACATAAAACTTGATGTTGTTTCTTTCTGTCAGTTTCCTCTGGTTCGAGCTTCCTGTCTCTCGTCGATCCATTCATAAATCAACCCACACAGGCATCCCATCGCCACAGCGAAGGTATGCACACTTGGAAACACAAGCCTACACCCTGATCCTCAGCAATTAAACACCCTCTGCAGTGTCTTCAAACAATAAACCTCTGTTGTGTCGTGCTTTGGTTGATGGAGACATTTATTGGTAGGTCAATACCACACTGCTGAAGTGATCAGGGAACTGGAGCCGTGCAGCGAAACAATATGGAGGATCTGGGACTGCAGGAATGTATTGTGTGAGAACCTGTACTCTTATAATGGGACTTTCCAGGTTCCCCTGCCGGATCCTCCTGCTGCCGCCACGCTGAGAAAGATGTTTGCAGACAAATGGCCTCAATTTTCCTGTTTCATTACTAAATACCAAGCAAAATGCGAAATACAACTTTTCTCAAATGTTTCCCACAAAATGATGGGCGTTCTTCTTCAAACAGTTGGAAAGGGGATAGAATATTTTATTGTTTTAATGCTAATTGTAAAAAGACAAATACAATGCTATCATTCAGTGTTGACAAAATGTTGAAGGCAAGAAATATATGAAAACAAAGATTAACGTTTGTGGTTTCTTCTAAAGCAAATAAAAACTCACTGCACTATTAATTTATACTCCTTTATACACAAAATGCCAAACTGCCAAACCTACCATGCAGGAAGTGTGACTAGGGCTGGGTATTGTTCAAAAACTTTTCTCTACCAGTACCAATAGCTTGAGTTTTATTTCTGGAATGTCACATTTTTTGACACCTATTTTATAAAATCCATTTTAAGAAAAATAAATTTGCATATTGTCCCATATTATGGTCCAAATCTTTAGCTTTCATGTTGGGGGAATGTCACCGTGGCCTTTTCCTGTTAACAGGTGTCCCCTAAACGCCTAACATGGAAGCTAATGATAGATTCTACAATTTACGGGTATATCCTGAATACCTCACAAGCTATCAGCATGGTTTACCTTCGGTTTCTGGGGAGTTTAGGGGCTCAGTGATCACAGTGGGCGGGGGGGTTGGTGGGAGTATTTAAAAACTGCATATTCACATAATTATGGACTATTAGCATTACAGTATGAAATATATGTTTTAAAACAAATTGTGCCATAAAAAATAATCACAAAACATAAATAAAACAACAACGGAGTAAATGAATTTGACCTAAAAGTTTTTCTCATCCTCCCATAGTCAGTCCTCGGAATAGTTTTTTTCTGGTCATTTGGTTTGGTCCTGTGAAAAAACACTTGGGTGTGGTGCATAAATGTTTTAATGGTAGGAAAAACCTTGGGTATTGGTAGACTTTAAGTAGCCAGCTGTACACAAGAAGGCCTTCAGACAGTTATGTGGCCAAAGATTTGTTTGAAAAGAGTAAGATAAGATGTTGTAATGTGATATTTACCCTGTTGAAACTGCGTGATTTGAGCAGGCTGCTCAAGAAGAGACATGGTTAATACTGTGGCTCACAGATACTGATGAGATTTACTTGTGCATTAACATTGAAAAAGTTGTGCGTTTTACACCTAAAACATATTAGTGTCGATTGAGTGTAAGTATCAATATTGGTACCGATTGACAATCCTCTTGTCAGTAATAGATAGTTTCCCATTCGGTGCCAATTCAGTACTCAGCCCCGAGTTTAACTCTGACTCAACATTTAATTACTGGAAGAGAAAACAATTCTTCAACAAATTATCTTTACTCAATGTTACACTATAGAATGGAAAATGTTTTATATACGGCATCAATCATGTTGTTTGGTCCCACATTTACTGTAAAAGCTGCTTTCAGAGTGGTTTGACTTTTTTCATTATGGGTGTTGTAAAGACATGTTAGAAGATGGATTGAAAATAATTTGTCTGATTGTTTGTGAAGGGTGCAGTATCCCTGATGAGTTGATTAGATCGTTCCTGGTGTGGTATTGGCTTTGGTGTGGCGCAGGGGAGTTCCTGCATCCATATTTTTTTTTCCCCTCTAAGCAAACTCTTCTTCTGCTTCTTGTAATATTCTCAGTGCGGGAATTTTCCCTCACTCCTTTTTATGTGCTCATTTATCTTTCTAACTCTTTCACTTGCTTTCCTCTTGAGTAATATCTGCGGTGAACTCATTTCCTCTTGCCCTCGTAATACCGGCTCTGGACCCGGGGTCATCGTTACAGGTTATTACAGCCATTCGTTTCACATTCAGTTTCGTGTCGGGCCAAGTTGATCGTGTTGCTGCACCAACTGTCTGATGTAACGCACAGTAACTCAGTATGTGCGGCAATCAGCTGATGTGGAGTTAAGTGGAAAAATCACATGACTATCTCACTGTGTCACTTTGCCCTCAGTGTGTCTCTTGTATTTTCTTTGTCCGTGCTTCTGCCACTGCAGTTATTACTTTATGTGATGAATATAAAGTCTGGGCAAAGTCATGAGAAGAGCTTAAACTGAATAAACACAAAAAAAAACCTCCCATGCAGTGATTTGGACTCAGCTTCTCACCAGACGTTGCAGTAATGTCTTACATTAGTCCCAACTGGGGAAATGTAATGCTATTGTAATCTGTTCTTGGTCATCTCTTCACACGCCCACTCAGACAGGTGCTGGTAACTAAACCTCCCCTCAGGAGCCCCGTTAGACTGTGATTAGACTCTGACAGTAAAGAGCAGCTCCTGGCCTGAACCCCAGCTGCTCTGCTGCACCGCTCGCAGGCCCGGCATCCAACATGTTAACGGAACAGTCCATATAAATTAAACACCTACCAGTGATGGTAAGATCCCTTCCTCCACACATGGAAAACAACAGATGTTAGTTTGATTTCATCTGGTCGGCTCACTTGAAAAATGACATTTAAATTCCAGAAGCAACATTTCTGTTTACTCTGGATCATCCTGCAAACACTTGATGAACTTATTTGGAAGAACATCTTGAAAATGATCTGCGGATAATCTTTGCATTTTTAGTAAGAAATGTCAATGTTGAGTTCTTTTCCACAAACATTCATGGTCTGCAGAGATTGAATTCTACCGTCTTTGGTGATCCCCGACTTTTCCTCTGGTGCCATTAGCAGGTCAAATATTTCACTAATTGTCTAAAGCGGAGATTCTCAAACTTTTCAGATCATGTACCACTGTTTACCAAACCAAATTTCCCTGAGAACCACTTCTGAAGATCAGACTCACAGCTGACGCATTGCTGACTAATAATATAATTGCTTTTTTTTTTGCCCTCAATAGATCGAGGTTTCTTGATCTGCCAGTATTCGGTCTTTTTTTATGTTTGCCACAACCATGCACCTGTCAGTTTTCAAGATTTAGAGCTGTGTGCGCTGCCATTTTCCTCTTTATCGTAAGTACATCTTCCCACTGCATGATACCAGCAGGGTTGGTTTTTTTATGATATACAATTCACTGATTTAAATATGCAATAGCATGTTCATAAAGAATAAATAGCAATAACTTTAGGCTCGTGTTTCAATATCAAACAATACATTTACATCTCTTAAACCAGGTCCATCTGACCGCTCATGTTCAGTGTTGTCATTTATCTCTCCACTGTTGTTGGACCTTGCAGTCATTTCAAGATTCTGCTCAGCATGCTTGTTAAAATTAATAAATAGAGTCCAAATCCGACTGCGTTAAGCTAACGTTAGTGTTATGCTGGATGTGATTTCTCCCTTATTGCTGATACAATTGAATAATTAACAACTATTTGTGACATCATCATAATGTCGTGTATATAAAGTCACTACTGTCTGTTATAAATGAAATGAAATGTCAATTTTCTGGACTTGGGCCAGTTTGAGTGCAGTTGTTAGGCCTTTCAGCAAGGCTCTTGCGTACCACCAGTGGTATGCAGACCACAGTTTGGGAATCACTGCGATAAAGTATTTCACCATCTACCAAATGAACGCCGAATGTCTGTGCAGACGATGAATCTCATTGACTTTTGCGAACCTGATCTTCTTCTATGGAGCTTCAACGAGGTTGACATTCATAGTTTTGTGTGAAAAGTCTCAACAACTATTGGATGGACATTCACCTCAGATACCCCCCCCCCCCTCCATCTCCCTCCATAACTTAACGTTGATAACTCTAGGGATCCTTTGATTTTCATCCAGCACCATCGTCCGTATAAAATATTTTTTTTATTTTGTCTGCTAATTTGTTAGTATGTTAGCAGTCAATTATTAAAGCTCTTGTATTATGGGGGCAAGTTGTTAGCAGTCGTATGGGCTCATACATCAGCCTGTCAACATTGCTGTTGCCTAAAATAATCACAGCAGCCACTTCCATGTTGTAGCCAAGTGCTTTCAGCCCCGTTAATTTAATAAATCAAAGCTAGAGACTTGAATGCTTTTGCTTTCAAGTGGAAGACAAAGCTGAAGCCTCCCTTTGTTGTTGAGTCCAAGTCTAAAGTTTTGAGCATGCACTATCCGATACTGATCTTTGTGTTGCCTGCTTCCTCAGGCCACTGAAAGCATGTGGAGCTCGCCTTCTCGGCCTTCCGCCCCCTCACTGCCTCGTAGACATTCCTGACAGCGTCTCCTCTCTCTGTCTGAAGCTCCTCTCCGGACAGCTGGGTCTTAGGCAACATGATCCCCTGCTCAGCAGTGCAGCCCCTGCCAACCCTTTGTATGTATATATGCAGCATATGTGTGTGTGGTGGTGTATATGAAATGCACATGCATGACTTAGATATAAGAGGTGCTACATTCATAAGATTCTCTTTAAAAAACAGGACTAAAAAGAGACAAACTGTTTATGTGGGAAAATATCACCCTTAATTTGACATCGAGTATGTTGAGTTTGCTTGTTGTTGTCGGCTCTTTTCATTTTTATTTACACAGGAGCAGATGTACCCCGCTATTTGGTTGTAATAACCCTGGATGAGAAATCATATTTCTTGTGAATCTCCTTGATTTTTTATCTCCATTCAGTCTTGTGGTCCATCCTCTGTGGTTATTGGAGTTGCTGGGGTTTGTGAGGTTTGGGATAGTGAGAGTGGTGCTGATAGAGCTGTGGATGCAGATCTGGGGAGTTTGCTCCCCTGTGACTCAGCAGACAGAAATGGATAAAAAAAACAAAACACAGTTGTCATGGCTGCAGACGATTTGGAGAATGACGGCTTTGTGGATAAGATGAGGGTGGGGGGCTGAGTCGCCCATTTTATCCACAAGACCAGATCTGGGAATCAGATGACCTTTATTTGGGCGAAGGAATGGGCAACAGCAACAAACCGTAGAGAGCTGGACTTTGGTCAAACACTCCGATGAATATTTTTATCCCTTGCAGCCCAGTTTGAACTTTCAAACAAATTCACTTTTCAGCCATCACCTGAGGGTGTGTGCGTCAAAGCATGTGCTCAGGTATGTGCTCACCTAAGTCATGCAATACAAAGCGAAATACCTCCAGAGGTTCTTTCCGGTAAAACAAGCCTATGAATAGCATTTCTCTGAGATAATCCCGCCCCCGTGGTTTAAAGAAACAGATGACGTGTTTCGCCTTTTCACCTGGCTGCACTGCTTCAGAGAACAATAACTGTTTGGTAACAAAGATCCAAAATTACCAGACACTATTAGATTGACACAGATCTTGGAGGTTGTAAGTAATCAAACCGCCTCCTGCGGCCTTGCCTAACATCCTCTGCTGTTTGGGTTTAGGAGGTCTTTATTTACAAGAAGCACTAATGTTGTGTCCTGCTGGCGTCAGATTAGATTCTGACGGGAAGGAGCGCCCTAATGTAAGATTGACCTCAGTTGAAACTGAGCTGATCAAGTAGAGTCTATGTGTGGGGAACGCTGTACTGGCAGTATCAAAGTTCGGTACTCAGACCTTGTTTCAACTGTGGCTGAAGCCCTGCATTTGAATAAAGGAACAGTTCACACTAAGATGACAAATGTGTTTACTCATGTTTTGATGTTTATTCCAACTTACTTTGTTCTCAATGAAAAATTCGATCACATCTTCTCATATTTCACTTCATTTTCATCCCATTTATATTTTTCTACCTGACAACAGACCGGCCCAAACACTGTTGCCTCTTGTTGAGACTCACTGCTTCTTTAAGAGTGGTATTGGTGTGTAATATGCATGCAAATACAAATGTATGAGTTATGAGATGTGAGAGGAGTTTGTGTTGGAGTGCTGTTAAGTTTAAGTGGTGCGAGGCGTGTTTCATTTTGCCAACAACCTTCACTTGACAACACCCTGCACCGTCTCGTCAGCCCTGCTTCTTGTGTTTACAGTAAATGCCTCTGAAGCACTTACTTTGTCCTGAGTATTTGAAGAAATCATGACCTCACGCAAACTTGTCTCACATCCTTTCCGTTTATTAAATTTATGTTTTTCATAAGAACGTAACAAGGCAGTGAGTGTTGCGCAGCCGTGCTCCATTCACATAATGACGCCAGGTCTGAGTGTGTGTGCCAGCGCTGTGTCAGAGGATGTTTATACAGCCTGAGAACAGAGGAGAAAACATGTGTGAGTTCCTATGGTTGGTGCTGCGTGGACAGATGTAGAGTAGATTGTGATGTCTCCTATCAGCTTCTTAAACCGCTGCTGAGAGTCATGCGCAGTATTTCAGGAGGTGGCTCAAATACAATATGTTTAGAAAAGGCTACAGTTAGATGTTCTTGTCTAAAAAAACCAGCTTGCGTCGTAGGTCAGCCCCTTTGTGGCCCTCGGCTCGGAGGCCAAAGATGTGGATGTATGTGTGAGATTAACGTGGTGCCAATTTGCGAAGCAGTATTTTTAGGAAGAAGGCCCGTCCGCTCGCGTAATACTCCACAGATCAACCCTTTGATACGTTCATTGTAGCATGATCCTACTTCAAAGCTGCACACATGGACGGGATGGGACAGGGGAGGGGTGTCACTCTACGATACACTTCGTTATTCCCGACCAGCGATTCAGCTTTCGGTCACCTCTGACCTTTGAACATTTGTGCTCATAACACATTTCCACTCCACAAGATCTTCAATCGGAGGTATTTATGTGCAGGGTGGGGGGGCTTCAGGGCAGGGAGTCCTTTTAGTTTCATCTCCAGAACTAGAACAAACTTCCCATCCGCTGAGTCTCTTTAAGACCAGTCTGTTTAATCTTACTCTAAATTTCTGTCCTGTGGTTTTGTGTTTTCATTTTTTTCGTTTGGTTTTATGTATCTGAGTTTGACCATTTTCCTGAAATGCTTTTAAAATGTTGTGATATTATAGTTTGCTTATTTTGAAAGGTGCTATAGAAATAAAGTATGCTTACATTTTACTTTTCTTAGCTGCATATTTTTAAGGGGCTTTTAACAAAGTAATAACAATCATTAATAAACAAAACTGTGTGACTGTCACAACTGAATTTAATTTGTTAAGCGTTATTTTTTTTCTTCATAGACTTTGCATCAATGCATAAACATAACCAATCCAAGTTTATACGTGAGTCAACTGCAAATATACTTAAAAAAAACATGCCTAAAAACATGAGAAATATTGTATTTACGTGCAAAGTATTTGACTTATTAAATGTGCCACGGGGCTGGCCTCAAAATTTAAAATAATTGCCTCAAGTTTCATAACATTTTTTCACCAGCATTTCATTCTTTGTAGGTCGTCTAAAAATCATCGAATGTCACAGCCCTTCTTAATGTGTTTATAATGGTAATTAATTAGGTGTGTACCTGGTATCAGATTATATCCTTTGAAATAGCCTTTGTTTCACAATAACAGGTCAGAAAAGATGATGTGTCCTCTCTGCCTTAAAGAACAGAGGCGTCTGATAAGGAGGAATATGTCATCTTTTAGATATCATTATCTAAACCCACCACACCTCAGAAGCAGGTGTGTTCAAAGGCACCACCGAGTCTTTTAAGTGTCCCGTGCTGCTGACTGAATGAGTCTGCTCTGCTTATCAGTGATGACTCAAGCCTGAAACCCTTCCCCGAAACCCTTCCGGTGACAATAAAGAGTCACATTCCACCTGACAGCAGAGAGGAAAGGGACTTTCCTGTCCTCCACTCCCTTTTTACGGTTGCATGTCTGGCATTCACTTAGAAATGCTGCTGGTGAAAAGAGTCCCTGAGTGTCAAATATACTGTTACTGACTCTATAATGCAGCAAAGAGATACTTACAGACATTAACCACAAGTAGAAAAATACTTTCAGTTAAAAAAAAAATAAATAAAAATAAAAGCAGATGAGAGCATGAAGTTATGTCAAAAACGCATGGATATTTATTCAAATAAATACACACTTATAACACATGTTGAAATAATTTAACATAAGCTGTTTGCCAGTAAAGTAACAACATGTCCTGGAAACAAATAAATTAACGTCATGGTTTTTTAGGAGTCATTCCTCTTAGGAGAGCAAACATGAAATAGTTTTGACAGTTCAAGGGTTCAGTCCAGTGTGGAGCTTCTGAAAAGTCTCTGTCTGTCGGTCTAGATCAGTTGTCGCATCTCTCCGATAGCTCAGTCCCGAACAATCCTTCATCTCCGGACCGGATGACCTCGTCTTCCTTTTGGTCCGCGTATTTTTTTCTGTATGGTCCACATTGACACTGCAAGAGAGAAAACCAGAGTTTCGAGTTAGGAAACACTTTAACTGATTGATGGAACAGTTGGTACCGGTTGTGACACTTATTTTGACACTATTTTACTCATATTTATATTTATATTTATATACTATGTCAGCCATATTTCCTGGTCTGTCTCTCACCACATTAGGAGTAGTTAACCGGTAGTCCCCACAGCGGCTCAGGGCGCCCTCGCCATGCGCCTTTCCTGCTGACCGGGCGACGCGCTCTCGTTGTCCTGCCGCGTTTTAAAGTCCTGGATGGCCTTTCTGTTCTGGTAATCAATCAGGGCCATGGTGATCACTGCGTTCCAGCAGTTTTCTTCCCCAGAGCACCGGAAATCGATCTCCTTATTGTCTGTGGTTACGATGGTGAAATAGACGAACTTGCCGGTGCGCTCCACGCAGTCCACCTTCTTGATGGACTGCAGCTTCAGCTCCTTGCCCTTGGAGCGCTTCTGCGTGTCGGCGTAAATGTTGAGGCTGTCCGTGGTCAAGACGCACGTTTTCCTCTTCCAGAACTGGAGCAGGTTGTCGCTCCTCTTCTCCAGCTCTCCCTCCTTGAGGACCTGGCAGATCTCCGCCGCTGACATTTTCATTGTTTATGTCGCGCAGGCTCGTGGACGTCCTGCTTTCCTGTTGCGTTGTCCGAGGAGCCCGAAGAAGGAGCTTCGCTACGGAGGCTTTGGTAATCCAGAGTGTGGTTGTGAATGAACCGAGGTACCACATGAGCTTTATAGTCTACTCTGGCCTGGGCCCTTCCCTCTTGACGTCAGATGGTTTGGGAATGCATCAACAGTTGCCAGTGGAGTAATTCAAGGCTGCGTGTGGGCGGAAGCTGCGGCGTAGGGAGGGGAAGATGGGGGAGCAGAGGAAGTCCTAACGTGGACCTAATTACACTGGCAACATGTTAATTAGTAATCCACATCCTACTGGAGAGATTAGTCTTCTCCAAATATTTGCTCACTCTGTTGTAAGCGATTCAGTCTAATGACCTTTGGTTAATTACCAGATGTGTACGCATAGAGTGAGTGGGGGCATAAAAGTCCTTCTGACCTATAATATCAATAATAATTTCCGTTTTTTTCTTCTTTAATTTCCAGTTAGTTTATAAACCATGCTGTTTCCATGACAGGCTGGTAATTCATTCCCTTTACAACCATCAACTGTGCCAAAGAGGTACTGAACCACCCTGCGCTCTTTACCTAGACTAAACATGTTTCAGCTCAGCGGTGTTTTACATAAACTCTCCGGTGTATCAAACCTCTGAAAGGCACCTTAAATAGCCACGAAGCCCGGTGTTCCATCAGAGAGCAGAAGATTGAGCAGACTGCACGTCAGCAGCTAAACAGAGATTAAAGGTTAAGAAAGCACAGGTAGTCACACCTCAGCAGTCACAGAGACAAAAACGAACACAGGACGCAAGAAAAAGTGTTTGATTCACTTTTAAAAAATTTAAGGAGGTTTAACATAAAATAAAACTTTTGTCGAATGTGAGTTCACTAAATTAAACTTGATTATTTAGTTCAAAATCGTCTCATGAGGTTTTACTATTTACATTTTCTCAGTTGGAGGAGTCAGTTCATTTGACATTATGAGCCAAGAACCTTGTAGTCCTGCCACAGCTAATTGAGCAGTATTAATATTGTATGAAGGTTAGGGACTGAATTGATTGTTTAACCTTCATCATGATTCACCTCATTTTCATGTTAAAAACAAGCATTTTTAAGGACAAACAAACTACAAGAATTTAAGTCTCCTGATATGTTTTATACTCTCAAACAACGCATGCCAGTAAGCCTGCTAATATGCTGATTATTTTTATTTAAAAACTTAATTTATGGAGTTTATTAAACTCTCAGCAGTACATTATTCAACTCATTTCAAGTCTATGAAGTCAAGTTTATAAGATCTGTAGTGGTTTGAAAACAAAACCTTGAAATGTTAATATGAATGACTACAGAAGAGTACATTGCGTGTTGAAAAAAGGAAGTAGAGCGATGTAGAAACAAATGTCAGCTATAATTATGTCCTGGTTTTACAATTTTCTCGTGATTTTTATCCTGCAGTGACCAAAAATGAAAGCTACATCCAACGACATCATGCCCTTTGATATCGCTGCTCAGGCGTGTCGGCTCTGTTATCATCCTCACATCTGCCGCTCCCCCGCTGAGCTAGCTCCTGGCACTGACCCCAGTGTCACCTGACGCACTCGGTCCCGGCTCTTCATGTCAGACACGGGATGTGTGTCACTGAGCTCCTGGAGCCGGTGTGAATCAGCAGGAAGAGGTGGTAAGAAGGCAGATGTCATCGACTCTTCCCCTGCTGCCTGTCCTGTCCCGCTGGGAGTTCAGCCAAACACAACCCTGACCTCAGTGTTCAGTTCAGATAAACACGTGTGTGTGTGTGTGTGTGTGTGTGTGTGTGTGTGTGTGTGTGTGTGTGTGTGTGTGTGTGTGTGTGGACAGTGGTAAAGATGCTTCAATCACCCACTTCAGGCTCTCTTCTCTGCTTCTCTATCAGTCTCCCCCACAGACGTTTTGGAAATATATCCCCTCAGGAAGTGAAATGTCATCGTAGAATCATCAGTACCCCTCATGACCACACACACGCACCAGTTCTCCCCTGTTCTGAAGCAATTATCCAAATAGCTGGGTGACCACATGGGTACAAAACAACTCTTTGTGCTTGTGATGGAGAGCCCCTTCCTAAAAGGCTTTACACATCAACACCACCATGATCATATACAGACATACAGATCTGACAGCGCCAGAGAAGTAACCACGTTGAATCATTTTAAACAGCTCGACACCCACTCTGCCATATAACCCCTGCATGAATATGGAGTCAGGAGCGGGATGTGGTGGTCAGTTTAGTCCTCTGACCACAAAGAAAACAACACCACATGTTTGTAGTGCGTCCCACAGCCTGCCGGCTCCTGTTGAGTGAAGACATTCACTACCGCCTCTCTGCCTCCCCCCCCTTTTTTTTGTTTTTGTTTCAGTAACCTTTCTCTTTGTTGTCTGGCAGTATGTGTCTGCAGTGCACGTGTGTGTCTTCATAGGTTTTTGTGTGAAGGAGTATTGTGGTAGAGACTCGCAGGCATGCCCAGGAAGTGACTCAGTGCTGTGCTGGACCGCCGTACTTTGGAGGAGTTTGCTTGCCAAAGGAGAGCCGGGGGTTAGTGTATTGGAGTGTGTGCACTGGATAAATATGATGTGTCAATCTGTGTGTGTGTGTAAGGATCATTATTTATTTTACTTGCTAACAGGGTTGGGATGTCGTGTTTTATTTCTGAGGACAGAGGTGCAGAAGAGAGCTTAATGAGGCAGTCATGGTGAATTTATGAATGTATGTTTGCAGAGCCATTTACAAAGTCCCGATACATCATACTCTGTACACAGTGATTAATGAACTCTAAACATCGCTCTCGACATAGTTTGACTGCTGAGTTACAGCAGCAATAAAACTTGAATGTGTCACTGTTTTCCGTGTTTCTCAGGCTTGTGGGAAAGTACAACTATTTCTGGAGGGAATTGGTTCCGTGTGAAGGATCCCTGGAGGTGTGTTGTAACAACTTCGTGTTCAAAACAGTGCACTCAGGTTCTCTCTGTCTCTGCATAGACACAACACATCCCCCCCGTTCACTTCCACAGAGAGGAAGTCAGATAATGTCTCAACTGCAACAACTGAGGAGAGCTTTTTTTTTTTTTTTGTATCACAAAATGAAGGTCAATGCTGTAAGAACATTGTGTTGATTTTTCTTTTTTACCTTGTTTACTTCAGTGTGATGTAGCCTTGCAGCTGTGGGCACATGGGTGTGACAAGACAGCAGGTGGAAGGACCAGAAAGGCCCGGAGTTTGGTAGTCGTGTCGGGACACGAAGCTGCTGAGTGTTTAACTGGGAATCCCAACACACAAAACTTACTGAACCCTGCTGAAATTAATTTAGGTTGTAAATAAGTCAGTGTATGTTATAAATTCGCAGCTATGTTACAGTGTGGAGTGTTAGTGTACTTTTACCGCCAGTGAATAATGACAAAACACTCTTGACACGTGCTTACATTATCAGCTCCTAAATGGTGGAATGAGCTCCCCAATGACATCAGGACTGCAGAAAGTCTGTACATCTTCCGCCGCAAACTAAAAACACACCTCTTCCGACTTTACCTTGAACAGTAGAACTTTAGTAGCACTTAAAATGTCACTGACTGATAGCACTTTGTAGTTTGGCTTTCTTGAAGAAATTGTATTTTCTTGATTCTTGTTGTTCTGGGTTTTGTACCCTCATGGTTGTAAATGCACTTATTGTAAGTCGCTTTGGATAAAAGAGTCAGATAAATGTAATCAGCTTTGCTGCTGCTGCTGTAAAAAGGTGGGTAAATTGTAGATGAATTAAATAAAAGGTATCAAAACCCCTGTGAAATGACTCATTTCACTATCAAAGTTTGATCCATTCGGTCCAATATGTTTTGGAAAAACCGTAGAAGAACCACATGATTGAATTATTCCCATTGTAAGTTAGCATTGGACTAAAGCAGAAGTTAGCTGGCTCAGTCAGTGGCAGTTTCTACTGCTCCGCTGTGACCTGCTGCATCGCTGCTGTGACAATTGTAAACTGATGGATAAATGGTGGCTAAGTAAAATGAAAGGCATCCCCACCCCTGCAAAATAACTCGTGTCACGATCAGAATTTGATCTATTCAGTCTAGAAGTGCTTCAAAAAATTGTTTTTAATCATCATTTAAGTTAGCATTGGGCTAAAGCGAGCAGAGCAAAGCATGGTCTGGTGTGCATGCCCTGCCCATAGAGCATGCCCAGTTTGCATTAATCCAGCCAGTGTGGAAATGTCTCACCAGACACCAGATTTAAAAACTCTGTATCCTCTTAGATATAAAGAGATTTACCTGGCGTTGATATGCTAATCAGCATTATTTGTAATCGTTTGGTAAGGCTTGAATTTAACGCACGTCAATTCATATGTAAAAGTCCTGCAAATTACTGACTGCAGAACTCCAATTAGAAATATATTAAATCCTATCTGACACTGCCACTGAAAACTAGGAGTTAAACAGATTGTACAATAATGAATGAGTAATTATTTGATTATTGAAACAGGAAACATTTTTATTCCTTTCATTTTATTTAATCTTTAAAATGCTGTAATTAAGTTTTAAAAAAAACTCAAAACAAAGAACTGGCTTGGACATCAGACAAGTTCCATTTAAAGGTGTGTATCCTTTAGAGAGGCACACCCAGCAGTTATACTAATATTAAACTGAATTCAGGGATCGTAGGATCTAGGGCGCAAACATTTGTCATCATTTAATGTTGCAACAAATAAATTAGTACAAAAAGATATTTGTAAGCTCAATGAGTGAATGTTGAAATGCGGTCCATGCAAACAAGAGCAAAGCTGGGGCACTCAGACTTGTCTGTAGGCGTCAAGGGAGCCTCGGAGAAAAGCTAAAATTACAAAATATGTACTGTTGAGAATGAAGATTCAAGTTCAGATAAGCTTTAACATAAAAAAAATAGGCAAAATATGAATTAGGTTTTCTAATATTAAACTAAAGGTATTTTATTTTAGAAGTTATGCAGTTATTGATTTTACTGATCAGCAGAATCATTTTAACCTCACAGAAGGTTTAAAAAAAAAAATATGTTCTCAGCCTGGCCATTTATATTTCTACATATCTCTACATATCATTCCAGGTAAATGAATGTGATATTGAGTGTTCGCGTATTGACCGTGTTTATGTCCACTGTGTTAGCTGGTGGAAACCTCCCTCAGACAGTAATCTATACATAGTCGGCCTAACAATGGGTGGCAGTATGGATGAGCTGGCTGTGATGGGCCGCTGACAAATAAAGCAGAGCCCGCAGGTAACAGCTGCATACTGTGACACGTTGACAACTTTGGCCTGCCGCACACACAAACACACACACACGCACACACATCCTCTTCTGCTCTTTGGTGGCATGCCCTTGTGATGAGACTCCGGAGCTATTTGAGGCATTGTTCTGATAAGCCCCGCGTGTGCGTGTCTGTGGCCGCGCTGGCTTTCAGCAGCGTGGGAAAAAGAACAAATGGCTGATGAGGGCAGCGTGCAGTCAAACACAATGCTGCAGGAGGAGCCATTGGAGGACAATGAAAACAGACATGGCTGCTGTCATAAAAATCTGTACTATCCCCTGAGTTTCTGCATGGTGGCCGAGATAAAGATGGCGAAGAGGCTAAAATCGACATCCTATTCTTCATCATCAACCAGACAGTTCTCTCATGATGTTACAGCTAAAACAAATCTCTGTAATATACTGCAAGGTATATTAAAGTACATTGAGATGACACGTGATTTGCTTCTTTATAGATCAAATTAAATTGTCTTATTACAGGCAGATTAAACAATTAAACAATTTCATGAATGCCATGCGCCAATAAACATTCTAATTGTCATGTGCCTCTATAATTCCACACATTTCAACACAAATGTGTGAACCATGCAGTCCATGACCGCCACATTTCCTTCGCACACACACATCACCTGAGCCCAGATTTCGGTGACAGTTATGAGATGTGATCTAGCGAGTCGCTCGGAGAGTCCAGCACCTCGTTCGTGCCAATTTGGCTCTGCAAAAGAATGGCAGGTATGCAGGTTTGCAATCCTTCGCCCTGCCAGGAATGTACCATTCACTTTGCCGTCTGTTTAGCTTCATCGCAGCTTATATGATAAACCTCGAGTCTTTCCATAGAACTGAAACTAATCTGCGGTGGGTGCAGGGGGACGTGGACGGGACTTTTAGACCGGACAGTTAAACCTTTGTTTACGTCGTTCAGTCTTTCTGGCCTTGTGCTGTTCAACTATGTCACACAACTTCCATTTGTTTTACCGGTGGTTTGTGCATGCTGTTGTGCAGAAACAATGTGGACTGGTGCTAAAACACCTGAAAGTCCAAACCAAGGGTTCGGCTCAATCTGATGTTACCTGGTTAGTGTTGCAAGCACACCACAGAACCTTGCATGACACACATACGTCCTGTCATCATCACCTCCGTGGTCTGCGTCTGCCTACACTCGACACTGGTTAGTTTGTAGACGGCTGACGTCAGCGTGTTGTCAGCTCGGTCTGTTGCCTTTTCTGTTTCAATGGAGAAAAAAATAAAGAACAGATTCATTTCGTTGCCCGTATACTAATATTATTATGACATTACTACCAGCACTTATTTTTTTACTCAGGAAATAAGTTGTGTTTCTGCATTTTTATTCTTTCAATTTTGGATTTTTTTTTTTCGTCACTTAAATACGTAATCTCCTCCTCTCCCTCCTGTGTTACCAGATTTTCCCTTTTACCTCTCTTCCTATTCTTTTTCTTCTTCTGTTGATTGATTTGCGACGACAGCTTGCCTCAACTATCTGTAATTGGTCCAAACCATCTAAAAACTGCAAACTAATCGAACCAGTTCAGTTTGATCCAGGTTAACTGTACTGTACCTATTTGGGTCGGCGTGGTACCGCACTCAAAAGTCTGGAGATCCAGACTAAGCAAGCGAGGTGTGAAAGACAGTGAGTAATTTTGAGAAAATGTGAATGAGTCAGGAAATTCTCCTGAATATCATTTATGTAGTAGTAACTGGACTCAAACTGAATGTGACTGAATTTCATCAAGCACAATTAAGTCTGTAGATTCCTCATGATTACCTTAAATGACCTTGTTTTCTCTGGATTTTCAAGACTTCACCATAAATATATGATGCAATACTTTGGGAACGCCAAAGTATAAAGTCTCTATCGTAATAACACACACCGATGTTACCTCGGAACAAAGCTGAGCATTGGTGCAGCATTCAACATTTACATATATTTAAAGCAGCCTTGCCTCAGTTTTTTTCTGTTCTGCACTTGAATGTAACTTGACACCTAATCACATGACCCAGGTCTGACTGACGGCTTTATCTGTGCTCGGAAGTTAAGGAGAATGATTCAGGTAAAACGTGCCACACCTAGTTCCCCGTCCATTCATAAATCCGCACAGAGGTGTGCGGCCCTGTTCCTCTGCTGTGTGTGAAGCTCGCTTTCCCAGACATACCAGGCAGAGAGGTAACCGGTAATAATGCAGTAAAGCCAATAAGCTTAACCTGGTTATAATTGCCATTGTTTACATGGGAGAGGAAAGTTTGTCATTGTTCGTAAAAGATTGTGCAGAGCTTTCTGTTAACTCTGGTAGATTTAATTTTCTACATATTGCAAAATGAATCTGGCCCTGTGCACCTTTTAATTATATATATATATATATATATTTTTTTTTTATACAACTGATCTTTGTTTGTTTGATCAAATGTAGTTTTACTGAGACGATGATTCAGCGCTGAGCTCGGGTTTGATTCCTTGCCCAAGCCTTTTATTTCTGGATTTCTCCTCCCACAGTCTACAGAGACATGCCAGTCAGGTAGGCCTGACATGCCCAATGCATTCCGGGACAGACTCCAGTCCATAGTAGGGAAAAAAAAAAAGAAAGAAAAAGATTGTGTTTTGGCCAACAGCTGTCAAAATCCCTCCGTATTTCCATCACCGGACGCCCACATACAACGTTCACACACAAAGGTTTATTGTGAAACTCCGGCTGACGTGTTAGTCATGGCCATGTTTGGTCTCGCTCCTGGAGGAGATCGTGCCCCTCTTACCCCCTTAAGGATTCCGGCCTGCCTGAACAGAGTTTCCCATGAGTGGGGCAGGTTTGGATTATAAATTGCAAAGTGTTGTCAGAGCAGATTGTGGTAACAGTTGAGCTGGCTGTTTGCATGTTTAGTGCTGTTGACCTCTGGTTTGAACTAAGGATGGACATTTTAAGTAGAAACACCATTCGATATGTGCAGGGAACTATTTGACTATTATTAAAATCCCCTCCCCTCCCCTCCCCGACACACACACACACACACACACACACACACACACACACACACACACACACACACACACATACACCTTTGTGCTGTAAACTCGGGCTCAACAAGTGCCATCAAACTTCGAAAACCTTCACCTTTCACAAATCTGATGAGAAGCACGTCTTTATCTATATTTTAGATGAGGGTCGTTGTTTGCGCTGCACGTTTTAACATCATCGTTGTGTCAAAGCTAGCCGTTGGTTGTTGATCTCTGGAGATCTGCTCGATGCTTTGCCCTCTGATGACGGCGAATAGTTATGGTAGATGTACGACATGCTTGCTTCGCCTGCAGAGTTTGCGCAGCGCCTCATTCTCGTTTACCCTTTGAAGGATTTAGAGAGAACTTTTTGACGGTTGTTGTCGTCTTTTGTTTCTGCTGTTGGAACCGAAACATTGAATCTCAGATCGTCGCACATGTTGGAGTTACTTTTTCTTTTGTTGCCTGGTAGCGTTTGTCAAACAGCTTTTAGTTGCATCACTGCTACGATGCTATGTGTGTTACCGATGGCAGTAACACACGACAAGACGCCAGTAAAATATCATTTTTAAGACAATAATCGCATAAACGATTCAATTTCTTTATGATTTAATGACTGTTTTAAAATCATGACCAATCCCTAATGTGAACTATAAACTTAAGTGCCCCTCATGGTTTGTCAACTCTCAAAAATAAAAGCCCTACTGAAGTCTGGAGGATCACAAAACATACCCCAGAGTAGCTCTTTTCGTTGAGCCCTCGATCTCATGTCTTTTTACTAATACGATTGTTTGCTATTGTTAAGTACCACAAACATCAAAGAGCAGCAGACTGTAGAGACAAACAAAGAAATTGGACAAAATAATACAATGATTGCAAAATGCAGATCATCCTGAGGTTGGGCATTAAATATGTGTATCAAATTAAATGGAAATCTGTCCAATAGTTGTTGAGCCATTTCACTTAAAACAACAAACCTCAACTTCATACTGGAGCTAGAGGAAAAAAAATTAACAAAGTCTTTACGGTTCCGCTTTTTAGGACGACGAATGCCCGTACAAAATTTTATGGAAATGTATCCGGTAGCTGTTGACATATTTCAGTCTGGACCAGAGTGGTGGGCCAACGTAGCCATCCATAGAGCCGCTCTCAATTTTTGCAACTTCAGCTTTGTGCGTCATGTATCTTCTGAGAAACTAAAAGGGAGATTGAAATGTATCAAATGAGATAGTCTGTAGTCGGTATGTGCAGCCCTACCACTAACATTATCAGATCTGAGAGGTAATGGGCTCTTTATCAGGCTGTCGGTTCAGCTCATTCAGCTCACCAACCCGGCGTCGGCAGCATAAAACGCTCCTCTGTTCCCTTCTTTCTCTCTGGATCTCAGTCTGGCTCGCATCACTTCCGACCGGGAGGGGACGATACAGAAGAACCCCACACAGACGACCTTGTTCACACACACACACACACACACACACACACACACACACACACACACACACACACACACACACACTCGTATGTGTGCTCGCGTGGGACCGCTGCCAGAAGCACCTTTAGGCCGAGAGTGGGACGACGGGTGCAGCTGTGAGCTCGTAGCAAGGTTAGGAGAAGACTGCACCCTTAACGCTTCTGCTGGATGAAGATGAGACGATGGCAGACGGCGTCACTCAGGAATAATCCCAGCCGTCTGAATACCCTTCTTTGTTCCACCCCTCTCCTTTGTTCTGCTGCTGTGAACATGTGCACTACATCGAGATCATCTCCTCTACAGTCCAGCAGACTGATTTCTTATTTATTTGCTGTTGAAATGTTAAATGTCCTCTCTGTCCACCCATCAGACAGCTGAGGATGCCAAAGGGCTTCTCTTCTCTTTCTCAAAGAGCCCTGAAGATAAAGCCTCACTGTAGTTCTCTTTTCTTTTTCATTCCCTCTTCTTTCACCAGGATCAAATGAAGTTGTTGAATGAATGGCCTCCTCTGTTCCAGAGACTCATCTCGTTATCTGGACGTCACCTTTCCAGCAACAAAACTGGACTGCTACACCTGCCTTTCATTCTGTCGGTGTGGCTGCTCACGACATTCAGTCAGCATTTTCCTTCAAGCCCGTGGAAGACTTGGGCGCGTGTGTTTGGTGGGCGGTTCGAGGAGTCCTCCCCCTAGAAAATGTGACTTTTTTTTTCATTAGAAATATGCAATTATTACCATATCTGTGTCAAATTTTCCCCAAATTTAGAAAAGCTAGAGCAAGTAGCAAATAAACAACACCCCAAAAAAAGCTTAAAGACAAAACATTTGTGAAAATGTTTTTCACTGTGATTTAATGTTTAATCAGATTCTAGGTGGTTCCCAAAACAGCTTGGGTGCTCCACCGACGCCTTACAGTGACAGGAAGAGCCCTGCATTCAGTCATTTAATGTGTCCATCTGACAGTCAAGACTGTTGTAGTGATGTAAATACAGGCGGCTGTGGGTATCCAGCCGATAGACTGAAAAAGCAGTTTACTGCTCTGTGGATAACTAAAGCTTTTAAACAAATCTACAGTTTTAGAGCCTCACTGAAACATTGTGCTACATGTTTGTTAACCACATTTTAGGAATCATGGCAAAAAAAAATGTGTTTATTAACACTGGTATTTGCAGTAAATATAAAAAGAATATCGGCTGATGAATTGAGAACAGAATCTTTTTTTTTTTTTCTCTCTAATATTGGTTTTGGCATTGGCAACAAAAAGCTAGTATCTGTTGTGCTCTACATATTTTATTATTTCCTTAGGAGACATTCATCTTGAAGCTGAAGCTTCAGTACGAACGAATTGCTTTTTAGATTAAAATTAAATGAATACAACTCTGTGTGGCTACCATATTTTGTCAGATTGAAAAGTATCATTTGTTAGTCAAGTTATTTGTGTATTGCGTTGCCCACCAGTTTACAGTTCAAAGTACAAGTGCATCAATATAACACCAGTGTGCAGTTTCATCTCTCTGGCCTTGTTTCTGAAAATGCAGATATGAGTTCAGAGGCACAATCGGGCTCCTTGTTACAGTGAGGCGAACCCTAACCCCCCCACACAGCAGCCGCAGCATGAATAGTGTCTTGTTCACAGGTCTTCAGAGCAAAAGCCTAAAAAAAAATTACAGTAAGACACTGGAGAGGAATCACAATTCACAGCTGCCCACTCATTCCCTCCATCACATGAAACCGTCCCAGTTTTCTAAACATTAAAAGAGATAGTTTGAAAAGTGACCGAGCCTTTGTCACAATCTTGATCTAATCCAAACTTCTGTTTTCTCACTGTCTCACGTTGTCACCCGTGTTCCCACGAAGACAGGAGCACAAACACACATAGCTGCGAGTGTTGTTGGATGAGACGACAGGAAAAGAAAGCACCTGTCTGCCGGCACCTTGCAGAAAACCTGGGTTGCTAGGACAGTGTCGCCGTCTTCCTCGAGAAACTTCAGAGCGCTCAGCCATGATCTCCCACAATGCATCACAAGGGTCCCTTTAGAGGAGCGTGCGTGCTTCCTCTATCTGCAAGACCGAATTCCACACATTCTGGTTTCCTTGCTTGAGGTTTGACAGGCCGTAAACAAATTCCTCCAGCCGGGACACTGCCCTGCTCTTACAACGTCACCATGGTGTCTGTGATGCAGAGAAGGCTCAGTTCATCTGCTCCTCGGTCAGCACGTTGAGACTGTGACTGCATGATGCAAACTCTTGCCAATCATTTGCAAACCGTCACCTGATGTCTAACAGTAAAGTCAGTGTCCGGTCACATTGTGCTGTCAACAGCATGTGCATTCACCCGAAGAAACGTATCTGAGCACACAGAAAAAAAAGAAAAAAAAAAGAAAAATAAACTTGACCGGTCTGCTACTGGCCATGAAAGCAGCTCCACTGGAGCTGCAGGCGACCGAGTGTCCTGCTTAACATTACGCCTTACCGTGTTTTCCATTTGAACCGAGAAGTCAGTATTTCCTAACCCAACGTCACTGCATGTGTATTTGGGTCTTGCCGCGCTGTGTTTGGGATTGTTTCCAGTCATTGTATCCGATTAGGGCGTAGACCTTGCGGTAATTTTGAGACTATTGGAGCAGCCTTTAATCAATCGGCATTGACCACCACATAATGTATGTTGCGTGCCGAAACTCGGCCAGCTATGAATAACAAGAGACCTTCCCGTAATGTCAGCAGAGTGCAACGCCATGTTGGTAAATGACAATTGCAGACTTCAAAAAAATAAAAAAAAATAAAAAATCTTGACGTTCTTGCTTCAGCTTCCAATTCTTCCATATTTGCTGCTGTTAAGTTACTTGATGAGCAGTTGTAGTACTACATTTCAACACAAATACCCTCACTGGTCGCTGATTGGTCCACCTCTCAAGAGTGGCTGAGCGACCTGATATGCGAACAGGGTTTCCAGAGTATAATCACAGATTGTGGATGGCGGTCGACTCGGGTGACATCATTTTCCAATTCCACCACCGATATCCTTGAATATATCCATGTCCAGCTATTTCAGTCTGCACATTCGGCCACTTCCTCCAAGTTCGTGTAGTTTCTCCTTCTGAAGAGACGCAATTTGAGGCACAATCTCTTCAAAGTCCTAAAACCGTGTTTATGTGCTGAAAGAGACAATTTCCCTCTCACTTAAAAACTATTCTGTAGTACAACTGCATGAGTTCAAGGGATCTTTTATCAGATCTGCAAAGAAAGTTTGGATTATTCTCAAATTATGAATACAAAAAACCCCCCCGTCCTCCTCTTATTTGTCCTCTTGTGGCCCTAGTAATCTGTTATATGAAAGTATTCTGGATACAAATATGTAAACCTGTGCCGAGTGTTTTTTCGCCTGTTCTGTCGGCTAATGTGGGACAAACACACAGAAAGGACAGAGGACACTAAAAACACATTTCCATGTCGCACAACTTTAATAGAATATCTTAACTAACTCTGTACAAATTGAAAAGAAATATTGCGCAAGTAACAAATTGTGAATAAGAACCAGTTAAGGCCATTGCTAGCACACGGTCCGATGTGGTAGATTTGAAGATGTCGACCGTGGCTCTGAGAGATCTGTCCAACGAGATCTACAATCGTTCTTTTTAAAAAGAGAGAAGGGGTGGGTATTAGTTTGTTGTCACTGCTATCGATGACCAGTCACCAGGCAAAGGTGTCCAACCAAACGGCCAAAATCCAAGTGCAGTATATAAAATACATTGGCACCCTCTTCCGTTTTGTTTTCCACAGACATTCTACTGAATCA
Source organism: Embiotoca jacksoni (assembly GCF_022577435.1). NCBI lineage: Eukaryota > Metazoa > Chordata > Actinopteri > Embiotocidae > Embiotoca > Embiotoca jacksoni. The sequence continues at coordinate 20,512,844 of NW_027185381.1, read as the reverse complement.
TTAGACAATAACAGAAATATTTATATATTCTTTAACAACTTTAAATGCTGAATAAGATTACATCGTGTTAATGACAATTGGCAAACAATTGAAATTTAATAAAAGAGGACGGCGTGTCTTTCCTTTTGGCTTCTTGGCAACAGAATTTACATTTGATCAAGCTTCCTGCACTCTGTCCCATCACTGACTCTCAATGACATTTGTTAAGAACTAGATACATACCAGAAGTGGTATCTTAAAAACAACCAGAGAAGTTGAACGGTCAGCAACTGGTGTAAATCTGTCATCCGAGGGGAATTTTCAACAGACTGGATGTGATGCTGTGAAATCAGCATATGTGGAGAGATATATTTGTTCTTTGTTTAGTACGTCAGGAAGGAGCGATATCTGACCGTTCCGAGGTACGACCACGTGCCTGTCTCAACATTGTAATTAGCTGTTGTGTGTCCACGCAAGTGCTCAGTTTAAATGCTTGTATAGCCCAATACACCCGGGCAGAAGTGAGCAGAGTTAATGCAGAACACAAATATTCAGTCTTTGAATATGTTTTGATTAAAAAGGGTAAGAAACAAAACAAAAACAACAAAAAAAAAAACACTTGGCAGTATTCACGTTTTGTTGACCTGCTAAAAGCCCAATACGATTTCAACCAATGAAAATGAGCCTATAAACACGGCTGGACCTTAAAGCATTCCCCAAAATGCACCACTTCATACAGCTGCATGACACTATAATAAATAGTCCTTTGACATGACAATGAACATTTAAAAAAGTAAATTAAATTCAAAATGATACATTGTATGTCTCTTAAAAAACACCATAACAAAAGAGAAACACAACCCCAGTGAAAGATTAAGTCAAAACTTTGTTCAGCAGTTTCCTGGTAAACTCGCACGTCTCTTGTTGGCATTTAAAAAACCCTGAGTAACTGACTTATTTCCATGAAGACTAAAGTTGGGATCCATTCCTTTCTATCTTTTTTTTTTTTTTTTTCTAACAATGATGTTCCGAGTTTGGCAGTAGTAACCTACTTCACCTTTCCAGGGAAGAAGACTATGTGATGCCATGGTAATTTAATTAGACAAGTCAATTCCTGCTTTGAGTTTGAATGAAGCCAAATAAAAGGAGTGAGATGGGCGCAAGACAAAAGAAAAAGAAAGTCATGCACATAGTAAAAACGCTGTTTGGTTTGCGTTCTATTGCGTTCAGATGAGAGTTCGTAAAAGGGCGGAGCCTGCAAGAGTAGGACTTGCTGATTGGTTAAGAACTGGTTTGACGGACAGCAGGTCTCCCACATCCCCTGATCACCACGGTTACTGCTGTTGGCATTCGGCAGGCTGGGGCTGTTCTTTCTGCGGACGACACAAGAGGAAATCCAGATTAGACAACAACAGGACAGACAGCTAAAGAAGCCACTGGGCACTAGTGAGCAACTAGAAGAGGTTAACAAGAAAGCAGATGCAAGAGAATGGAAACACCTGGGCTGGTGCAGCAAAGGGAACAGTGTTAGAAACCTGGGACGGGACTACAGCAGAAAATAGATCGGAAACTAAAGACAGGCTAAGGAAAATAAGAGCCCGAATCTACCCAAGTTATGAGTTGGGGGATCATAAAGACCTTGGGACTACAGGGAGAATCAAGGATGTAGTGATTAAAGAAAGACAGCAAGAATAAACCAAAGCCACTTGACGAGACAGTGTGTGTAGTGTAGGTGGGGCGCCATCCTTATTTTCTCCCTTACCTAGAAATGCATGGGATGAGAATGTTTGATTATGCCTGCAATGGAGGGGGGATCCGGGGGGGAGGGAGAGACAACAGCATGAACAAGTTTAATCATCACATTCAGACATGACAGTGAAACACAGCCGAGGTTGGTCAACAGGCACCCCGAGCTCCTGAAGCGAATCGATAACGAGGGGCTGACGGCAGGAACCGCGCCGGGAAAAAAGTCGACAACAGGCTGCTGAAGACGCTCGCTCGCAGACAAAGCAGCATTGTTGGTCACTACCAAAAAAAAAAATAATACTCACAAGGCACATAATCCTTTACTCACAGCTAGACTGGAATAGCTCACAAATGGAGCCGAGTCATCTCAAACTAATCCGCAAAATAAATGCCTCTTTCAGTGGCTGCTCTTACGTAATCACTTTTAGCCAACAGTCTGAGAAAGTGAGTGCGGAAAAAGCAAACAGGAAAACTCTGAGGGAGTCTGACACAAAGCGCTGAATGCCCGAGTTGGTGACGGAAATCAGTGATACTGTTAAAGAACTGACATCCGTAGGTGAAGCAGAATTATCCACATGTTGATCTAAACTGGAATAGATATTTAAAATGGTAAGTTTAGCTGGAATTGAATCTGGAGTTTAAGCCGAACACGACACAACTGTTCTGTAACGAACAGGCGCCTGACAATCAGGTAACTGGAAAGAAAATGTCTTGACATTTAAATATTAAAAAAAAAAAAAATATTCACATTGAGAATAGCAGAAGGAAAACGTGCAGGGTGCAAACTGACCTTGGGGTCAAAGTCTCCCTCATCGTCATCTTCATCACACTCCTCATCTTGTTCCTGAGTCACAAAAACACGAAAGCCACCGTTATTGAAGAACACGTCGCCGAAGGACTGGTAATAATGTGAAGGTTCGGCACAGACGCACACCAACCAGCTGACTGGCGCTTCAGTTGAAATGACAGTGTTTGCGAGTAGCAGTAGTAACATGAACTAACCTCTTCATCGCCCTCTTCCAGCTCCTCCTCTTCAAACTGCAACACAAACCACAAAGTCGCGTGTGAAAACACAGCCGGCCGTATGTTTAGCTTCTACATCCTCAAAAAAAAACGGTCCGTCTGCAAGCAGCTCGTCTCGTGGCTTTTCTGCGCTTTCACAACACTCACACTCTCGTCATCCTCCAGGGCCTCCCCGGTGAAGTACAGCACTGCTCTGGGAACTATTCTTTCACGGAAGAAATGACCGATCTCGAAGTCTGTGGCGAGAGTGAACTCCGAATCTTCATCCTGCGAAACGAGAACGCCACGACGGTTTCAACACGGCAAAGAACCCGACGGATTAAACGGAGTGAAAGAGGCGATGTTGATTTCTATGAAGAATAAGATCCATTTTACTCACCATTTCTCCATCTGGTGAAGCTGTAAAGTAAAACACATACATAAGTTAAACTCCTCATACTCACACGGTTGTACAATGATTGTAGAAGGCTTTTAAAAAGCTAGAAGTGGAATTTTTTTTTTTTTTTTTTAAATCCGATTTTAAAAGGCACATTCATTTTTAATGGTTGCATATTTTACACTTTTCTTATGTTTGGTTTTCTATCTTGATATCCATAAGAGGATATTTTTGAGGGTTAACTGCAAAAAAAAGCACCTCAGATTTATGGTAATCCAAATAACTGAATGTGAACACTTTTCCATGGACAAGGCATTTTGACACTTTCACAGTATTTATGTAGCATCTAAACCTGCTTTATAACTAAAACAAAAAAAAAATAGAAAAGGAAATCTGAATTTAATCAATGTGGGTCCTTTAAAATGACAAGTTAAACCGTATATCACGGGCAGACGTTACATTTGTTTTGGAATAGCTTTTTCGGGACAGCTTTGGGATTAGCTGTAATTCAACCAACATGTGAACGCCCATGTAAGGAAACCGCTACGGCGAACAGAAATCACAATGCAAGTCATCATACATAGGAAGTGACAGGTCATTAGCAAACAGCTGTGCTCCACCAGCCAGGTGGGGGAGGGAGACAACACCGGACAAATGATGACATCGTCTGACCTTTTCCTCTTCCTCTTCCGTTCAACAACACTGCATTAGAGGAAGCTGCTTTTACACTTACGAGGCTGCGTAGACACGCTGCAGTGCGTGAGGCGGGATTTTACGTCTGTCAAACAGGCTTGATGGTATTCATTCTTTACGAATACTAATACCGGATTTTTGAAACTGATATTAATGTGTGTTGAGGAAGACATTCGGGAGATAGAAAAATAAAATGTCAATAATCTCTTGTAGACTCAGTTAAAGGAGACACAATTTCCACAATGCTTCAAACATATCTCGTTTCTATACGAACATTTCTTCTTTGCCAACAAATGCACCAATATCAATATGTCTGTATTGAGCCAATATTTGCCCAGTTTAGCTCTAGTAATAATGCAAAATTCAAATTAATTTGTGAAATAAAAGAATTACTGTCAAATTTAAGGGCTAGCCAAAAAAAACACCTTTTAGTATATATACACGTACGCACCTTTGAATATCGTCTCTGGCATCCTGATAGAATAGATAATAACTGATGACATAAATTCATTTCCCCCGAGGGCGGGTGTAGATATTAAAATGAATATTAAAGATGCATTTCTGTCATATGGATGGCTCTGCAGCAGTGAAAAAAAAGTGCCAAGACACAATAAAAATGTTTAAAAAAAAAAATCCTGTATTTTCTGTGGCATCAACTTTCTAATCCAATTTGTTTTTTTGTTTTTTTTAAGTCTGCCCAACAATGAATTATACAATAAATCCTCACAATCTTCACCGCACTTGAGTCATATGCACTCTTTGTGCGTGTTCACATGACCGGTGAGTGATGCACATTCCAGACACAGAGCTGCACACCTCAACTCACTTAATAAGAAGGTTTTTATATTCGCCAGTCATCCAGCGAGACAATGACTGAACCAGTTAGTCCGACATTTGCTCAGCCAATGGACGACCAGGTCTTAAAAGTCAGAATAAGTCCAGGCCTGTCTGACAGGTTAAGTTGACTGTACGGGAAAGACGATACAGTCATTGAATTAAGGCGTATCAATAATCTCTTAAAAGATATACTAAAAATAAAATGTTCAGAACATACAACGGCGATTTGCTAAATGTTTTAGGTAGTGGCTAGATACTTCTTTTTTCACTGGTCTCCGTGCCTCACATTCTAGCTTCAGTCATGAAATGATTAGTTAGCGCCGTAAACACGCCCTCGTCACTGGAAAATGATGGTAAAACCAAAGTTGACTTCATGTACAAGTCCAGCTTCGGTGAGCAACAGACGTGCCAACGGCTCCCCCTCCACACAGCAGCACTGGACAAAATGTGACAGCAAGAGTCTGCTGCCACCTGCTGTTCAAATTAGTTCAATGCCAACAGAAAACTGGTATGTTACCGTGTTGCTACACTACCTGCATATAAACATAGATACGGCGTACAGTCCAACAGCAGGCCTACGTGTGTCTTTCTTTCTTACAGCTTTGAGTGAATCAGGATTTCTGCGTGGACTTCGCGTATGTGTGCACAGTTAACGGCAAAGCTTTGAATTTCAGTGTTTACTGCTATGCGAGATAAATACAGAGGTTGTTGAAAAGAAGTAGGAGTAGGCTGCTTTGAATGGTACATTTAGACCTCCAGAGAAGTCCAATACACTTTGTGGGTGTCTTATTTTTGTGTGAGCTCTCACCTTTGACTGGGTTAAAGAAGTTGAAGAAAGAGTCATTAGGGACCTGTTTGGTAACAGTGCGAACAGTGCCACGGCCTTTATGCTTCTGCTTCTTCTTAATAGTTTTCACTGTCACATCCTTCCCCTTGTGCCAATCTATCTGACAGCTAGAGAGAGGAATTGTGCAAAAAGGAAAGAAGTGAGAGGCAGCGGAAAGCACGTACGCAAAAAAAGGTAAAAGTTGGAGGAAGTGCCAACAGGAGGCTGATATGTGGGATGATATGTGAGATTAATATAGCAAGAGTGGACAGAAATGTTTTACGAACCACACAACATCTATCTGTTTTTTTTTTACTTCAATCTCAAACTCGTGTATCAAAACCACAGTTGAACAAACGTGTTTGTGCACTCTGGCTCTCACCCTTCGCAGTCAATGATCTCTGGCCCCTCAAATGAGAAAGGATCTGCAGCATCTGGCTCTGACTTCATCTTGTAGACTTTAGTGAGGACTGCATTGTTGAAGTAGCCGTTGGGCTCAAAGTGGAACTCTAATGCGAAACTCTGAGAGACGGATCAAAAAGATAATTTCGTTTTTAGTGTATTTAGTTTCTATAAGTGACGTGATATTGCTGCATTACTACCCCATGCGGATACTGACCATTGGCTGTCCTGGCTCAGAAAACTTGACTTGAATATCTTTCAGGTGCTTTAGGATGGGCTCATCATGTTCCTAATAGGAGATCAACAGTCACGTCAGAAGCTCGAGACACTGTTCAGAAATGTGTTGAGACGGCATGAAGAACTGAAATGTACCTGCAGCATGTCGCTGAGCATGTCCACACTCTTGAATATAGTGAGCCAGAACTCAGGGATGCCCTTTGGATCTTCTTCTGGCGTGGCTTCCTCTTTCTTTGCATCCTCAATAGCAGCTTTTTCTTTTACCTCCTCCTGTAGGCAGAATTTATTTTTTATTTTTTTAAATTCACTGTTTACAAAGATCCAAACAATTTAATTGATTAAGTTTTCACAAATGAAATCAAATTGTAATAATCCATTCCCCAAAAATAATCTCCAAGAAATTAGATAAGCATAAGATCACAGCAACACTAGTCAGCCATACAAAAAAAAGCTGTCGCCACAGTTTGTGAGCGCTTGAGTCTGGGATTAAAACCACATTTCCCAAAACCTCTTATTTGCACCCTCTTTTTTTATTTTATATTATTTTAGAAAACAGTGCCACCGGACAAAATTCTGTCAGTCTCTCGTTATTACAGTGTTGGGTAATGACATATTAATCGTTTGATAACATGGTCTAAATCTATCACTCCAGACTTTACTCCACAGTAAAGTTAATTTCAGCGCTCTCCTGGTATCATTTATGAGATTCACATGTGGTTGCAAGAAAAATCTTTTTTCATTCTCTGTTGAAAACCAGAAGAAAAATGAAAGCTGCACTTACAGCTAGCTCCTCCTCTTCCTCTCGGTCACTGTGCCACTCGCACTCCTCGTCTGTGGGTTCCGCCGTTCCTGTGACGATATCTCTTCTCTGTGACACACACACACACACACACACACACAATTGCAAAGTTCACTATTTCAGAGTGGGAATAAGGTTTATTACTGTGAAATATCTGCATATGGACGAACATTCATCTGGTAAGGCTGAAGTATTTTAAGCTAGCACACTGACATCAACACCATTTGAGGCCGAGACTGACACACACATGATATGCACACAGTACAGACAGGTGCAGCAGGATTACAGCTGCCACTCTTCAGTGTGATTAAGAATGGCAGAGTTCTTGTCACTATCTCTGGAAATAGCCTTGACTGACAAAAGGACAGCCGACTACTCGTTGTGGCAGTTTTCAATTTAGCACCAAGGTTGCGCCCTTCCTGACCTCGGGTCGGACCAGAGGCATAATTTGACAACCCTTCGTGCAGTGAACAACACAATTGATTCTTAAATATTTAAGACATCTTGTTTGTGGGCAGGCCGTTTTTTTGGTCATCATTTACAGTGTGCGCGAAGTAACACGACATAAAATGTGCAGAGGAAATTCGATATGTAGAGTGTTATAGCCAAGTAAGGAAAAGTTTTGTCCCAAAAACCTAATTTACTGTACCTTGTCAAACAGTGGCTGATAGAGGGCAGCATACTTCCTCTCTAACTCGTGGACCTCCTCGTAGAATTTAGCCTCGATGTTAGCACACTGCACCTGTAGCCTTTTCAACGCATGCACTCGCCTCTTCACTGCTTTTGGAAGCATGCTGGAAGAGAAGAGAAACATTCGGGGTTGAGGTGAAGTTTCATCTTTTATAGTGAAACTAAATTTGGAACGATGTTTTTAGATGTAATCCTGAACCAAATGCGGTGTCTCTCAACTTCAAGGATTGGGGACCACCAAAGGATGTTTTATGAACTTGAAAGGTGATTTTTGTTTGTGTTCAGGTGTGGTAGGACGGCAGGTGTCTAAAGTGATACTATATTGTCTACCTGCAATATAACTTCATTTCATTTATCAGCTTCCTCGGCTGATTAGATCAATATCATGTTGTGTATAGCAATACAACAGTTCTCTGTACTAAACCCTCATTGCATCATTTCATGGGGCTGTACACACATTCAATTTAAGCATTTAAGTTTAATATTTTAAACGATGTAAAACAAAAACAACACATCTGAAAATGCCCCTGTCACAAATCTGAGCATTTACTTTTACAATTATACAAGTACAACTCACCATCTTAGGTCACACACTACCATGTTTACATGATGGGTACATAACTAAAATTACCATCTTTTAGCAGCTATGTGTCAATTATTTCAGAATGTAACTGGAAATTTTCACGTTTTTGCATAACCAATATATCTGACCTGTAGTAAATAATTATAAAGTGGCCAAGGAACATGGAAACCTCAATGCTCTGGGTGACCAAAGGTTATGTGAAGATGGTAAATTCTTCTCTAAAGTTAGAGTTAGATAAGAGAAGATATTTAGAAAATTCCACAAAAGATTAGAGGCAAAAGAAGTTATCCTTTTCTCCCACTGCGGTCTTAAGTAGTCCAGACATTGATGAGAACAACAACAAGTTATAACCATGACAATCTTTCCACTTTTACCTGGTATCTTAATATATAGCAGAAACATGGTGTAGAACATCTGCACTGACCTTTCCAGGAAGTGAAAGCTGACAGGTCTGTCCATCTGCCCACCTGGATTTTGCATACTTTGATCCCCTTTACCTACCGAAACAACAAAGAGTAGTCATGCAGGTGTACGTCTCACACTGTCATGAAAGAAAGTACCGACTGAGATAACGCTGTGGGCTATGCTATTCCTTTCATGATTAGGGTAACTGTACATTTAATTCCAGCACACAAAGTAATGTCCAACACAATGTTCTCCACCTTAATACATAAAGCAGTTTTGAGATGCAACGTTTTTTGTTTAGCTGATTATTGTTACTCTGTAGTATTTCATATTTCCAGTTACCTTTATACTATTCTCTTTAATATCAGCGTGTAAAAATGGACATGTAACAGTTAACAAGGTTAGGTTAGGTAGTTACTTTATTAATCCCTGAGGGGACATGTTTTCGCTACAGCAGCATACAGGAAGCAATAAGATAATAATAAAAAAGCAATAAAATAGCAGTAAAAAAATAATAAATATAAAATGCACAGTATATACAGTACAGTATATATCTCTATATATATTATATACAAACAACCAAGAAACACAGTCAACAGTGTTATTGTTGTGTGAAGTATCGAGTTGAAGCAAGTAAATCAAAGTATTGGATATCCATTTCAAGGTGGCAAACAAAAATATGAGTTCTTTACCTTTATTGGCATCCATGACCAAGTATCAGCTCCTTCCTCTGTTTGGAAGCAGATCATTAATAGCAGCCGTAACAATCAACATGAGCAACGACAGGGATTGAGTAACTTATTATTACAGTTTATCAGCGTTAAAGCCTCAAAATACACAAGCGATGATTGAAAGTGTCGGCGTGAAAAAAAAATCATGAGTGACAGGCAGACCAGCTGATCTCACTTCGTCCGATCTCAGTGTTGAGCAAGCGCAGGCCGATGACGCACTACTGACGTGCTAACGGGAGTTGAGCTACCAATCTAAGTAAGCATCTCTCCATTTAAAACAACAACAACAACAAAAAAAGTAAAATGACGACCTCTGCTTTATGACAGTCGCAGAGGACCCGTCGACGATGACAGATGAATACACACGATGACGTCAGCTTAACATCAATAATCGCTCGGCTGGTTATGGGCGGGGCCAAGTAACTGACAGCCGCTATCCGGGCTAGTTAGCTTAGCACGAAACTACGAGCCAACGTGCTATGAACAATGCTTTAGCGAACAGCGAGCGCGAAGGTTAACTCTTAACATTACAACAACAACAAAAAAATCTAAGCTACGAGAGTATTTTGGGTAAAGCGGCTGAGCGACAAATCCTTTTTTTTTTACACGTCTATTACGCAGGTCGATGAAACTGGTCGTTAACTGGTGCAGCTATTAGCCAACTCCCGGCCGCACTCAGAAGCTAAGACCAGCTAACAACCGTTAGCTCGCTAGTCAATAAAAAAAAAAAGAAAAAAAAAAAAAAGAAATCACCAAGAGTCGGAGCAAAGTGTTGCGAAGACAGTTAACCTGCTGTCTGTCAAATTAGGCAAAGACTTAAGTTTCCCGAGGTGGCGGCGAAATGCTCGCGTCGATTAAATATGAGCGCTCGCGAGCTGTTTCGGCAGTCTTACCTCTTCACGAGCGGAATCCTCGCCAGTCGCTCCGCTCACGCGTCTCCGCTTCGAGCCCCACGCGCTGTCGACACACGCGCACCAGCATCCTGGATTCTGATTGGACAGCTGGAGAAGAAGCGCTTTTGGTGCTGCGTTCACGTCCTGCGTTGCAAAAAAAAAAAAAATCCCAATCTCGGGGAACACCTACAGGGGGACTACTACTCACTCACCTCTGCTTTCTCAAATGAACAGACAGAGGATAAACAAGTAGTATTTACAATAATAATAAGAATAAGAATAATATCAAATTCTAATCTCAGACTTTGTCTAAACTCTGTAAAATATCAGAACTATGCAAAACGATTACATTCTGGTTTTATTGAAGATAGCTAATACATTTATATATAATTCATTTTCAATTAATTTTAACAACTTTTACATTGACTGTGCTTATATTTGTGTGCATATGAAGACAAAGTGAAGTCAGTTCTGTTTCTGTAGCCATATAAAACAACAGAAGTGGGAGAAGAAGAGTACTGTCACAATCCCGCTGGTTAGACAAAAGGGCCATTAGATAGTCTTAGTTATCAACGGTCTAATGTCTGCTTTAATATCTCAACACAGGTCAATTGAAGTGCCACAAAGTGCCAGTGTGGTTTGCCCAAGTAGTCTGCTCTGCTGAAGTGCCCTTTTTGGACATTTAGGACTATTTACAACACGGATAAAAACAAAGAATTGTGCACAGTTAAAGAGGTTTTAGATTGTACCCATTGCCCCTTCAAGCTCTTGTACAGTTTACCACTGTGACTCTGAGTTTCAAACAGTAACGGCCTCATATAATCTCTATTTGATTTCAGGTGATCCATGTTGGGCAGGAACCTTTGGTGGTGAGTCATAGCCCATACCGCATCTTAAATTTCTATAAGCTAACTGTATATTGTGAGAGCTTCTCATGTTTAGACCACAAGAGGGCTTCATACACCCGTAAGAGATAGTGCATCTATTGGTGTGTGCACGCTGAGAGGCTCTCACGTTGTATACATGTATTAATAAGTTGTTTTCCATCTGCCCCAGCATATGTGAAAGGCTTCAACTCAGACAATGTATGACAAGCCTCGGAGGCCTATTTTAGAAAGTCTGCCAAACATATCAAACAGGAACAAATAAAATAAGGTATTGTCATGGCTTTCAGAGATGTGCTGGAATGAGTAAAATTAAAAAACAAACACAGAAAATGAAGGTGCAGTTTAATTGTTCTGTAAAAGTGATCAAATTAAAACCCTTATGAGTTCTTCTGCAGAGAGGGTGGTGTTTCTGCTCATCTGAGGGAATGTGTGTCTGTATGAAGTGAAGCTGATGATGATTATTGTAGATGACAGACATGCTACATATAATAACCGTTCTGTATTATGAAACAACATATCATTGTGAAACAAAATGCCATATTAAAGAAAAGAAAAGACAAGACATCAGAGTTATCATTTAACTGCTTTGTCAGATAGCATCATTATTTCTATTAGAAACACGAGCTGACATCAGTGGAGATTTTAAATGTGTGGCAGGGAAGTTTTGAACTGGAAAGTGCTAATAGCTTTGAGACATTTTCTGTCACCATCCACAAATTGACAAATCAATTTTCCTTTTCTTCTCTCGTCGTTAGAAAATGCATCTCAAATGAGAAAATCCACAGCCTTTTCACATCATATTTATTTAGAAATGAGGTGCTCAATTGAAAATGTTCTGCCTCAAGAGCACTGAATATGCCTCAATACAAAATCATTATTAACCATATGAGCATGTACAATATCCGAATGTTCCACCAGTTAGTAATTTTTTTCTTTTGGAAATGTGCTTTTTGCTGAAATAGTCCACTGGGTAACAGAACATAAAACCACTAAAATCCAGCCTTCCTTCTGTTTGCTATCAACCACTGCATAGTCTACACACTTGAGAGGAAGTGACAGCACTGGGCCCCTCAGGGTAGGATTGTTGTGACCAGGCTTTGTGCCTGTCACAGTGTGACATTTACCAGCAGGGTCTGTACTCACAGAAGAAATCAAATGTGATTGTGTAGCATTTGGGATGAGGCAGGGATCTAGAAACAAGTGTATAGTAATGGAGAATTTACAGTAAAAATGTACAGACGAGTACATTGTGCACTACTACCAGAGCATATTGTGGATCGTTGAGTCAAATATATCAAAGAAAAATTGACTTTAAATCAGAGGCTTTTGATAGTTTTGTGACCCTCTGCAGGTCTTTGTTGTGGTGATATTTTTAAGACAATAGTAACACCGGCAGCTCTCGCACAAAGCTGTACTTTACAGCGTCAGCCCATCAACAAGTCCCCGACTCCCAGATTACACCCCCTCTCAGTCTGTTCTGTTCTCCTGTTGAGTGGGCAGAGGCACACACACCTGGCTGTTCAAATGTTATGTGATATCTCTGTTTGTAACGGTTCTTGCCCAGCTCTGCGTGCCCACATTTCAATGTATTATAATGCAAATGTTTGCTCTGCACATTTTAAATGATGCAAGATAAACTCTTGGAATTACTGAAGAGGCATTACTGAATGGATGTCACAAAGTAAAATTCACTGATCCATGTTCTCATCATACATCAATCACTCTTTGTCTGGAATAGCGGATTTTCAAAGGCTGGAGGAATCAAAAACATCACAAACATTTATCACAATCTGTCACTAACAATCGACTTTCTGCCCTCACACTTTTCCGTTTCTTTTTGCTGTTTTTGCAACTAAGACACAGTACAAAATACTCCAACAATGTGCATGGAAGCTGTCTTCTCTAGCCTGTTAATATTTACTTATATGCTACTGTATGTATACATATGTCTTCGTTGTATGGCAAATATGTCATGTCTGTCGGGAAAAATGGGTCCCACCCCACAGTTTCTTGTGGAGCTTTTCCTTATCCAGTTCAAGGCACTCAGGATAAAGGTTGACATATGTTGTCCACATGATAGAAATCCTCTGAAACCCTCTTTTTTTTTTCTTTCAAATATTAATATCATTATTCAATATTTTCTATTGATATATTTGAATATACATTCATCTGAAAAAATACGTAGTCTATAACCCATGGAAATGGTTGAAGTCTTCATCTTGTCTGAAGAAGCAAACACTTTATCCTAAAAGAGTGCCTACAAATATTGGAAACATACTTTAACACATTTATTTGTCAATTGAGACTTTGTAGCCATTTTCAGAATTTGTATTTAAAAAACAAACAAACAGATCAGTCACATTGAAAAAGTATATCTCTTTGGGTCCTTGCTCACCAAGCAGCAGGGGGGCTGTCCAATAGATTATTGTAAAAACAAATTTTCCTTGTGGTCTTGTTCAAGTATACCACCTTTATGTGTAGACACTGCTTCAAAGAGGGTAAAGGGTCAACCAGTGGTTGTAATTTTCACATGACAAAATTGGATCAACATGACTTCTCCTCAGTTTACCAATTTTAACTCAAACTTTTATTTTTCTCAATCATTATTAGACGCTGATTTTAGTGTATATAAAACAATGATGAAATAGTTCATTTAGTTAGAGACTCAAAAGAGAAAATCCTTGACAGTTGTGAGTGTGAAAGTGTTTGTTGGATTTGGTGTTCGAAATAAAACCAATTGGTGACATGATGACAAAGGTGTCTTTTTACATGCCGCCAGATTACATGCTGGCAAAGGCTCGGCCCCCTTGACAATGAATAGAGATAAGTGGGTAAAAACAGAAAATGAATAATTGAACATGTACATGTCATCACATTTTCATGCACTGATGAGTCGATTCCTCTGCATTGATCGGTTGAACATGAACATGTATTGTACAGACAGATCTGCAGAATGATGTGTTTATTATTTAAAAGCTCTCTAATCAATATTTTTACCAATAGAAAGAGAGGCATGTTTTGTTGCTTTTATTGGTCACAGCCGAGGTGGTCTATTCAATGCCCCTGTTGTTCACCTGCACAAACACATACACATGAAACAAAGACAAGACAAGAATTGACACCCTCAAAGTGGATGTCATGATAGCCCTTGTCTTTTTGCCTTGATTGAACAGTGCCTACGTTGGCCCATCTCATCCCACTGGGGTATTGGTTTTGTGAATGAAGTGGCCAAACTCCCAGATGGCAGTATTGATATGGCCGGGGGGGTTTATGAGCCACCCTGCCCCTGCATCCTCTGTCGTCCATTAAGCCCCTCTCCTCGTAACGCACGGGTAATGGCCTATCTGTACACCATAATCAGACAGACACACACACACACACAGTGACTGTAAAAAGCCATCAAAATAAGACACACAAACAGGCGCACACACGACTAGCGGCTACATTGACACAGCTGCAGTCATTACTCACAGGAGGTAGTCTTGGGTGGGTGAGGTTGGTGGGGAGTGGGGGGGGGGGGGGTCGAGGGATGAAAAATGGCAGGCAGAACTACTATATCTCCAATGAGGTGGCTGCCTCAGAGGGACCTCAATGCGTAACAAATTCAGCAAAGCCATCGATCCAACTTATGGCAGGCTGAGTCCTCGGCTCACGCTTTCCACACTTTGAGTGCAATTTAGTTTCATCTGCACCGATAAGCAATTTCAATCATGACATCTTGTTTGTTTGTTTCTTGGTGTGTGTTGTCCTCTGCCGTCTCCATCATTCTGATTCTGCAACAACAGCTAAACCTTTTAGTTACCAACAAAAACAGCCCATAACACCTTCTGTCTCATGCACAGACACCCAATGACAGATTTTGTGTGTTTTTTCCCCTATAATTTAAGCATCAAAAATGTGACGACAAAACAAAGTTTATTCCAATTGTGACGGTTAAGGATTTTCTGTGAAGGGCATGGTTACTTTCATCATTTTCATTATTTGTAGCTTCATTTGGTTTTGTGTCCAAAATCACAGTCAGAGTCACTCAAGTGTAAGTGCTTTAAGTTAAGGTTTCATCTCAGCTAAATTAATACAACAGTTGTAACTCAGTGTTTTACAATGCCCTTCAAGTCCTGAAAGATTTTTCCCAAGCACAAGTCGTTGTTTTGTGAGGACAAAATATTTGACAATAGATGAATATGTTTCACTGCCCTGCAGTTTACCCGCAACAGATCCACGCACTCAGAATGGAGAGTTAATTCAATTCGGTTCAATTCAGTTTCATTTAGATCACGCCTATTAACAACACATGTTATTTCAGGGCACTTGACATTGTAAAGTTCTTACAACAGAACCCTATATACAAAGCACAGAAACTATATTATACAAAGGAACCCAACAATTCAACAATACCCAGCTGGGAGGAAAAAACTCTCTTTTAACAGGAAGATGGGCGCCCATTTGCATGCATGTCAATGGTTTAAAGAAGCAGATCAGATAGTTATAGTTTTAACACTACAGGTGAGGTTCATCTGAAGCTTCAGCTGCTTGATTTTCATCATGAGCTGCAGTAGTTTGTCCCCTTAGGCTGCTAGATGACAGCGGACCATTAGGGAAAGGTAAATGTAATTAGGAGTCTCTTTAGCCACAAAGCTCCGTGCCACTGCTGGAGGGGAAATGGGTTACGTAACAACATCATCGTGTTGCCTCTGTGACCGTGGCACCACCCGGTGTCCACGCTCTTAGCTAAGCAGATATATGTTTCTGGACACTTCGGGAGGCCTGAGATGAGAAGTGTTGAGTTGTAAGAGAGGCTTATCTGGACGTGTGGTAGCTTTAAGAAAATACACTTCAAGTCCATGTCATCAAACCAATCAAACTCTTTGCCTATACTGAATGTCTATAGAGTGCAGAGCAATATTAACATCCGGGCACAGACATTTGGATATTTCCATCGTTTGTTGCAGCCCGTAAGCAAAAAATTCACTTAATTGTGCAATTTGTGACCAGCGAGTTCTCAGACCCCTTAAAAGCTTGATGGAAATCATTGTTGAATGACTTTGAACTCCTTGTGGATTTTTATCCTGCTGAGCATATCCAACATGACAAAAACAGTCGATATGTGGATGCATCCGGACCACAATCAGACTTATCAGATATGACATTTAGATAAGCACAGGCTGCTCGAGAAAGAAAGGCGAGTGGGAGGTGCAACATGTGTGGCCTTAAGCGCTGATGATGTGTGGCAGACAATCATCAACGAACAGTTTAAAAGGTAAAAGAAAAGACGCTGCTTCCCTTTAACTGATCTCGAAATGAAAAAGTGGGACATTTCTAATATATCATCTTCTTTTAGTTAGGAGGCTCAGCTGTCCTTCTACTTTCCCCTTCATCATTGTAACCTGCTGTTCCTAATCTAAATGGGCCAATGCGCAACAGTCGACAAGAAGGATTTGTTTTCCTCGAGTGGAAACGAAGATCAGTTTAGTCTTTGCGCTTGATTTAGAAATCTTCAATCAACATGCTCCTTTCAGTCATAATGGGATCAAATTAAATTACATCTTCACGTCATGTGAATGTTTGTACCTTTGTGAGAACAAACTAAAGCTGAGGCCACTGGTCCTGGGAACCCATATGTTTTAAATGTTGCCCTGCTAAACATGATTAAGATAAATGGGTCTCCATCAGGCCGTGCAGAAGAACTAGCCCGTATTGACAAACAATGGCTTATGCTGCCGTCAAGTGAGGTTATGTTCACAAAGAGTTCACGTGAACACCCACCTCTTGTGGTATTCACAAACTTGGACCTCAGATTTTTCTGAAATGTATTTGTCAACATTTTCAGGAATGGCAGAAGGACATAAAAATATTTTTTTTTAATTTTGTGTGTGTGTGTGTGTGTGTGTGTGTGTGTGTGTGTGTGTGTGTGTGTGTGTGTGTGTGTGTGTGTGTGTGTGTGTGTGTGTGTAAATTAACAATACAATGTTCTTAACGGTGTAATCTTTTTTCTTGTCATTATACCTTTGCATTTCCTGCATTACATTACCCACCTGCTAGCTTGCTAAACTGTTAGCCTCTGTGGCCTCCAAGTGGCAACCAACAGGGACGTGACCCATTGCTTTGTGAACTGCTGTTATGAAGCCTCCAGTTCAGATTTTGGCCGTCACCATCTTGCTATGCTGGAGCCGGAAGTGGCCATGGTTGAACGAACTGGGGAGGAGCGCACGGTGAATCTGACTTGATCTGATTGGGAACCCAAGGACACTACACCCCGCTTACCAATAACGGAAACCTGACTGCACCACAGGCCTGTCAATAAAGCAGACTAACACCCAAAAATACCACTTTTTGAGACCTAATATTGAATTAATGATGGGAATATTTTCAGATGGAGGGACAGAAAACTAATAATAAGGAGTGACTTATAGCAAACGACACCAAATTGACTTGTGAGAAAAATTTGTTGACTTTGTATTTCATGAGAGAAGTTGAATGGGGGTCTAAGGAGTCTGAGCGTTTTTGGAGCGGACCCCTAGCGGCTCTAGGTGGTATTGTACTTTAAGGCACTTTCACATTGTCCTCATTTTTTAGACTAGGGAGCTACTTCCACCTTTATGTACAGTTTATGGTGGCTTTTAGATGCGTCCATGTTGCCATTGCCTAGCAGCAGTGTACTGATGACTTAATCACTTGAACACTAAGCATACCGCTCATGCGACTTCCACAAGCTCACAGGCTCCATATGAAGGCACCATTAGACCACCGAAAACCAGACTGATTTGAAGTTTGAAGCGGTCATGTCGGCCACCATGGCACCAGCGTGATGACGGCAGTTGACATGGACCATTGAGCATCAGTCCCTCAGCCGCTCGCCCACCCCAGAAACACTTTCTGCCACCGCTGTCATTACACATGTAGACAGATGCACTGGAGGAGCACTCTGTGTGATTACTCATTCCACTTGGCAGCTGTATTTTGACAAAAACAATCACAGTCATCACCAATCACAGAAGTTCTATTAAAAAAAAAACAACGGTGTGTGTGTGTGTGTGTGTGTGTGTGTGTGTGTGTGTGCGTGCGTGCGTGCGTGCGTGCGTGTGCGTGGGTGCGTGTGTGTGTGTGTGTGTGTGTGTGTGTGTGTGTGTGTGTGTGCGTGTGTGTGCGTGTGTGTGTGTGTGTTACATGTTACCCCAAAAGATCCAATCTAACTAATTCGCATGTAAAGACTCAATGTTCAAAAATTGCCTTTGCATTTGTCCTATGAAAGTCTAAATAGTATCAGTATGTTGTTAGGCCTCCTAATTTTTCCACATAAAATACTTTGCAAATGCATTTTTTTGTGTCTTTGTCTTTTGATCAGGTTAAATCTTAATCAGTCATGTTATTTTTCAAAAAAAGAAACCACAAAAATTATTTCTGATTTGCAAAACCTTTGATCTTAATCACAAGAGACAATCAATCACAGTTAACCAGACATCCTACAGATGGCCCATGCATAACTGTTGCAAAGTTCCATTTCTTCTTTTGTAATTTTTCCATTACAGTTTAAAAATAAAACATTAAAACGACCATCTTTAAAGAGTTGTATACTGGTCACTGTTAGTACACAGACGGAATAGCCATGACGCATTTTCATTCATACAGTATGCAGCAAACGAATACAGTCCAGTCACGCAAGTTCACGAGTGTTCGGGTAGCCACACGGGAAGCACTAGAAGCTGATATGCTCATTTTGAAGCTGTTTATCCAACATTATTGCAATTAATAGGACATTTATTTTGTGTTTTCTTTTCTCTTCATCAACAGGATGAGTCTAATGACCCCCCACAAAGGTGACCAGCATTGTTCAGCAGGGGGAGAAAGAAAAGAAATGTGGAGGATGATGAATAATAGCCCAGCTGGTCCTGTTAGCTGCAATTAGCCCGTCTGAAGTCCCACAATTATCCAGGGAAAAGCTGACACTCACAAAGCCACAATGCTGCAGCTGAATCAATACATAATTGTAATAATTATCACGCTGGTGTCATTTGTGGACACGTCCGACACTTCCTGGAAAGAACATGGAATTGGATAAACACAGAGGGATGAATGGCAGAGACGTTTTGCCTCTTTAAGTGCAACATTTCTAACAAAAGGTAGCCTCCATACCTGGTATGAGCAACTCAGTGGTCACGATAACTCAGCCCAACTAAAGCAGCCAGACTGGACTTTCTCTGCAGCTAAACAACTGTACGACACAATAATGGTCAAGTAGGAGAGGGTGCATGTCACAATCAGCTAAACCTTGAGATCAGAGCGTTTACGAAATTAATGGATTTACACAGTTTTCAAAGCTCTCTCTTGTCCCTTAAGTTAGAGGTGTGACATGCTTGAAGGAGGCCAATATGATTCTCTCTATGCCCACTATTATATTTTAATTCAATGCCAAATTAATACGCTATATTTTAGATTTTCCTTTTCCTTCTATTTCATGTTCAGAAACTTAAGACCAATTGAGCTGACTTAATCATGGAAAAGGAGCCTACATATGGCAATTACTGTATGTCACTGTTGCAAAATAAATCAGAATTGAAGGTCATTACATGCACGTTTTATCAACCTAAATTTATTTAGACTTCAGTGGAGAATAGGACCAATGTCATTACCGTTTAAGGGTTATAAATGCTACATTCTTTACATATGAACTTCCTTTGGTGTAGCTGGAAAAAGCTTTCTCTCTGGGTGATTTTAAATAACCAGTAGGCCAAGGTCTTGATAAACTGGGCTAACACAGGAAAGCAGACCTTTAGAGGGAGGAGTGGAAGGGATGTCAGTTTATCTTGATCCTGATTCAGCCTGTGGCTCTGCTGCCCTTCCCCAGACACACAAAATCTTGTTGTACTTGAATAAACCTACATTTTGTACAAGTCCCCAGCGGTTTGGAGTACAATTATTTTTTAAGTTTTTTTTATTTTTTGTTTTTTTTTTACTGACTTGTATAATATGTAATAATGATATGTAATGATGTATTTCACATGGCAAATATTTTGTGGCTATTTTGACAAATCTTTCTTTCTGATTTTAGTAACTTATAACTAGTAATTTCGTTACTATGGCAACAATAATCTATCTTTTGTATCTCTCATCTGATTGCCTCGACAAGTACTAAACTACTTGAAAGACATGGATTGAACAAAGCACAAAATTGATAATTGTTCCTGTCTCTGGATAAATGTCAAGCTTCTGTCTGTTGCTCAGTGTTTTACGTCCTGCTACTTTCAAAAAAGGTCAAGATAGGTAGAAAAAACACAACACATTACATTTTTAAAGACCAATTTGCATCGTTTCCATGCAGAAAATTGACTTAAACAAAGTGGAGAGGAGAGTTAGTTCCTCTCTTATTGTCTGTTTGCTTTATCTACCTTTCTTCAGACTAACTCTGGCACCCCGCTATAAATGAAAGAACTGTCATTTTCTGTGCCCAGGGCCATATCAGTGCCCTTTAGCATTTTCAGCCTGTGTGTTCAGGTTAAGGTAAGAGTCACACTGGGGCCCATCTGCTTTTTCTGCACCCTTGCAAGGTTGCTGCTGTGGCAGCATGTGGCCAGAGGTCTACAAATAATCCTTTTACCTCTTGTTGCCTGTGGGCACTGTGCATCACTCACAATCATGTTAACCACCAAAATCATCAGCCAAAAGCGATACAAATTCACTTGATGTGGTTGTTGCTGAGGTAAGAAACAGAGAGAGGGGCAGAAACAGGAGAGCAATGTGTTGTTCTCTTTAGCTGCCTTGTGCATGTGTTTTTTTCTCCACAATCAAATCTAATTTGTGAGGAACTGTGGAGATTGGATTGAGCTGATAAAGTGACTTAATTTTCCACAGTTGACTTTTCTTTCTGGCCTAACCTTTATATAAAACCCTGGGGTCAAAGCTTTGATAATTGTCTGAAGATGACTACAGTGTGTCCAACTGGTGGTTTGAACCATACAGCCTCATCTTTCTTATGTAAATGTTGACAAAAAATAAACATAACTGCAAAAACATGTATTAAATCATATAAAAAAAAATTCTGCAGGGTCACTTCATTTTCAATTAAAAACATATGTATTATAATCATAATAACTTGCAATACATCTGAAATTGTACAAATGTTGAAATGTAATATTCACAGTATTTTTTAAGAACACTGGGAATTTGCTAAAATTGGGGAAAGACTCTGTTTCAAACCCAAATCCTTTGTGTTACTTGGCATCAAGAGGTCATATATATACTGTATATAGGCGGCTCCAAGTTGGGATAAGTCTGATAGATTCTGCGCATTGACTGATGAGAGGGGGATTAGCGTGTTTGACGTCAGAAACTGCAAACAAATGATCCCATAAAAAGAGGAAACCTGTCTGGGGGAAAAAAGGAAAAACTCGGCACACCGCACAGCCTGGTCTCGAGAGCACCGCAACCCCACTGCCACTTGTGCCACACGCAGACAAAGGCAATAGAGAAGACTTTTGAGCAGAAAGATGCCCCTTTCAACCAGCTCCACGTCCTCCACAAAGAGCATTCGCAGAGCCGCATCTGAGCTGGAGAGGTCTGATTCAATCACGGTAAGAGAAATCTTCAAAGAAAATGTTTTAACACCCAGGGTTGTTTTAGATCACAAGCGTGAATCTGTAATTGAGTTTTTCAGTGATCTGTCAAAATTATGTTCAGGGCACCACTAAAACTGTTGGATAGCGCGAAAAAAAAAACTTGGCGAGGTGGTCATTACGCACTGACTGTGCCTGGCGCGCAACAGATCATATCCACATAGATTTAAAAAAAAAAAAAATAAAAAAAAAATACACAGGTCACAATTAACACCAAATATGTGCTAAACAGTGTGCTGTGGTAGCCACTTGATCTTAGTTTTGTCGTAGGTTTTCCCTTCATCGCTTTGCTGTTCTATTGCGCATTTGAAGATGTAAAACGCTTCCATCAAATATTCAACGAGAGATCCAAAAAGAAAGAAAAGTCCAGAAGTATCCTTTCTCTGGAGCCGTGTCCGTGTGCTCTGTTCGTGAGTTATCCCAAAAAGAACGTGATTTCTCTTTTTGGAACAGTCTCCAAGATTTGTTGGAAGACGCCAAAGCTTGATCGAGGACGCGCGGAAGGAGAGGGAAGCCGCCGCTGCAGCGGCAGAGGCTGCAGAGGCCAGTGAACAGATTGTGTTTGAGGAAGACGATGGAAAAGCCCTTCTCAACATCTTCTTCACTTTAAGGAGCTCCAAGACACCTGCACTGTCGCGGACACTCAAAGTTTTCGAGGTATTACAAAACATCAATGGAATTTCTAAAGATTTAATACATTTATAAAGGGTTTATAGCTTGTAATTACTGATTTATTAAATATTTTAGTAATGCTCTACAGATCAGTTTTAAGCCATTACTAAGATCAATTTGGTTAATGTATTGTCAAAAATCCCACTGGACCATGTTTATTTTGACAATTTCAAAATATTGCGATTATAAATGTTGGTAATGAAATTCCCACTTTATAATAAACCATCAATGTTAGTAAGTTAAAATGTCACTTGAAGGGTAATTAGTCAAAGAAATGTTTCACAGCCAGCAACCCCAAAATACGCTTCTATTATTGGATTATAACTCATCTGTAAAGGATTGATAAATTATTTATAAACCATTAATAAACTAATAGCCCATCAAAACCTTTGTAAAAGATAAACACATTTGAAAGCATATATATATATATATCATGTATGGTGCCTTTAAACAACGGATATTGTGAAGTAGGCAAGTGCACCTATTTTGGTGGACAATGATTATTGTTATGGTTAACAATTTTAAGCTATTGTATGACATTTTGCATCTTTTCCTTTGTCATTTGGTCAAAAACCATTTGACCTCCATGTTTATTTTATGCTCAAAGAAACTGTTCCACATTTTAAACTGTCTAGTGTGCATCCAGAATATTCCCCTAAACATCCGACGCTGTGCTTCCCTTAACATGCTTTGAATATCATCCTGTACCGCTGCCAGAGTTGCATTTCAGTGTGTTGACTGTATTTCAGACATTTGAATCTAGAATTCACCACTTGGAGACACGACCATGCCGGAAACTGAAGGACAACCTGAAAGGCCTGGAGTACTTTGTTCGCTGTGAGGTGCACCTCTCAGACGTCAGCACTCTGATCGGCTCCATCAAGAGGAACGCAGAGGATGTTAAAACCACCAAAGAAGTCAAATGTGACACCCTTTAACCTCTTATAAAATCAATTTATATTTTGCAGTAGTAAGCACAAAAACAGCACAGCTGAATTGTTTCCTGTTTCCTGTTTCTAGTTCACTGGTTCCCGAAGAGAATTGTGGATTTGGACAAATGTCATCATCTGGTCACGAAATTTGATCCAGATTTAGATCAAGACCATCCTGTAAGTAATGCCAGTAGCATACGAGATGAGAAATTATCCTCATTACTAGGCTGGTTATGTGGTTGAACCAATATGTCATGACACAGAAAATGTGATCAGTGATTGATATATTTGATTTGAGCAGGGCTACACAGACCCTGCCTACAGACAGAGAAGGAAGATGATTGGCGACATCGCCTTCAGATACAGACAGTAAGATACAGTCTTTTCACTAAGTAATGCACAGACAACCATAAAAAAATAGACATGAATCATAAATTTGATTATTCCTGATAAATGTGTACGTATGTTTGTCCTCAGCGGCCAGTCGATTCCCAGGGTGGAATACACAGAGGAGGAGATTGGCACATGGTAAGGGCTGCTGCATGTTCATTTCAAATGCTGTTAATATTTGGGAAGGCTGAAGACTCGCAGCAACAAGCATGAAATCAAAATTTAAACCAAATATAAATTGTCACTTCTTTTCAAACAAGCTGCTTTCTGTTTCCGTGTCAGAGCACTGTTGTGTTGGTTTCATCTGGTTTCTGACAGTTGCTTATGATTTGCCTTTTGATATTTTGGTAAATTAGTCACAGATGGGGGGCGTTATCAGAGCAATCTAGATGTGGCAGCTTGAGCTTGTCGAATCACAAAATATATCAGTGGATCAGTGGCCCAGAGACAAAGGATTTTATAAGAACAGTTTAAAAGTCAATGCATTTTCCACTGTATCAATAATTCTATTTGAACAGTGCGTGACAAAAGAAAAGTTTTATGTTTCAGCCACATAAAAAGGGAAAGTTTATTTGTAGGAATATGAATCAAAGTACTTTACATAAGACAAAAACTAAAAGAAAGAAAAAATAAATCATAAAAAACATATTAATATAATTTTAAAGATAAAGATAAAAAAATATATAAATTTAAATAATACTTAGTGGCAGTGCAATATATAAGTTATATTTTTTTTTCCAAATTAAATTGGACCTTATTCACACTTGTTCAAATGCATCTTACTTATTAATTTCCATCCCTTTTCTATGTCAAGAAAAATGTTTGCATGAACAAATACATTTTTATGATGTTACACCCCATATTAGGCGGGAAGTTTATCTCACCCTGCGGGACCTGTATACCACCCATGCCTGCAACGAATACCTCGAGGCCTTTCGTCTGCTAGAAAGGCATTGTGGGTACAGTCCAGACAACATTCCCCAGTTGGAAGACGTGTCATGCTTCCTCAAAGGTAAAGATGAGATGAGAAACGATGAAAGCACTGAAACCTAAAGATGTTTACCAGAGTTTGATTCTCTCTCTGCATCTCTTCAGAGCGCACTGGGTTTCAGCTGCGTCCCGTGGCAGGTCTGCTCTCAGCCAGAGATTTTCTGGCCAGCTTGGCGTTCCGGGTGTTCCAGTGCACCCAGTACATCCGACACTCCTCCTCCCCCATGCACTCCCCAGAACCGTGAGTATTCCTCCTCCGGCTTAGTTTCTTATATCTAATTCTGCCACATATTTCAGCCAGTGCCATGCAAATCCATGTGTGTGTCAATATCACAATAAAGCTGAGTAAACCTTTAATTTTGCTTTCCTCTCACTCTGTGCAGGTATGTCACTTTGATTAATTCAATTCAATAAAATTGTATTTATATAGCGCCAAATCACAACACAGGTTATTTCATAGCACTTAACACATAAAAGTCCTTGCAGCAGAACTTTACAATATTATACATAGAAACCCAACAGTTCAACAATTTCCACATAACATTAGAACATCAATACAATAAATATATGACACAAGCAAAAAGACTAAGCACACAGCATGAAACATCCACTGACAAACAACCAATGCAGGTCATGTAAGAAGTATTCTTTGGAATATTTAAGATTTAATAGTACATAAAGATGTATATTTTTAGTTTTTCTTTATTTAAATAAGCTGATTTGTCAGGGGAAAAAAAAGGAAAGTGCAGATTTGTGGGGTCAATTTAATGTTTTTTTTCACTGCGGCACAGAATTGGTTTTCACTCCGTAACCATTGTTTTGTAATGCGACTAGATTGAATTACCATTTTGTGATCACAAAATCTGTATTTCATTAAATTTATCTGTGTAGTTTTTTTCAATTTGGCTTCAACATGGTCACAGTTGATTTTTTTTTTTTTCTTTTCTCTTTCCCTCTTCAGTGACTGTGTCCATGAGCTGCTGGGCCATGTCCCCATGCTGGCTGACCGCACCTTTGCCCAGTTTTCACAGGTTGTCCTGCAGCCTTACAAATGATCATTTACCCGTGCATGAGCTATTATGTTTTGTCTAAAAATGTTTTGATTGTTTTTTGCAGAACCTTGGTCTGGCGTCACTGGGAGCCTCGGATGAAGATATTGAGAAACTGTCCACAGTAAGACTCTAGTCCTCCAACACCAACAACACATTAGGACTGTACACAAATGATTGAGGTGAAGGGATGGGAATAAACTCATCTTGGACTTTATAAAAAGAAAGACCCTCATCAAGATTATTTACATTGAGCCCTCTCCATGAACACTCCAACTAACTCAAGTTAGCCTCAATTTCAAGCATAATATGTTCATAATTTCAACATCCTAGATCACAAATTAATGCATTTATCCACTACATCCAATAGTTTTTGTATAGTCCCTCATCTGAAATGTGATATATAAATAATGAACTGATTGTCCACCCCAGTATCCCTTTTTAGAGTCACCCCCTTTCTGTTTTTCCCATCAGCTGTACTGGTTCACAGTCGAGTATGGCTTATGTAAACAGAATGGTGAAGTGAGGGCTTATGGGGCTGGACTGCTCTCCTCTTATGGAGAACTTGTGGTACGTTCCATCATAATCTTTTTCTCAATGCACCAATCGCAGCCAACTGAGCCATCAGCTAACCCTACATCTTTTTTTGTAATGTCCGTCCAGCACTCTTTGTCTGATGAACCAGAGACCAGAGAGTTTGAACCAGAGACTGCAGCATTGCAGCCTTATCAAGACCAGACGTACCAGCCTGTCTACTTTATTTCTGAGAGCTTTTCAGATGCAAAGGAGAAATTCAGGTACTTTCAGACAAACAAATACACAATAACTTAAAAAGACAGAGAGAAATAGGAAATAAAAACAAAAAAAGAGAAGGGTTATGTAAGGACAAGGTCAGAGAACAGCCAGCCAACCCCTGAGGCCACAAACCTTTGTAGGTCAGCCACAGCAGCCAGAAGACAGCTGTTACTAATGTAGTCTTTCTTACCAAGGCAAAATGCTGGAGTTTGATTTGGCAAACACATCAAATGTTGCCCTGCAAAACAAGTAGCTTTAGTGAGTGTTTTGACAGTATTCAATCTCGAGTAGAATACAGCACACGACATCCCTGCCGCACTGGATGAGAAAAATATGCATGGGGATGTTTGGAGAAGCGTAGTAAATATGAAACAGAGTACATCATGAATACTATTAGAGATGAATGTGTTTCTTATGCAGTGGAAATTCATGTCTCTGTAAAGCGCATATATGCATAAACAACAAGGTGTTTTTGGTCAGACAAAGGGAAGTTTCTTCGAGCCAAGTGAAATATTTGGGTTTACAACTTCCAGACAGGGCAGTTTCAATGCATACATTCAGGAGGAGCTCGAAGACAACCTGCACCTCTGAGCTCTTCAGGTCACAGTTTTGTGGTTTCTGACCTGTTTGAATTTTTCCCAGGACATATGTAGCTGGCATCAAGCGTCCCTTCTCGGTGAGGTTTGATCCGTACACCAGTAGCATCGAGGTCCTGGACAACCCACTGAAGATCCAAGGAGGCCTGGAAGGTGTGAAGGACGAGCTCAAGGTGTTGGCAGATGCCCTCAGTGTTCTGTCATGATGACGTCCTCGTCTGTGACCATACCGCTGTTGTTTGCTTCCTTCTCCGCTGAGCTCTGCGATGTCCGACATGTTACCACATCGATGTGTTCATCTTTCTGTGCTGTAAGTCCAGTATGACGCTGAGTTGTTTTCTTGTTGTGGCCCCCTGGTTGGCCAACAAAGTTGCGACCATTAAAACCTCATAACGCTGCAAAGTTTGGCAAAGTTTCCAAAGATGTTTAATGGCTCGCTGGGTGTGGATGTATTTGTAAAATGATGGGGTTTTACTGACTGGGCCATTCATGATTTTAAAGCAAAACTGTGTTGTTTGAGAAATGTGTCAACAATTGGAACCAAAATCCAAGGGAACTGTGATTAAGAATGTATTAAAAGATAACTCAATGATTTAAGTATTTTAAAAACAAAGAAATGTGTTACAGTGGAGATTAAGGTGTATATTTTAATTATTTATTTTATTTAGAAAATATTCTATAACTGCTCTATTAAAGGCTTTATTTTCCAGAAATGTGAATTCAATATATGAGTAATTATATTTGCTGGTTTATTGGGTTTAAGCTGTTTTTGTCTCGCAGTGTATTTTATGCTGTTTTTTGTCTTACAGTGTAGATCCATAGTAAAAAAGACATAATGAAACATAATAAACTGTTGATTACAAATATTAAAATAATAAAGAATTGCAAATTAACATTTTGCTGTCAAGTTTACATATTTTATTAAATTGTATTCCTTTAATTCAAGAAAAATATATAAATAATAATACTTTTCTGATCCTCTGGTGCCTGACAAGAGAAAAAGAAATCGCTAAATTATATGAATCGTTGTTTAACAATAACTGACTATTTAATAGTTTACATTTATCTGCCACAAGAGGGAGCAGTCCAGCCGGTTGTACCTGCCAGATAATAAAATCACAGCATATTTATTGAGTTTATCAATGGAATAAATTTTGTCAAAGCTCTTCTCCTGCCAGCAGCCGAAATGTGCTGTTTTGCAACGTTACTCAATGTTGAAAAAAATACGCTTCTGAAATTTGAATGACAAAACAAATGTGCAGAGACATAGATGGAAACAATATTAAGTGTCATACATACATTAAAATCAGATATATTTTAGCTTTGAAAAATTTGTGTTGCATGATCACCACCCAAATGAATGGTACTGACACCTAAATTAATGGTGCAAGTTCATATTCCCCGAATGGATATACTTTACTGAGTGGTATTTAGGAAACCTGAGGAAATATACTGCCTATGAGTATTAACACAACGGAAAAATATTAAATTGTATAAGAAATCAAACTTTCGGGAGCTTGTCCGGACATAACTTCTGCTGGTCAGGTAAGTGGCTGTGAATCAGACCTCGGATCAGCAGTCCAGCACAGAGCAGCTGTTTCAAAAACCGCCAGACAAACAAGCGGAGGTTCACCAACCGGACCAGTAGGTGTCAGTCTCAGTCTGAAGACGTGTCCAGATTTTTACCTTTTGGTGAAGACACACTTACTTACATAAGGGAACCCTCATACAGTTCCACAAAGAAAAAAGTGAATGTGCTTGCTCATATATAAAATCACATTTTCCAACTCAATGTATGCAACCTTTTGTCTATTGTGAAGCTGCCTGTGCAACATCTGGGCGAGGTTTTACTGGACTCTAAGGAAGGAGTTTACTTGTCATCTATAATGGGTGAGAAATGCTCCGATTTTTTTTTTTTTTTTTTTTTTTTTTTTTTTTTTGTCTTATTCTCTTATATCTATCGTGGATCTCCATCATATGAAGCTACATTTGAAATACACATGAAGTTCCTCACTGAGTCACTGCTGCATCCTCCCTCACTGCATCTGCCCCTGTTTATGCTCCCCTCTGGTCGGACAACCTTAGTATCCACTCCATTGTCAGACACCTTTGACCCCAGTGACTACATCTACACCTGAGTCAGAGGAAAGCCGCAGACATTGGCCACACTGATTCCACTGGATGTTAATCTTAATTACAGCAGGGCGGAGACATTGACATTTTTCTTGGAGTCGAAGGAATTACGTCTATTCTTGTTCAGTCTGCGTCCCGTGTGTAAACATTGTGATTGTAGGTTACAGTGCGTAAACGTGGAAAATGCCTATGGAAGTGTTCCATATTTTGGTGACTCTCACCCTCTCGTTCTCTTCTTGCCTTTTCTCCCTTTAAGCACTTTTCCATAAAACGTCTCTGGGCCATTTTTTTTTTTTTTTTTTTTTTTTTTTTATCAGACGTGAAGAGGAGGAGCGAGGGGGTGGGGTGGGTGTAAGGGGCGTGTTTTGGTATATAATACTTCTCACTGAGAACTTTTGCCTGTCGCCTGGTCCCTGGGACAGCCTTTCACTCACAACCTCTATAGTCTCACCAACTGGGAAACTAACTCACCTGCAATCTCTCCAACCAAATAACTTCCAACATTTTGACTACTGCCACCTGACATGGAAACCCAGCAAAGACACGGACACCACTCACTTTGCCACACCTGCCGGAGAACGGAGAACAGCAGAATGAAGGTAACCAGAAGGAGCAAATACTTTTATACTGTCCGGTTGAGCTGTGCGCGTAATGCCAGACCTCTGGCAGAGTTCTAGCGATGTGTGCTTGGCTTTATAAGTGCGAAAACAGCCTCGGGTTCAGTAGATGCATTGCCCGCATCAGTTTTGTGCAGTGTGGGCAACCGGACATCTCGTAATGTGCATACAGCAGAGAAAGTTGAAGATGCATTCATGACATGGAGAGCGCTGGGAGCTTTGCGCTTGAAGCTTGGAGGAATTTGTGGTAGAATAGAAGAAAAAGGAGATGGGAGGCATTTTTAATCATATTTTGTCTGGATGGTGCGCCGTTCGCTGGACGCGGAGCAAACAGCTGGTCTTTTTTGCCGGCAGATAGGGGGCGGTAGGTCCGAGGGTCAGTGAGCTCACTCCAGGGTGAGCAAGGGGAAAATATATGCTGAGTCTGGTTTTTCGGATAGTTAACTATCGAGCAGCCGGCTTTGCAACTTCTGGAGAGTTGTGTAAGAGTGTGAAAGCGAGAGATACCGTCGACTTTTTCCTCCAGAATAAGCACTTCTCTCAGGTGCGACACACATGGCAGCAGCTGATAATAGCCAGGGGGAATCTGCACATTTGGCATTATATATTTTAAGCAAAATACTTTTTCTGAGTTAGTAGGTCAATACATAGAACATAATTTGATTGTACGTTTTGTACAAGTGTGCGTATTATTAGGATCATGCCTTTTTGTGGAAACATCTGGCTGTCATCTCAGTTTTATTATTGCATTTTATATTCTACCTCTTAATACATTTTGTAGTTGCGTTTTGTGATCTCATGCTTTATTTTGCAACGTGTGTTTTTGTCTGCAGATCAAGAAGATGTCTTCGACCAGCCGTGCGCTGCTGTTCGCGCTGACCCTGACGCTCTACGCTGTGGAAATGGCCTCGGCAGAGACGCTGTGTGGGGGAGAATTGGTGGATGCGCTGCAGTTTGTCTGTGAAGACAGAGGCTTCTATTTCAGTAGGTTTCAGACCGTCACAAGTTTTCACAATGAGCGGCATAAATGTTGATTCGGCCTTTTTTATTTCCCTCTGTTGAATCTCTGTTGTTCGTTCGCACACATCTGTTTGGATAGCTGAGACTGTCTGTGGCTGTGTGGTATGCGTGTTTGCTATTTTTCTTTCTCACGCACTCACACTCTCACACGCACACATACACACACAGACAGAGAGACGGAAGGAGAGAGAGAGAGAGAGAGAGAGAGAGAGAGAGAGAGAGAGAGAGAGAGAGAGAGAGAGAGGGAGATTATAGCCAGCTGTGTGTCTCAAGACCTCGTCCAGGCTGCTCTGCTGAGTCTGCTTACAGCCCATACCTCTCATTGCATATGAAAGGCTGAGGCGAAGGCACACAGGACTCAGGGACACAATGGGCCGCTTGTTTACCAGTAAAGTAATAGCACCCCAAGAGGCATACCAGTCACCTCAGCACCAGTGTTCCCAGGCCAGGAGACCACACTGATGAGCCGGGTGGGGGGTGCTGATGTCAGGCTGAGAGGAAAGATCATTAACATCAATTCTGATCATTGCTTCCATTGTAGTGATGATGGCATAGCTGTAAAAGCTGGAGCTGGTAATCCTCGACTGGATAAGCTTCTGTTTGCATAGTCTGCGGTGTTTGTGACATACATAACTTCACCTTCTTCTGATAATTCAGATCGTTCAGAAAAGGTATTAGCTGCGTCCCACCCACTGCTTTTCGCCTTGAACAGACCAGCAGTTTCTTTGTATGCTGCTTGCCACAGAAGTTTTTTCTCCAATCGGAAAGATCATTATCCAATTTGGGCCAACATAGATGTGCTTCCCTTCCCCTCCCTCCCTCTTTGCCTTCTCCTCCCCCCCTGGATCACCCTCTCTTTCTCTCTCATTCCTCTTCCCGCAATCAAATCTAGCCATACCTCTCATGAGATTTCTCCAACATTGTGTGGGTCGCAGGACTTCAAACAATCGCGGATAATGTTCCCCTCTGCAACATGCTAACCATCCATCCCCTCACCTTATTCTTTTGCACCTTTTTCTCTCATGTCTTTACACTCTTGCTCTTTTGTTATGCATTGTTCCCCTCTGTTTTGACCCTCTCGCTCTATCTCTCTCTGTGCACTGATCCCCTTTCTCCTGTTTTCTCTACCTCTCTGCCCCTCCTCTCCAACATCCCTCCTCAGCCTCTTTATCTCTGCTGACTTGACAAAGGACAAGGTCACAGAAGAGTTTCCATTTTATGTATTTGCTCACCCTAAGGTCTGTCTGAGAGCTTAGCCATCTCTTTTGGTCTCTACAGCACAGGGTGTTTACTTGTGTATTCACTCATTTAAAGACTTCCAGATAGCCCTAATCAGATTACCCTCTACAAACAAAAAGATTTGTTGCAGTTGGTCATAGATTTCCTTTTATCCTCTTTGCGCCAAAGGCTGCTATGATTGTCGAAGTAATCCTGCAAAAACAACCTAGATTCATTACTGATGCCAGTGTTGTGTTTTCAGGCCTTAACCTCACCCTCCTCATTGCCTGTCTTCATTGCTTGCTGTGTTTCTCCTCAGGTAGGCCAACCAGCAGGGGTAACAACCGGCGCACCCAGAACCGTGGGATCGTAGAGGAGTGTTGTTTCCGTAGCTGTGACCTCAACCTGCTGGAGCAGTACTGTGCCAAACCCGCCAAGTCCGAAAGGGACGTGTCGGCCACCTCTTTACAGGTCATACCCGTGATGCCCGCACTAAAACCGGTACGTCTGAGCAACAACAACAACACACCAGTATGGGAAACAATGCTAATCCTGGTCTCTTATCTGTCCTGCCATCTACTGCGCACCTCATTCACCCCTATGTCACTGACACTAAGTACAGACTGATACCCACGCGAAGACAGGTTTATCTTGTTAAATGGTCAATGGTAAGCAGTTACCTGCCATGCAAAGTGCTGACCGTCGTGGAAAACAGCAAGACCGTCACAGCACACTGCATTAAGGAAACAGCAGAGTCATAGTCGCAGACTTAAGTGCGTTTGTCTGTGAGAGAGTATGAGAGATGGTGGAGACCATTGGTCTGTAACAAAACAGTGTGTTCTGAGTGTGATTATTAGTCACAGAACAGCGAGCTCTCTAAATGAATTGCCGGTCAAAAACACCCCCACCTGGCCTGCAGAGCTTCTCTGAAATATATCTTAAACATGGGAGGGGGATTGTCAAAGCATTTCAGATCTTTTCATTGCAGTCACAAGACTGAGTTATGGCTGCTTTCCAAACCTCTTAAAAACCCTTAAAAACTTTTTTCAGAAAAGCCTAGAAAGATGTTTCAAATGTTTTTTCTTTGACTTGTCAGAAAAATCTGTGTTGGTGACGTGACGTGGCTAGAGATTTAAATAAAAAGAATTAAATGTTGTAAATGTCAAGAGGAATGTAATGGACTTTTTGTCTGAAACGTAAAAAAAACAGGCTGCAGGGGAATTAGTTTGGACATGTCCCTCGTTTGTCTTGGTAGCGAGAGTTGATGGGTACAGCTTGCTCTGAGGGCCAGCTGTTCTTTGGCTATTGAGAAGGCTTGGAGTGAATGAAGGGGGATAAACACTCTTCAAGTGGCAGGACCAAAACAAGCCATTCATATGGAGCACTGGCTACTCACGCATAAATTCTGGTTTCGCTGCCACCACTCCCACTTTGTCTCAATCTCTGGTGCTCAGGACAACACTTTGCTGTTTACAAGAGCCTGCTGTGTAAGAACAGAAGTTTAGAAATGACAATGTGTTCATGTGTTGTTTCATTGGATCTTATGTTACGCAGTTCATTGGCTGAATGACGACTTGCTGCTCATACGTATATGAGTGACCGCCCTTCCCTTTGACTGTATGTTAAAGAGGCTGAATTAAGCACTTGTTGATGGCTTCTCTCAGTCAAGGAAACCAAAACAAGGGCAAGTCAGAGGCAGGGCGAGTCTGTTATGACGTTCAGTACTATAAGAATGACATTTGATTTCCATTTTGCTGGCCTGACAATGACTGAATGTTTTCATAAAATAAACAAGGCTTTCCTCCATTATAATAAGAACTTGTACCGTATCTTATCACCCCTAATGAACTGACTCACTCTTTTCCCTTTTTTCCTCTATTTTCTCCTGCACGCCACAATAGGAAGTCCCAAGGAAGCCGCATGTGACCGTTAAGTATTCCAAATACGAGGTGTGGCAGAGGAAGGCGGCCCAGCGGCTCCGGAGGGGTGTCCCTGCCATCCTGAAGGCCAAAAAGTCTCAGAGGCAGGCGGAGAAGATTAAAGCCCAGGAGCAGTCGATCTTCCACAGGCCCCTCATCAGCCTGCCCAGCAAACTGCCTCCCGTGTTGCTCACCACGGACAACTTTGTCAACCACAAATGAGCCCGCTGCCAGCCCTTTGCACAGACAAGAGTTTTGAGGGTGAAAAAAAAGACGAGGGGATTATAGCTTTGTCTCTGACGTCATTTCTGTGGCAGTCCTCTTTGACCTCCCCTGCCCTGTCCGAGCCCACCAATCCCTCCCCCTCGCTCTCCTCCACTACGTCTTGAACCCCTGGCCCTTTTTCTAACGCCCCCCTCAACCCCCACCCGACCACCCTCCTCCGGCACACAAACATGCCTTCACATTCTTCCTGTCTGAACTCTTTCGCTCCCTCTCTCTTTCAGTCACTGATACAAAAGGCACAAATACAAATGTTGAACAAAAAGTTAACAATTCGGCTGAATGCAATTCAGGTGGATCCTTAAGCAAAAGAGAAAAGGGAAGTGAGAAAAGAAGATGAAAGAGATCGGTGGTTTGCAAGTGTCAAGAGGACACCTAGCGGAATGTTTTTTGTCCTTGTGGAAGACAACTGAAAGTGAAGAGCAGCTTGCATGAAAGAATCCATTCCACATCATTTTTCCTGAGGCAAAAAGAAAATCTCTGTTAGTTCTTTTCCTTATTAGTTTGCACCTCTACCTATAAAGGGACTTCCACACTGTAAGGAATTATTTTGTAAAATTAGATTCCTGTTCCAGCACCTTTTGATCACAAACAAAAAGCAGAAAAGAGTCTGCAAAATTGCACATTGCCACGGATTACGTCAAAGTAAAGAAAAAATGGCACTATTTTTTTATGAACAATGAACGTGTAGCTTAAAAAAATGTCATGGTGCTAGCTTTGGGAATGGACTCAAAGAAGAGGTCGAAAAGCACGTTTTTTTTTTTCTTTGAATGAATTTTAAAACTTTCCGTTTTAAGGAAAGTGTGACTTTTAAAAAAGGAAAATAAAGGATATGGGGGAGCTCCTGGCAGTGGCAATGTCAAGAGGGAAGAGTCACTGAGGAAAAACATGGGCTGTGTTGGCGAGTGCTAGCGGCTGCTCATTTCTAGTTTGCCAGCATAAGCGGCAAAAGGGGGGACCTGAGATCTAGTCCCTGTTCCTCCTGTCCCTCGGAGGCTGCCGGACACATGGAGCAGTGTGGGGACACATATTGGACACCGTGGACCGCCTGGATTGGGACAGTACTATAGTTCTGGGACAGTACTCCCTGTTTGCCATGGCTTTGCAGACTGCTTTGACATGAAGTAACATGGCATGGACAAAGAACGAGTGGGATAATGATGATTATATTTTATTTTGTCTTTTTTCATATCAATGTTTCAATGAAAAAAAAAAAAAGGAAAACCCTGTCAGTTTCTGGTACCGTGACATTCCTGTTTTTCCAAGTTAGGCATTTTTTTTTTGTTTTCATGGTTATTGTTATGATGTTATTTTGCAGTTTTTAAAGAAAGGCACAAAATTTCAATTCAAAGGGAAAAAAACAGCAATAATGTCAACTAACATTTTATTTTTATTGTATATCAGTAGTATTCACATGCTTTTGCCTGAAAACAAATACTTGAAAATATATATATACACGTCTATATATATATATATCTATGTATAGATATATATAGAGATATATATAGATATATAGATATATAATTAGTTTCCAGGGACGTTGTGTTATTTTCCTTTAGTCTGAGCTGTATCTTGCGTAATGAGCCGCCAAGCTTTTTTGTTTATTTGTTGAAATACAAATAAGGGCACTGTATAAAGGCATTATTTATTTTGTTATGAAATATATTTGAAAAATTGGTCCAAATAATATACGTAGCACTGATGCTCAACTGACGGATTTATTTTTTATGATCTCTGTTTTCCAATTGGAGTTGTAAGGCTTTTTTGTAGATGCTTTGTACCAAAAATAATGTCTTTTTTTTTTCCTTTTTTCATTTGCCATAGTTACTTTAAATTAATATTTTAACAGCAGCATAGCCTGGATTGCTTAGGCTTGTTATGTCACAGAAATAGGCACATACTCTGAATACGTTGGTCTGCATGGATTTCCAGAAGCCTGTCAGGGTTGTCTGAGAAAAGGATAGCATCAGTGAGTGACTTTTTCATTATTGGAAAAATAACTGTTCAACATTGATTGTACTCAAACCCACTATGTTTTTGAAGCCACTTTAGTATTGATGGCGGGGAGAATGATCAGTCCTTCATTAAATCATGTCTTTGTAATTGTGCATGGTGTCCTATGATCTTCTACGGAGCATCTCGTGTGCCAGTGCCATTGATGCTGTTGTGTGTTGGTTGGGTCATGAGGCCATAAATGCCCGCTTAGCTGTAGATTTAGGGTTTAGCTTTCATTTGACCTAACCAGGTCATCATATTGATGCCCTAATTGGAGGTAATGATGTCACTATAATGCTAGCAACCATCAAAGGTCACCAAAAGGTCATTGTCTGTCAAACAGAGACCTATCTATCTATCTATCTATCTATCTATCTATCTATCTATCTATCTATCTATCTATCTATCTATCTATCTATCTATCTACCTACCTACCTACCTACCTACCTACCTACCTACCTATCTATCTATCTATCTATCTATCTATCTATCTATCTATCTATCTATCTATCTATCTATCTATCTATCTATCTATCTATCTATCTATCTATCTATCTATCTATGTCTCTGTTTGTGAAACACAATGTTCCTGGTCTTATGCATCATCAGTATGTTTCTGTATTCGCATGGCATGTGTGTTTGGGGGTGGCATTCTCCCCTCGCAATCTTCCAATAATGCATCCATTATGCATTCGATGAAGGGCTATCACGCTGAACCATTTCTGAAGCACTCAGGAAAAAAAAAAGATCTGTGCTCTCCGAGGGAGAAGTGGAGTAGTTGCTGAGTTCAAGTGATAACCTTGTTGTGGAAGGGCAGCTGAGGTTGTTACCCATACCTGGTCACAATGATACAGTTCTCTGTGACAAACCACTGAAGCCCATGTCAGAAACAAGGTCATTCTGTGCCACATTATAGTTTCCTCCTCTATTGTGTCATGCATCATCCCATGAAATGGAGACTTAATGGATACTCACCATACTGCGGTGAAGAGTCAAGAGAATACATTATATCTTTTTTCTGTCAGAGAGATCTCAATTATCAAGGCTGCATCTTGTCTCTAATTATATTCTACTTCAGTTGTGCAACAAAGCAGGCAGTGCAATTATTATTATTATTATATTATTAATATTATTATTATATTTTATATTTTATTTTATATTTTCCTGCTAGGACTGCATTCATTCACTATTGTAATGTTCAAACAGGCTACTCTAGTGTTCTTATGAATGGCGTGAAAGACAACCACTTCTTTTCGCTGAATATGAAGAGATATCTTGCCGAGCAACGGCAACTTTGTCTGTGTCAGTAGCTCACTCAGCCTGTGTGTATTTTATTGATTTAACCTCTGCACGCTAGAACGTCCGAAATGCACAATTCATGTACTTTCATTTTTAATATCAATAAAAAACATTTTATCAAACATACAAAGTCTAAAAGATGTACTGCTTTGTTCGGTGGATTTGCCAGTCTTGGATGTGGGCTCACAATTGCCTCCGTGTGTTGAGCTTGAGGGCCATTTTCAAAATATTTTTATATCAATTCAACCTCATGTACCCTGTAAATTATTTATTACATCTTGAGTCCTTGCAAAGAATCTCCAGTTGCTTTTAGCACCCTCTCTCTTCCTCTCACCCACCAGCCCCCTTTCCCCCCTCTCTTCTTGCTCTCTCTCAGTCTGCCTGCCTCTACTGCTGTCCTTCTGTCTCTGTCTGTCTGCTCTGTGATAGGGCACAGTGTGCCAAAGTGGAAATCAGCTCTCTCAGAGTGACAAGCTGGCTGGTCGCAACTCCTCAGTCCTTCCTCTTGTGCATGCCACACTAAAACCTGACCTGTTCTCGCTGCCTCTGACACACCCTTCCGTACATCCATCCCTCCATCCTCCGGTGGCTTGTTAACTACTGGAGCAAGCTCCACTTCAGTGGCTTAGTTTAGTAACCGACATGTCTCAAATTATCACATGCATGTTCTGAAAATGGCACAACCTTTCATTGTTGACATGCATGCACATACCCACACATGAGATGTCTGTTACCGGGCAGATTTACAGCATAGTATCTTTGTTCCCAGAAGGGAACAGTTTGGGGCACCGGGGTTATCTTGGTTCAGCAGAGTTTACTGTAGCTATTAGTAATGTTTTAGGCTGGCATCAAAGACTTTGAACTTTACAGCCAGAAGTGAAGAAATCTTTTTTCTTTGGCTTTAGTGCAAAGTTTTGTCTTAACAGTGATGAGATGCACATGTGTTGCTTCTGGCAAAGTGGAGAAGCTGGTCGGCTATCGTCGTAGAGGAGCTCATGTTCTGTGTTTTATAGTCATAAATCGCTCTATTAAATCACCTTTGCCTGTCTCATGAAACCTTATTGCCCTACAAAGGAGTCCATTCCCCAGCAGAAAGAGGGAAAAACACTGAAAGTGTACGTTGTCAAAAATAGTTTGTTTCTGAAGGGTGGCTAGAGGCTGTACAAGTCCACACACAGCATGCACATCCTGAACGTGCACGTAAACACGTGAATTTTTTTCACATACTTTCACCTCTGACTCACTTCACTTAATTGATCAATTTATTATTAGTGTAATGTTCTTTATGCATCATCCCCAGAAAAATGCTTTACTCTTACTGACACAATCAGTGAGAGTGACACTTAATACACTCTCACACAGTGACTGTGTGTGTGCACACTCTGGGACTGAAACTGTTCTGTGCAGGTGTTTATACAAAGTATGACTGAACAACTTGGAGATGAGATCAGGCACTCTCTGGTCCTCAGGGCTCATCATGTCACTGCAATGCCTGGCAGGGCAGCGTCTGGCACAACATTAGTCAACTAAAACAAGACAAATCAGGCCAAAGTATCGAGATCATTAACAGTGATAGCGCAATGGTTTGGCGCAGTCTAGAGAGTACGATTTGAGTATAGACAGATCAAAGGAAATTGCATTCTCATTTACTGTGGAATTACAGAGTGTTTATGACTTTGTAATGCAAAAACGTGAACAGAACTTAATATGTGGAAGAGTACACGTTTTTTTCTTCTATCCAAATTATGCATGTAATTTTGGTGCGTGCATTTTTAACTTGTTGCCAAATTTGAAAGGACCTCTGCATCTAAATTTGGA
Organism: Embiotoca jacksoni; assembly: GCF_022577435.1. Lineage (NCBI taxonomy): Eukaryota > Metazoa > Chordata > Actinopteri > Embiotocidae > Embiotoca > Embiotoca jacksoni. Next base: position 20,473,405 of record NW_027185381.1, on the reverse strand, counting down.
GCCTGGACATAAAATCACTATAAAATTATCCTAAATAAGTAAACAATAGAAAGAGCACAAAAAATGCCACCTCAACCTAAAGTGGAGGAGCCAAATAAACCATAAACCCAAACCCACGCATACATCCCCATCAGAGAGGCCTCCTGAACTGTGGAGCGGAGTGTAGATGTGGGTGGCACAACTCTCCCAGGCCTGACATTGGAAACTGCCAAAGAGCACACTAGAGTTAGTTGTGGTTGGCCGGATGCACGGGATGCATGTAAGGCCAGGCCAACTATTGAGGCACAGGGTTTGGCAAGCCCAGACCATCACAGCCCAGCGTGGCCACACAGGCCAATTAAGACAGGCCTTCTCCTCTCCTTTCTTCTCCTCTCCTCCTCTGTCTATCTCTCATCTCTACCTCTCTCTTTATCTCTCACTTTCTCCCTTGTACTCCCTCTCTCTTTCTCTCAATCCTCACAAAGCGTGCTCACACATTCCTCTTTTCCCACTTTGCCTCTCTAATTGCTGTGGACTGAAAAGGGGATAGAGTGAAGGCAATGAGATTGAGAGAAAGAGACAGTGAGAGGGAGAATTAGAGGGAAAAGGGGTCATACCACAGAACCTCTATGGCCAGGACAAACTGTACTGGCCCCCTGGAATAGTCAAAACTCCTGTGTGTGGTGTGTACGGGATCGAGCGTCCAATGCTCTCTCTCTCTCTCTCTCTCTCGTTAATTACACAGAAACATAACCGTTTGGCTAATTTTCCCCCAAAGAGCTTAAGTTCATAATGTGAAATATAATTCAATCTACATCCTTGCATGGGCTCTGAGGTGGTTACAGCAGAGCCAGAGTATAAAGAGGGGATTGTGTTTCTTCAGCGCCCCACAAAACTACCTAATTGTTGATTCCTAATCAACCAGGAGCTGCGGCGAGGCGTTTCCTAATTATGTAACCGTAGATTCTGAAATATTAACAATGAAGTGGAAGTTTTAGTGGATTTTCTACAAAGAAAAACTGTGTGAGGAGAAGAGAAGAAGGTCAGGACTACTGAATCTTCTTCCTGAATCAACTATGTGTGTTCATGTTGTTTACATCGCTCAAGTTGTCATAATCATAGGTCTTTTCTTATTTTCAACAAATTTACGTGTAAAATAAAACATCTGAATTCAATTGTGTGATAATGAGGCAAAAACAAACTACTTAGGCACGCAAAAACAACTTCACAATGTCAGTGTTTGTCTTTGGTCAGTGTCTGATCATGTCTTAAAAAGCAGGAGAAGGATACACGCAGCCCACTCATTCTCTATATATAGAGGGCTTCGGATGCTACACTTGTAAAGTTTTGCAATTTTGAGGCTTTTGGTGTCTTTGTCAACACACAGCGAAAGGTCAGAGATGTCAGAAACAGCAGGGCAATGTGGATGTGACAAAGCCCTTCGGGTAGCCTGAATTCTGGAGGGCCTGAACATGGGAAATGAAGTAGTTAAGCCATACAAAATCATAACAAAGGGGGAAGTGGTTTCCACTGTGGTCACTGGGTCATGGCATGACAATTTCCTCTTACTGGAAAACAAGGGGGTCGCAGCTTTACACCAAAATATACTCTGTGTGTGGTGCAGAGACTGTCTGGGCTGTACTTATTCACAGGGGTCAAATGTTACACTCTGTGGCCTCTCACTTTTAAGATTTAACACTATGCACATTTTCAAACAAACAAAATCCGTCCACACGATCTGTAGTTTTCAACAGGGAGTATCATCACTTTTGACAGTTTTTAAATATTCATGGACTTGTTTAAGGCAAAATTTAATTGGAGGTGTTGCAGGAAGAGTGAAGTGGGTGGCAGTAAATGTTTTAAAAGCAAAATGCTGCACTTAATTAAACAAGGAGGTCAGCATCTTGTAACGTTTAAGGTTTCTGAGTTTCTAACTTTAACATTATCCAGGTGGGTCCTTACTTCACTCTCTCGGGGCATTCATCATTGTTGCACGTCAGTGTCACTATGTGGGGGTCACCAGGGCACTACCTGGGAATATACACACACCACACACACAAATACACGTGCACACACCGGCAATGCCTCCCTGCCATGATCCATTAGGCACATTAGTGGGAAGACAGTGATGGGTGCAAAACTGTGGCAGATAAACGAACCCTGCTGGATGCATTTTAGTCTTAATGCTAAACTACAAAGAAGTGCAACTTTTAAACCAAAGGCAGACAATCAGTGATGCTGGCACTTGTTGTGGCAGTAGAGGCGCAATAAAGCAGGCTGCACAATAACCAGGGACACTCCCCTCTATGTTTGAACAACATATAATTACAGATCAGGATAGGAGAGCCCATTCTGAGGGGAAAATAGCAATCTCTCTTAATTACAAGGCAGGCCATGATCCATACCTATCCCTCACTTCAAATAACTCTTTTAGATGACTCTCTGTTGGAGTGGCTGGCAATATTATTTCTGTTCAGGTAGAGATAAACAACACAAGTCCTAAAAGGGTTACCAGATAAACTGAACTCTATAGACCGACAACGGTAAATTCAGCTGGAAAAAAAACACATTTGTAGTTTCTGAAAGTTTTTAAGTCTTACTAAAAATACAGAAAAATTGAATGATGCCGATTCAATAGAAAAGTAAAAAAAAAAAACCCACAAATAGCAATGAAACAAACTTCTCTTCTGCATGTTTTTTTTACTTCCATTTTTATAAACCATTCACAGATCCCTGTGGATGTTATTATGTGCTTTTGAATGACAAGTGTTGAGTTGGACTTTTGTGCAACACTTGAGTGCGTTCCAGCATGTGTGTCCAGCTGTCATGCTCTCACACACATAAACAGGCTCCAGTCTCAAGTCCCCAGTGAACAGTGTCAGCATACAGCTATGGTGGAGGTTCCTCTCTCTGGCCAGATGAGCATTTTAGTTATCTTCCCCACATAAACAAGATAAGCTCCATTTCTTTGGCCCTCACCAAGGCCCAGAGGTTAGAGAGTTTGTTCCTCCTATTGCTCTCTTTCTCTTCCTCTCCTTGACCTTTTTTTGTGCAACTTCTGTTTTTTGGTGTTGTACGGGTTTCTGCAGAAATCGTGTGCAAAATCTCCTCACTCATGAAATAATTAATATCTGATCATTTATTTACATAAAGCCCCAGTAAATTCATTTGAATTTTTTTTCCATAATTGCAAATCAGTTTATCCTGGAAAAACAACTACCTTTTCTAAGAATGACAGACATTTCAGATGTGGTCATAGCCCACGCACCAAAGACGCACAAACACACATACTCAACAACAACATGGCAGAAGAGCAAAAATATTTGTGAGGAAATTGCTCGAGAAGGACATTGCAACTGTGCCATTTGGCTGCCCTAAACCATTGTCTACTGAGACTTGCCATGAAAGCTGGCAGCAGTTGTTTGTGTCTGCTGTGCCATCGTTGAGCCCAAAACTGTCAATTTCATTCTCATGCTTCAGTAACGTGGATGGGAAGACATCCAGAAATGCCACAACAGGAAGACTATGTATATACATATGTGTGTCTGTATGCATATGTTTGTGTGGACTTTTATGCGGCAGTGTCAAGTGACGGCAACGTTTTCTGTGTGAAAACCCACACATACACGGGCAAACATAAACAAACAAACAGGCATACATAAACACACATGACAGCAAACATGGATACATAAACATATGCATGCACATTTACACATGTTAAAATGTGAACACATGCACGCACTTATACCCACACATACATACATACACACTCATGCATTTGTGTTCATGGAGCCCTGCTAATGATGGGTGGCAGTTTGATGTTTGTGTGTGTTCCAAAAGAATTGGCATTACTACTTGGGCCAAATCAGCAGCCAACAGCAGCAGGCTATTAACAAAACTGTTTCTTTGTTTGCTTTTTTCCTGTTTTTTTTTTCCCTTTTTTTCTTGAGAGGCGCCAAGCAATTAATGGTCTGCCTATGGGAGACCAGTAAACTGTGGCAAACTCGAGAACATATGCACAATAATACAAGACGTGGTGGAAGAAGAGATCATATTATGACAAGCATACATTTATAATTCTGATCTGTATTACAGGGTAAATCAAAATGAAGACCATGTTCTGTGTCCAGCTGACATCCAAATGGACTCGCCACACTTAAGACTATCCTGTTACCAAAGTCAAAACCTGCAGGAACATACAGGGACGGAAAACTGTGGTGGGAGATAAAATCACTATGTTGGAAAAATATCCTCCAACACATGATAGAAAGAGAGACAATTTACAAACAGTTTTCTACTTCTTCTTCAGCCTGGTCTTACTTAATCAGCCGTATGATATCAATCTTAATTGTGCAATTAGGATTGCACTCACAAGGTTTTCAAGAAAGTCTAATAAAATAAGATCACATGACGGACAGGGAGAAAAACATGGCTCGTTCATGGCCGCAAGGTGGTAAAACTACAGCACTCAAATGTAAACAACTTCTGATGAGTAGCTTTTATCTGCTGTTATATTGGACCATTTTAACAAAGGTGATAAGCAGCACAGATATGAAGGGCAGGGCAGAAAAAGGGAAAAATATAATGAACATTTGCATTAAGTGCTTAAGATCTAAACATCTTGTTAATTACTTTTCTCACTTGAATGAATGAATGAATGAATAGTGTTGTTCTCAAGCTGAATAAGTCATTGCCACTGATACCAGGTTTTTTTCCTATAGTTTACACGTGCTGTAAATTTAAGTTATTCTGAAAAAGAGTGTCTCCAATTTGACTATAAAAATAAATACTATATGAAACAAGCAGGTCAAACTGTAATTTGAATAGGATTTACATCATTTCTATATTTGGAGCGTTCTGTATTTGACATATGTAAAAAAAAAAGAAAAAGAAAAAAAGAAAAGAGAATCAAAGACAGTCCACATCGCATTATTTAGTGCTGAGTATTAATGGCACGCTGCCAGCGACCTCACAGGACACCGGTCCATGGTTCAGTATCTACACCTGCTCTATCTAATAGTACAAAAATCACTCCTTGAGTGAAGAAAAGTGAATAGATAATTTGAGATAAATGGGGCAAGTGTGCAGTGTGGATGGGCCTGATTAATGTTCAGCCACATCATGATAAATTAGAGGATATGGCTGGGCCATAAAGGTGGCAGAATGGGAGATAATGTGGATTTATAGACCTTTGGTGGCAATGAGGACACAGCTCATGTACTCATTGTGGAGTGCATCTGAGTGCAGCAAGTGTAAGTACCTGTGTACTGGCTTCCCTTTTAAGGACAGTCAAAATCAAATGCCAGAATGAATTAAATCAACCATCATCACAGTTCTGTGAAAACCTTGACAACTAAAATTCTTAACTTTTAAGAGACAAATAAAAACTGCCTGGTTTGAAATTTAGTGATAACGTCATATTAAGATGTCATCAAAAAAATTATTAATATGAATAAATTATGATTTTATGTAGTCATTAGGTTCAAAACCCATCTGAAAACCCCAAAATAATAACATTTCCAGATGCTTTTATTTCGCTGCAGAGTGACAATCATGATGTTCAGTCATTCCTGAGAGCAGGAATCAACTTCCAGTCTTCTCAGCAGGGTTTTAGCTGTGCATTACGGGGTAATAATAAAGCTATAAAACACCCTCAAAGTGCCTCCATTTTATTGTAATTAACTCAGAACATCATCAGTAATATCCTGTTCTCACATGAATGCTGATGCCCTTTGGGGTTTTGAATCACGTAAGATGATGTAACTGTGGTGGTTTCACCTTAACTAGACGTTTTGGGCAGGAAAATTAGCCGCAAATCCACGTTTATCTCCCTGTACATGTTGGCTAATTCATATTGTGGTATGTGCATGTTCCTGAATGCATGTCTGTGTATGTAAGTTCATTTTTAGTGGGTGTTCAAAACCATAGATGTTTTTTTTTCTTCTGGTATTTACATGTTAAGTGTGTTTGTGAGAAGTGGCTGCAACAGGTAACCAAGAATTATCCAGTGGCTTGCTCCCCAGACAGACTTGTGCGTACATAGTGTGCCAGGCTAGTAATTGTGGGCTCGGAGGGAGAGAGGCTGTACCAAGTTAGTCTTATTATTATCATTAAAGCGAGAGTTAGCTTTCTGTCTGAGGCCAGGTTGAACAGGGAGATGTTCCTCCAGACAAACTGCTGCTTACAAGCCTCCTGTTTGTCCCAGAGGTGCTCAGTGAATCAACTGCTGCCTGGTAGCAATTACTGACAGGTCATCACTGCAAATAACAATTTGTCTTTATTTGACCTCCATACTGACACTAATTTAAAAAATTGTGAAAATAAGAGGTTGTGCTGATGGTTTCAGCCATCTCTCTCTGGCAGTGTATTATCACTTATTAGTCCTGAAGGTTTGAACACCTGCAGCCCTGCAGTCTGATAAACAATGAAGGCTGCTCAGCTCCCAGTGCTGAGAGCCGACTGTGAGTCTCTGTGTGTGACCAACTGTACCTGTACTTCAGCTCGGGTCTCTTTTAACACATGTAACTGCTCAGACAGCTGCTCAGCTCTCCTATGACTGTATTAAGAAACAGAGAGGGAAAGTTGGGAGGGGTGGTGAGGTCCTGAAAGGTGCATTTATTTGATCTTTTTTCTTGCTCAACCTTTATTTCAGCTGCAGAAAAAAAGCAGACAAGTGATACACAAACAATGTTAAAACAGGCAATAATACTAAAATAAGGCTAAAAGTAGGCTGAGAACAATCAATTAAGCATGGAGTCATTTTCCATGTGGATCACAAGTCTTGAAATCTGACAGAGATCTCAGATTCACTTATTTTGTATTCCTTTTGCAGACTATTTCAGCCCATTCTCATTCCCAGGGTGTCCAATACATGCCATTTGGAAAGGGTGAGCGATACGCACAAGGTGCCCTTTGGCGTTTAAGACATACGTCCTGACGACCCCCGGATCGAAGAAGGACAAATGACAAAGTAAAAAGAGTGATAACATCCATGTAGAGATGAACTTGAGGATGGTTGGGTGGAACAAACACAGGACCTTCAACTGGGATTCCGGTGTTCAGAGACCGGCGTTCGAGTCTGTGAGAAAGCAAAAGTCAACAAGGATTAAGTAAGTGATTCACATAACGTATTCAACTCCAATAACTTCTGTGTCATACATAATGTTTCTTTATGTAAATAACTTATTCCAAGCCAAACCATGACCTTTTCCTAACCCGAACTAAACTGTGGCCATTTTCACATTTAACCCAAACCATGAGGTTTTCCTAAAACTTATCACATGCTGCCTAAACCTAATTCACGTTGTGAGAATGTCTGAGATGCTAGCTGGCTATGACAAAACAGCAGTATTTGATGCTGCTATGAGAACAGGTGGACTTTTTCAGGTGGGTGGAGCAAAATGAGAAAAAGAAGCAAAGGAAGATCTTCAAGATGGTCAAATTCATCATTTCCAAACTGAAAGTGGAAACATCCTGTGGAATTTCTTGCTTTCATTTTTTTCATATCTAGTAAATTTCTCTTTGAAAACGAGTATTATTTTCTTAAAAAACAAAAATATCAGTCTTACTATTATGTATCTCCCACAAGTCAGGAGGGAGACAGAGTTGTCGCCACAGACTGGCAAACCAAACATAAAAGTGAGCAAAACAGCCCTGGACAACAGACAAAAAGTTTTATCAATAAAGATGTTCTTTCTATGAAAACAATCAGAGCAGCCAAACAAAACATAACGCAAGATCCAGAGTTGTTGTCGGAGTTTTGCCAGCTGACGTTGTTGAAGGAAACTGTGCAGAGCAGGGGACAGGCGATGACGCCACGTGACCTTTCCCCCTCTAAAAGTCCCTCTTCACCTGTCCCAGCCCACATTCCAGCAGTATCACCTGCTCATCTGTGTACCCCACAGGGAGAGTCCTGAGGGTCCTGGGGTTTCCAGCAGCCTGATAATAGGGGATGATGTGTCTGCCGGCTCAGCTCGGCTCCCATGTGTCATCAGTGAGGGTTTTTTGTCGGGTGGGGGAGGGGTGTGAGGAACAACAGCAGAAAAACAGAGAGATTAAAGCACTCAGTAACACTTTTTTTTTTTTTTTTTTTTTTTATCATGTACTATGTCCACTCTACGTGTGAATGAGTCTTGCTCGACACAAAGACCATGAAAACAACACTTTGATGGAAAATAACACCCAAGGGTCACTTTTCTGCTGTTGCTAATGTGATTGTTTGTCTCCTCCTCCTATTTACAAGCAGCTTAATTGCTTTATCTTTTACATTTTTTATATGTTTTCCCCACGCCAAAGACAATTTTAGATACGGTTAAAGCTTAAAGATAGAACAAAATGTCAATAATGAAAAATGTTTGGTGAAATATAAGCTGAGGAGTGAACAGAAACGAACAAGGATGTGCTCAAATCCTCTGGCATTGGTCTTTGGACAGGAATGGAAAGAATTTTGATATCTTCAATTTATTAATAGCACATGGCAAAGAAGTACTGTGTGTGTGTGTGTGTGTGTGTGTGTGTGTGTGTGTGTGTGTGTGTGTGTGTGTGTGTGTGGGAGAGAGTGTATGTGTGCATGTTAAGCGCACAACAGGTGCCAAACACAACAGAGGAGACGAGAAAAACATGGTGGGGTTAGCTCACAGCCGGGCTTCCCGCTAACGCCGTGTCACAAACAAAAAATGGGACGGTGCGTAACGTTGAGCATGCCTATGTGATTTTGTGACTATGTGTGATGTTGTGTGTGTGTGTGTGTGTGTGTTTTGATAGATAGTGTGACTGAGAGGATGCACATGTGGGTGTGTGTGTGCATGTGCAGTGTCTGCAGCTGTATGTGTGTAATGTGCGAAAACAGTATGGGGAAATGAATGAGGTATGTGTAATGGCTTGCTGCTCTGCTATGTTCATTAGGCTGCAGCGCGTGTTAGAGTGTGTGTGTGTGTGTGTGTGTGTGTGTGTGTGTGTGTGTGTGTGTGTGTGTTTGTGTGTGTCTGTCTGCCTCAGTGTGTTTGCTTTGCTTAAACACAAATTCCTGGGAAACAGTAGGAGGTATGGAAAGTGTGCAGTTTTTGAGGTTTGGTTGTCAACATTGTCAGTATAACATCACTGACACTAACACATAAGACAGATGCTGACACTGTAGCAGATTACCCTACATTTGTTTGGCTCCATCAACTCAGATCATATTTCTAATTTCTCTGCTGTCTCTGTGGAGAGTGACATAAATGTTGGGCCTCACATGTTTTGCGGTGAAAATATGTTATTCAAAAAAGGAGTGAGAGCCAGCGTGTCCTTTCAAAATGTGTTCGCTGTGTTGCAATGGCATGTTTTATATACAACATATACTCTGTGTTGGCCAATTTCCCCCCAATATTCAGGGCATTAGCTGCTGCCTGTGTGTGCTGAAGCAACTCTATACTATAGCTGTTTGAATACAGAAAGTTTTGCAGAAAATGTTTCCCTTCTCGTATATCCCTTTCCTCCCATCCATACTACCCGTTCTTTCACACGTAATCATTACGTGATTGTTTTTCTCTGCGTTACTGAGGTAATTAAGTGATATCGTATGTATGCACTCTGTAGTTCAGGGGAGCCGGGAGATGTGGCAGAACAGTGTGTACGATATAATTCATAATACAATGAGAATTTTCCCACAAGGTGAAGTGGATATAAATATGATCCTCGCGTGCTGTGACACATTTGGCAAGCCCTGTAACATACACAAAGCATATATTTCCATTTTATATACTGAGACACTCTCTTTGAACTCTACCCCAAAAACAGAGATCTTGGTTGCCAGATGACACAATAAACACCCTTTTTACAGCCTCAAAGCCAGATTGTCATTAAATGTATGGTCCTTGTTAGAGAAGCCACAATGTTGACATTAGTGAAATTGTTTTCCTTATGAGGCTGTACATTACCCAACGTACCCTTGGCTGTCCACATAGTCCGAGCTGGCTGACCCCCTACATAGTTTACTGGGAGTTTCACTTCTACAGCAGTTCCCAAAAAAGTTCTCTGACACAGACAGCAGTACAGCTGGCCGCCCTATCGCTGACATTTACAAGAACCTCTCATCTTACAGTGATTCACAGCGCATACACTGAGGCTGTATTGCACTCAAGATGCAGCAGAGGGACTGTACGACAACAACCAGGACATCGGTGATGAATTATGTCTCACTGAGCAGGTGGATAGTCCAAACAGCCTGAAGTTTGGTGCTTTCATGCTGAAAGTATACACAAAACAAAACAAATTTGACATCATTTCAGATGTTGAATATGGTACTGCAAATAAATAGAAGTTAACTCAGTGCAGCTTGAGGTCTGTCTTTAATGCCATCCATGCTGGAGGTGTTTTCAGGTCACGGAAGAAGCAGAAAGAACATTTAAGTTCACCAGAAACAGATGGATATACAAGTTATACTAAAACTGTAACGGGATGCATAGAAATCAAGCTTTTACATCAAATTGTTGCGCAGTTGCAGTTGATGGTGTATTAGGGGAAGATAAAGGAGGAGATCGTTTGACAATTTCAAGCTGCATACGTTGCTTCTTTCTGGCCATTACCTTTATGATGTGCAAACGGCAAAGTTTACTGCTTTTAAAAGTTAAAAGCTTCAGTCTGAAGTTTGCTATCAATGGATTCTGAAGAATCAACATTTTTCAAATTTTTCCTGTGGAAAGTGACCTTTGGCACTGTAATTTGCATGAAAGAACTTGCTTTATCTGATTGTGCTGTTTCAGTGTGTATGATTGGTAGAGAAGTTGTTGCTTGCAGCAAATTCTTTTTTACCTGCTTTAGCATATGAGTAAATACTTCACTTACAAAAGCTGTTTTCCTCCCCTGGCCAGGAAAATATCAAGGACTGTGTGTGTGTGTGTGTGTGTGTGTGTGTGTGTGTGTGTGTTTTGGGAAATTGTTTAAGGTGGGATTGCAAATTGACCTCAGGGTGTGGAATTCCAGGGCTTGGTATTCGAGGAACATGCCCAGCCCTAAGAGCAGGCGAGCCCAAACCCCCCTCTGGGCAACTTCAGCCTTACACAACACATCTCCAACACACACACACACACACACACACACACACACACACACACACACACACACACACACACACACACACACACACACACACACACACACACACACACACACACACATGCACTCACACACAATAAGCAGACAGTCCCCTACCCCCTTCCTTTTGTTGTTGTTGTTTTCTCCTCTCCCCCACTCACAATGGAAAGGCATCTCCACTTTCTAAGAGGCCACAGAGAGAAATCTGCTCAGTAGCAGAACAATAAACAGAAACAATACTGGCTACACTCTGCTCCTACCTTGGACTTAAGTCAGCCAATGATTCTTACAGATACAAGGCATAGATAAGAGACAGGCATGCAGGCAAACATTCCCTTTCTGTCAAACAGAGTTCTTGATAAAGCCACTTTTAGGCTGCTTCAAACCACATCGGACCTCTCTGGACAAGGACCTTCCGTCGCTGAGGCCCCAGCCGCATCAAGCCCTCAGTGAGTCTCTGTCAATACAAAGCTCCTTTGAGTTTGAGCATTGTCTCCTCCCCAGTTTGTTCTCTATGATTAGTCAGCAATCTGCTATCGCACAGGGCCCTGGCCTACTTCTACACAGGAATTCGACCTATGACATCAGTCTGCTGCAAAGAGGCCAAAGTCTGTCCGGCATGGGCCTTATAAAGCCCAGGTGGAACAGTTTGAAGATTTTGTCTGTTTTAAACCTATCTCATTCATTAAAACACACATCGTCAGGCCACACGTATAAAAGGCATGTCCTAAAAGCTTATTAAAAAGTGTGCGAATACATGAAAAGATGACGTGACTAAGCAGAATGGAAACAGACAAAAGGTGCACACAAGAATGTTGTTGTGGTGAGTTTTTCTTATTTAACCATGACCAAAGGCTTTCAAACCCCAACCACAACCATAAACCTAAAACATTTACCAAATTGTTTTAGTTCCTTAACCTTAACCAAACCTTTGACTGCCTAAATCTCACATGAACCTTAACCATTAGGTAACCATTACTGTGATGAACACAAGATGTCCCAATCTGTGTTGTTGACATATAATCTAATTTGTGGTCGAGGAATATACCGTTGGCAACACGTAATTTGCATCTCAGACTTTGGGCTCATTTCCCGAAATTTTACGAGGCCTTAATGGTGCTCACACAGTTGCGGACACACACACACACACACACACACACACACACACACACACACACACACACACACACACACACACACACACACACACACACACACAGTTGTGGACACGGACACACACATAGAGGGATGAAAAAGACACTGATGGAGGAGGGGTTAGAGGGAAGGAAAACAGAAAACGTGAGAACAGAAATGGGGAAGAAAGACTGATTAATCCTCCCTTTGGTGGTGCTCTCAAAACATTTGATTCAACAGGACACCCCCCCACCCTCACAACCTGTCTACTTCTCTGTGAGGTGGTTTGATGTTTCATTCTTTCTTATCAATAGCACCTTTGCATCAATTACCCAACAAAAACATCCTTCAGAGGGAAGGGGATGGGGGAGTGTGGAGGGGAGGGGGCTGGGGTGGGCTCTCTAAGGGAGTGTGGGAGACAACCTCCTTGTAGCACATTCCAGGCTTTTGTCATCCCTGGGAATTTGTTTCCTGTCAACGTCTTAAGCCAATAGATAATACGTTATCAGGGATGAGAGGTGCCTCACCCCCCCATGATGAGAGAAGAAAATATATATGAGGAAATACCTTTTAAGTGAGATGTCTTCTTCTGTGATAAATGCTTGCTGGTTTATGTCCACAGCGGTAATCATTAAAACAGAATTGGGGGGACTCAATTGTTGAAGTCATGATCTAAAGCATGGGAGAGCAGAGGAAAGACTGAATAGTCTTCATGGGACACCCCCTAAAATAATTATCAGGAGAGCTGATAAAGTCAAGAGGCTGCCAGGTTCTTACTCAAAGTGACATAAAAGATGTTTACAGATTTTTCTCTATTATGGATGTTTCGGGGTATTATTTCATTGCTATTTGGCCTAATTTATGAGGTGCTCCACACACGAGTTCTTTCAGTTTTATGGCTCTGTGTTTCCCAGTGTCTGCAAAGAGATGTGTGTGCCCTCTAGACGGCCAGCCTGGGGCCAGTAAACCTCTCTCTGTACAGGCAACCGCAACCATTCTCTCTAAATTACATCACCTTTCCAGATCCCAGCAGTGAAACCGACTCTCAGCTGCTGCTAGATTCACCTCTCGTTACTCTCTCCATCTTTCTACATTTCTTACATTCAGCATATGAAATCTTACTCTTTCTTTGACTTATGACCCTGAAAACACCACAAGCATTTTTCAAAGTTATAGCAATATTTCAAAACTTATATTAAAACTGCTTTAATTTACTCTTGGGTTTACTTTTTACATCCCTTCTCTCTTTCATCCCTCTCCATCTCCACAACCTACTTGGAAGGAAGTGACTGTGGGTCAGTGGTATGTCTGCAGAGTAAACAGTGGCTAGCGGAGGCCTGGACCAGGCTTATCAGGTCTGTCTGATTGACCCTCCACTCCCTCTTTGTTTAGACGTCCTGACAGGCGGGTCACCACTCCACATCCTTCTCCGCCTCTGTTCCATTATTCCCACAATTTCATGTTGTAAAAGTGAAAGGCCATGTTTTACTTCTTTACTTGAAGGGCAAACAAGCAGCTGGAGGAGCTTTTGGGGGAAACCAAACACTTCAATAAAGGGACTAAGGCTGCCATCCGAGACACTGCAGGTCATGATGCTCAGACAGGAATCTCTGATATGTGGCTCATTCAACAGAAGCAGTAGGGAAAGGTAAAGTCATGTCGCGGGCGCTGACAAATATTTACAGCTCACTTGGACAACAGGAGGAATGCAGGGGAACGTCTCTATCAGAGGTCACCTACCCCCCACCTTCATCTTTCCCCTCTGTGTGTGGTACCGCTGCGTTCTTCAGCTGTTCCCCATGTCTGTCTGAGGTCGCTGTGGGCTGTCAGCCTGTCAGATTAAAGCTTCGCTCTCCTAGTCTTCCTTAAATGCCACACTCTTTGTTTTCATTGAGGAGGGGTGCAGAATGCGTGTGATCTCTTGTCTGCCTCCTTCACATCCATCTCTGCCAGAAGCCGAGGGGGCAGAGGAGGTAAAAGGGGGTTCAGGCGGGGGCAAGGGGCAGGGTCACACAGGGGGAAGAGCAGGGTCAGAGGTTAAGCTAGGTTACCCTCAGCCTTTGCACTAAAGCAGCGAGAACTTGAAGAGGGGCCTACCAGACACACACACACACACACACACACACACACACACACACACACACACACACACACACACACACACACACACACACACACACACACACACACACACACACACACGCTTCTATGCCCACCAGTAATAAAGTCTTCCACTGACATTTCGCTCATGTCTGCAACACTGCTGTTATTCATGCAGAGTGTGGCCTGTTATTGAGTGCAGATGTGGGGCTGTAATGAGCAGTGGCTCTGGCAATGACTACTCAGTGATGAACAGAGGCCTGCGCTGTGCCCAGATGTGGAGGCAGAGAGAAAGAGATGGATAAAGAGAGTGAAATGGATAAGCTAAATGAGATTAGACTGTTGTTTAATGACATGCATAGTTTCGGGTTCTTTAGCAGGTGCAGAACATGTTGTCCACAGTCAACTGTGAGTCCTGCTGTAATACCAGTTTTATAGAGTCTTTTGCTGTGTGCCTTGGTGGTGTAGAGTTCATGGGAATAAAATGAAAGCGTAACCAACAGAATAGATAAATCAGAGATAAGAGGAGGATTGGGGGGGAAAGTGAGAAGAAAAATAGAGAGCTTCATAAAAAAGAAAGAGAGCTCTTTGTAACAACGTACTAGTTTTCTCTGGACTCATGCACTCCACATCACAGCGGTTTGAGTGAACATTGGTCCTGCTAGAGCCTCTCTAGGTCTTACCCAATCTGCTGGTATCAAATTGAAGAGTTCAAAGATCACCTATCGGGTAACCTACCTCATACACATCAGCAAAATTTTCTGACATCATTATAGTATACAACATGTACATATATTGAGTAAAATATGTATTTTTGAATAATTCAAAGCCCTGAAATTCATCATAGTTTACTGGACACATGAGAGTGAAGTGATTTTATTTGCAACTGCACTTTTTAACTGAGATCAGCAAACTTTAAATTCTTGCAAAAACAATTGAGTAACTATTGAGCCACCATATGAATGTGTTTTCACTTCCCTCACAGCTGTCAAGTCAGTGCTGCACTGGTGGAAGTGACGAAGCTAAAGATAGCTTGCATCATGCAGTGATTCATCACGTGAGAGAGTCAAATTTAAAAAGCGGTCACAAATCAAATCCTGTTGCTCTCGTTGATTTTGTATGAAACTATTTTTTACACAGAAACTGCCGCAACTTGTGAAGCGATCATTTTCTCTGATTTAGAGAATCAAGAAACTTTACAGGCAAGCTAGTGGAGTGATTGGATGAAGGCAAATGACAACAGTTTAGCAGTTCAAACCTTGGCCCTGTCTCGTGCTTGTCAAACAGCAGGCGAGTACAGACCGGGGTTCAGAATCTTATCTCAGTTTGTTCCAAACTCTCTGACTGTCTGGGAAAATGTGAACATTACTCTCTCAGGTGCCATGACACATACTAACTGTAAGGCCAACACACAACATCTGACTGATCCCATGGAGCTTCAACTTAGTCACATATATTGCGATTTATGACACTATGTGAATTAACGGGAAAGCTTGTCTTATGTATATGCAGGATCACTTTCTGCCCAATTCAGGGCTTCTTTTAGTTGCTATAGTAATTACTTGATGTGACATTAGTGATGATGATGAGAGGAAGAGGGAGGCTCCAGCAGCAGAAAATTCCAAACCAGACTGTGCAATTGTCTGAGCCTCTGTCCATGGTCCTGAACCACTCAGCTACACCCATAGACCTAGAGCAAGTAGAAGAGACTGACCAGACATTGTATTAACAGCCTACCTAAACAGAAGATGAGTTCAAAATATAGACAAGTAGCAAGCTGAAAAGAAATGTCTTTTTTGCACCCAAATATTTTTGGCTGAATTTTTTAACGTCTTTCCAAATAAATGTGTGAAATGTGGAATTGCCAGAAAATGCTACTGTATAAAACCTATTTATGTTTAAAGTGAGGAAGAAATATTTGCTGATATTTAGCCGCTGTATGAGTAGCCTTCAGTACAAACATGGGAAGATTTATTTAAATCTCATGAAAAATGTAAAAGCTATTAAAAGTTGAAAAGTTGAAAGTATAATGTAAATAGATCAAGCTATCTGGTAGACAACTTCCCTTCGCCTTCTGTTCCCTTGATGAGCATGCTGTCCTCTGTTGTTTTCATCTTCTCTTGCGCTCTCCTGAGATGTCAAAGAAGTAAGTGTGCCGGGAAGAACGGAGCACTCACCTCAAATGGCTTCCACTCGCATAATGCATGAGGAGACGTCCTCAGTAAACACCACAACAGGAAGTGTTTGAATCTACGAAACATCCTGCTTTCTGAAAGTTAAATGACATGCTGTGAATAAGTTGCCCGGAGAGCTAGTTTTTGCATGTGCGTGACTAATACAGATATGAGCTACCGCGGTGCAGACTGTGCTGCACGCAGCTAGAAAACCCAGACCTTAAACTGACTCCGTGAATCAGACAAATTTTTCAAAGTTTTTACAGGGTGCCTGTGACTCGCTGCGGATATGCGTATGTGTCTTAGTCACCTCAAGCCACAGGCCATAAACCCGCTGTGAGCTCCTGACCTTCCACCCTAATAATGTCCACATCACTCAAACTTACTCCTGCCACCCACATACACAAACACACAAACACACGCGCGCGCGCGCACACGCACACACACACACACACACACACACACACACACACACACACACACACACACACACACACTTAATTATCTTTGCTCTTTTGACTTTACACCATCCAAATGATTATTGTAAGTCAGCCCATTAAACAATTTATTTTTCATAAAGCTGAGGTTAATGAAATGTACTTTTCCTACCAACAGTCATCACTTGTTCTTTTTAACTATGATCAGGGTCATTCGCTGACCATAACCAAGTGGTTGTTTGTGTAACCATGACAACAAAGGTTCCCTAACCCTCACAAAGTTGTAATTCTAAATCCTTGAAACTTCTTTATTTCCCCAGAATTGTTTTTGTGTCTAAAATTAACCAAAATTGTAATCATAGAGATGTGAGATCAGAAAAATTTTATATTTCTAAAACAACAACAGGGAACAACAATATATGTTGATAGTCTATGTGTAGCACACATGATGACCCATGATAACACCATGCTTTTATGACACACACCATGAGCCACACAGAAATAACCCCCTGATGGAGTCTCGACACTGTGGCGGTGAATGAGTTAAAATGAGCCGAGCTGGATATCTGGGTGGATGTCAAGTGTCAAGTGCATTTCCTGACAAACTCACTGGGAAGTAGAGCTGACGAAGAACCGAAAATCCAATTAATTGAACTGAATTATTTCACAGTCAAATCAGACGGCAACGGCATATGAAATGTTTTTTTTTTTTTTACTTATGTTGTCTTTCATTTATCGTCTATCCCATTACAAATACATAGCCTAAGCTATTATCAAAGCAAGTAAAGTTTTGGCAGGAAGACCTTTATTTCTGTGGTGTTTATATAATTTTCTCATACACTAGTGCCTCTACTGCCTGGCGATGGTATTGCTCTACAAACATTGCTCTTCCACTCATAGGCCTGTAGCCTACAGATTAGCGCTAAATTTTTAATATCCACTTTGTCGTCGTTTGTGAAAGAAATTCCTGATTCCATTAGCCATCGTGATATTTTAGTGAATACACTACAAAAGATTGGGCTCATGTAAAACTGTACAAATGAGTAACGGAAAAGTGCTGTTTCATACACAAGTCATGACAATCAAATAATTTTCTGTCAGTCGACTTTTTTTTTTACACCGCGGATGCAATGTAAATTACATTCATGCCACGAGCTGGTGCTCAGGAGTGTGAATCTGATACTCAGGACTCACATGGTGAATGCAATCGTAGGGTTCTTGCCAGTTCTGAGTCAGACAGACTCAGACCGTGAAATCAACAAGTCCCAGATGCCAGAGGTTCACAAACTTATCAGACTATATATCAAACCAACTTTCCCAAGTACCACTTCCCACTGCACATACCAACTTTGTTCATTAATTGATAGTCACTGACTTAACCATGCAACAGTTCAGAAAGGCTAATAAACAACAACACAAGGCTACTATTTCAAAATCAAAGAACATTTTTACAGCTCAAGGTGGAGCTACTCAGCACCTCAACTGCTAACTTCAACTCTTCTTCATCATTAAAAGGTTCTTCTGACCTCTTCTGTCTATAACGGCAAAAGTCTGAATTCGATTGCGTTAAACGAACTCTAGCGTTATGGTCTGTTAGTCAAGATGTGACGTCACCCTACAAGGCTAATCATAGGCAAACTATTTTTGTACATCATTGTAATGTGTTTATATGCAATTTCTGTTGTCTGTTGTACAACAAAATAAATGACAATATCTGGATTGTTAGGCCTTCCAGCAAAGCTCTTGTGCACCACAAGCTGGGGCCTGGCGCATCATAACACAATAAAGGAATCACTGCTACGAGCCATTGCAATGTTTTATAAGTGCACAGGGTAGATTACAAACTAGAAATACAGAAGCCATCAACGGAGTCATATATGGGCTATGAATTAAATAATGCGTAGTGGCATGTACTCAGAGGGACTAGGCTACTGTCTGCTACATAAAGGAAAGACATGATGTGTGTAACATGAGCAGCATGTTAGCAGAGCGGCAGCAGCTCCAGCGCTCCGGGTCTCTACACAGGAGGCGCTCAGGCACAGCACAGCTCTGTAGATCACCTGTCTCCTTGAGTTACTCAGAGCCAAAATCCGAATCACTGTAGCTACAAACATAAATGCAAAAAATGAGACAGCAAGAGTAAAAATATGGCTTAAGTCATGTGTATGGGTGTCTAACGTGAAGTAAAATGTGTATATAGCAGTATCGATTAAAAAAGGAATTGTCAGATACGCATAATGAGGGAAAATGAAGAAGGTGAACGCTTTCTGGGTAGACATGTTTTTAGCCAAGGGTAAGATAATTCATGAAATTTATCTGGCAATGAATCAGTAAAGTCAATGATAAAACTTATCTTTAGTCTGTAGCACTGTTCTTTTGGTCTGTCATTGTAAAGTAAGATAGTCCCTTAAAGTAGACCATGTATCTGTAGAGATATACTTGTTGATACAGCACACAGGAGGCCAGAATGTCCCTAACATCTGCTGTCACGTGTCTTTTCGTCACCATTTACATCAGTCCTTTTCTGTCCTTTTCTCTAAAGGACTATAAAATACCATAAATGCACACAAAAACACCTCAGAAGAAACACAAGACATTTAGTAGACAAGTTCGGCAGGAGCTCAGTTTTTTTGTTTAACCTCACAGCTCAGATGGAGACACATGCTGTACACACACTCACATGATTTTCACCGAAACAACCAAACACTTTCTCTAAACCTGAACCATTTGAAGTCCTCTGAATTCAGTTGACTTTCACAAGCCTTTGGGAACAACGTAATGGGGGCTACAAGTGCTCAGCATTGACCCTTCCAATATCATAAGCTCCAACTTGCTTTGGCCGGTCACTGATTAACCAGAGTCTTGATAAGATCTGTTGGCTCAGCTGATAAGTCCTCGCGTGTCAAACACAAGAGGAGATCATTGACACTCGCACAGCATTATGAAACACCAAGTGCTTCTGCAGCAACCTGTCCTTTCACAGAAGTGGAAGGTTTGGATTGACTGATTGATTCTGGTCTCTCTTTCTGTGTGAGAGATGATCATTGCTCTCCAATTCCAACCCCATAACCTGTCTATCAGATTAAAACAGTACTTCATAATCTGTGGAAATTCTGCAAATTCAGAACATGCATGTTGCACTATCTAGGAACAAAGAAAGGGGACTTTAGCTGACCGAGTTAACCCTTTTCACGTAAACTAATTCATGTTTTGCATGTTTCATATAATTTATATAAATTATATTTTGCATAGTTTGTACTTACTACACGGAGGTGTATCCCTTGTGGTCGTGATGGGATCCATAGCGTATCCATGTGGTTGCCAGAGTACTGTATGATGGTTTTAAATCAACAAATAGTGTAGGATTACCACTCTTCTATATTTGTAATGCATGAGAGAGTCTTTAATGGATTTTAAATTCTGTCTTTAAAAAAAATTGGATTCCTTCAAACTAAATTTCTTCCACAGTCCTTATATCGTGCAAATATTCAAGTCTAATCCAAAATTTGGCAAAACAAATTGAAGCTCCCAGTCTCAGTTTGTCCGATTAAATTAGCATTTTACAAAATCTGTTCAGTACAAAATTACACTGCAACTAGCAAAGAATAATTATCTTTGGATTACTTTGTCATGAAAATACTGTATTTCTACTGTCTGCACTGTTGAGATCATCCTGACAAAATGATAAAAGCATGATAACTTTGCAGAGTTGTAAAATCCTGTGAGTGAGCAGTACTAACCACTGTGCAGTGTCTTCACATCTGATAATCCTGGAACTATGTAATTTGTTATTGCAACTGGACTTGCTGGATCATATTTCATGTCTCAGAAACTGATAGTGCCTGATCGATATTTTTGATATACACAAGCTACTCATTTGGTATCATTTCTTTGAACAGAATCAGTAACAATACTATATTAAAACAAAACGGCTGTGAGGCTGCATCACTTCCAAACCACTGTCGTATAATATTTACGCCAGCAAACATGGACACGACCTGTCCGTGTTTACTGGCATGTGAGTGTTCACATTTGCACCGTGCAACTGTGCCCTGTGCACACTTCCGCATTTAACATGAGAGAATGACATGGCAGAAAGGCAGATCCACTCTGGGATCTGGCAGAAGGGAAACGCTTTTCATCTGTAGATAAAAATACAGCAAGATTATCTCTTTGTGACAGAAGATTGCCACATAGGAGCAACATGAGTAACCTCTTAAAAACATTTTAAAATCAACATAAATAAAAGTCTTCTGCACCACCCTCTGTCCGATAAAAGATGTTGATGTAGGAGTTTTCAGAGAGGAAAGGCAGATTTTACGTGTCATGTGATTTGCCCTTTTTCTTTTTGTTAAAGAAATGACTATTGTTTTGAAAAATCACATACCTGTTAAAGAAATTATCAGTATTTGTATCTTTATCATACAAAAATTACAAAAAAGTATTGATATTTTATGGAATTAAAAAAGTTTGGTCCAATAGATTTGAAATCTTAATTAACCAATTATCCAGTGACATACACCTGGTGTGGTTGACTGTGTTGTTTGCTTAATGTTTATGTCCAATTTGACTCACAAGAAGACCAATTTAAACATGGTGAATTAATCAGTGATTCAGTTCCTT
The DNA here is from genome assembly GCF_022577435.1 of Embiotoca jacksoni. NCBI lineage: Eukaryota > Metazoa > Chordata > Actinopteri > Embiotocidae > Embiotoca > Embiotoca jacksoni. Next base: position 20,451,885 of record NW_027185381.1, on the reverse strand, counting down.
TTTTTAATTTTTTTAATTTTGGGGAATTTTATATCCTGAAGCTTAGAAGCATCTGATTCAGCTGCAATTGTCTGGAAGATGTTTTGGCTAAAGGATTTAGCTTTTGCTGATCTCTATCTGAGAGGAATTGAGGTTTTTCTTCCTGTTAAAAGAGTTTATTTTCTTCTCCAGCTGTTGGTCATTGGGGAATTGTTTGATTGTTTGGTTTCTTTGTATAATATTGGAAAGGGTAAGGGTTTCATTATGTTAAGTTCCCAAAAAAAATAACAAAATTAATAAAAATGTATCAAGCTTAGCGATAAAGAAGAAACATCACTGCAAGATAATTCAGACTTTCTAGAGGCAACCACATTCTACATCTACTAGAAACTCATTTGGAATGAGGAAAAAAAATCAGTCTAACTAGTTTAGACTTGATGAGTGTTGCGCCATTTCATCTCCATACCGATCGCTTAGCAGCTTCCTGAACACTGAGCAGATCTGTCCCTGCAGCTCATGGCAGACAGTTACAGGTATGTATCTTCTGAGGCGGACAGCAGAAGCCTGACTGTTATTCCTGGGAGCTGGACGTGTGGTGGGAGCCAGGGGACATTCTGACATCAGAAGTTCAGACACTGAGATGCTGCCTTTGGGGTTTATGATTAACAGAGATTCAACTGGATAAGGCAGAAGCCAAACACACACGACATATTTTTTTTAAACTCCAGGAAATCATCCTGCTAACATCTAACCCTGCCCATCCCTCAGCCTTTCCAAATGCTCACACTTTCCCTCCCAGGGGAAAGGACTTTGATCTTTTATTGGATCCACGAAGCCTTCATTCATAAATTCAATGGAAGTTCATTAATAAAGAAAAAGAAGAATAATCTAATAAAATAAGTAAGTAAGATTTTTCTCATCAGTGTTATTAATATAATTTACATCATTTATCAAAAATCACTTTCTTATACAGGCATATGTAAAAAAAAAAAATATATAAAGATTTAATCAAAGCTTTTCAAAACAAAAGCACACAGTTGTTAATTTAGACTTCCATCTGCCACACCAATTACATTTTCTGATTAGTAATTCCTATTAATTTAGGAGACGGCGTATCCCTGCTGATTTAACTGAGGGCTGAAACTACAAGATTTTATAAAGTATTGTGAGAATAAATTACTTTAATGGATGGCAAATAGAAATGGAGAAAAAAAAACCTCGTTACCTGCAACTTACCATTAAAAATAATTCCTCCTTCTGTGTAAGTAATAATCAACACCACGTTCTGTCCCACTGAGAATAGTCTAATTTGTGCACTGGATCAATATCTCTGACTGACTGGGAAAAAAAAATGCTTGGACAATGTTGATGAAGCCTGATAAAGCCTGATGAAGCTTTTTAGGACTATTACAACTGAACTAATTTTATGGTGGAGGAAAACCTTCAGTTCCACCCTTTCTGGGTTTTTCTCAGTCTAACACACTTTCACCCACTTTGATTCACACAAACGTACGTGCATACTTTCACAAAAACACCTCAAATACATGCACACGAGCACATGGCTTACACGCATGCACAAGCTCAACACTCATGCCCACACATCTCCACTGCAAACAGACATTTTCATGTGAATTATACTTCCAGGCAGGGAGCAAAAAACTTTGCTTAGCACAGGTTGCCCTTGAGCAGATAACTCTGTTTGGTTTGCTAGATTTTAGACTTCATGTTCAGAGATGGCCTGGGAATTTAAATGCACTGGAATCATGTGGATCAACAGACTAAATACATCATGATGTAATTTTTACTGTAACTGTGCCTTTTATTAAAAAATAAAATTAAAGCCAATGAAGATGATGTTGTCGCCAGCAAATCAAATTGATTTCTAAGTGATTGCACAACCGTGTTATTTAGAAATGTTACATTATATTAGATCACAGTGATTCTGTTTTAAGAGGAACTAAAATGTGTCCAAATAAAAAAAAAAAAATACCAACAGATCTCAGCCGGGAAAACAGAAAAAAAAAAAAATCCAAGGGTCACCGTTGGTGTTGTGGTATTCACAGGCCATCAATGCCCTCATTCTTTTACGGAGTGTATTACAACAATATTTAGAGATGAGGTCATCCTTTCCCCCCCATTAATTCTCAGGGATATTTATTCAGTGAAATGATCGTGATATCATGGTGTCACAGGATATGACCCAAAACAGCTCAGATGACATAATTGCTATCACCTGCCTGATGCCCAGACATTCCTGTGGCTGGTCGCCGTTGAGTCAGTGATAATCATCATCATACCAAAAACAACATACCGCACTGCAAGCACGCGAGAGTGGATTTCATCTTATTATGAAATGTGACAAAACTTCCCACCACCAAAGCTGAAAGTTCAACACTGCTGCAAAAGGATTTCCATGCAGACTATGCCTTCCTTGGCTCTCTCTGGGGGATTTCGTCTGGGTCATACTGACCTGAGGTCTTGAGGGAGTTGTACAAGTAGCAGCCGTAAAAAGGAGTGGGCAGTTTACTTGGTACGGCAGCAGACCTCACGTTTTAACTGCCGTGTAACTATTTTCTGTGTCGGAGTGGATCATTAGAAATGCATTAATGGCAGTCCTGTCTGTGTGTGTTTTGATACTTTTGGAGAAATGCCTCCTTGATTTCAAAGGCTACAGTGGTATGCTGCCATCTGCAGTTGTCTACATGGGACAGAGCTCTCTCTCTTAGTGTGTGTTTATGTGCATTTGGAAATGCAGGTGTAAGATGTTGCCGTTACTGTTCTCCTCTTAGCTGAAACCTCATTGACCTGTGTAACTGATTTGATCTTTTCTGCACGGGCTCGCAGTTACATTTCAAAAATCTGATATTTAAAAAACAAAAAACTCTACACTGTCTACTTTATGTTTGGTGAACGTCAAATACTTAATTCGTCTAGTCATGACTAAATGATTTGCACAGCATGTCAAATGCATTTTTGTCCACCATTTTGATTTGTTTCACTACACCTCACACATACACACAATTTTTCATGAAGTTACCAATTTAATATATGTAGACTTACCAAATTTTTTTATATTTACCTTATTTGATTTTTACCATGGTGCTCGACATGGCTAAAGCCATGTTGTGGGTGTAAATACAGGTTGGACGTCAGAACTTTCTTGCAAAATTTGGTTTGCGTCTTGTCGACAGGGGACACTCATTTTGAAACAGACTGTGTGGGCCTGGCTGATGTATGACATTTTGTCCCGACTAATAAAACGTGTGTGGCTTATAGCAACCCATGTTTGAAATCACTACAATGGAAACCCTCTGAAAAATCTTTTTTAGTCACGTTGGTGAACTGTGCACAGACTTTACGTAATGAACTTGCTGAAATTGCCCCCACTGTCCCCTCTCATTTGCAAAATACCAAGAACCGTTGAACTCATGCTGTGAACTTTGGCCCAAAGAGAGCAAACAGTGATCATGACTACTTTATTAAATATTCTACTATTTCTTGCATATATCAAATGATTTATATGATGTCTTTACGTGTTATTAAACACAAACACATGCTATCAAAATACCATTTCCAGTGAATTTTCATACCTGCAGGGTGTTTTACAGACCTTTTGCCTGTTTAAAAATGTCCTGTCACTAGTGAATGGTGAATGGTTAATAGGGAGCTGTTGTCCAGCCTGATTGCCCAAAGGCCACATCAAGCATCTGCAGTTTGAAATGCCTCTTTAATGGGTCGATATAATGATCCACAGTGAGCTCTGCCTTTCTGATGAACAGAAGAAGTGCTCCTTTAAGAACTAGTTTTCTGAAATTGTTTTGAAAACTCTACTTCTCGGTTGTCGACTTGAAAGCCTCCGCAAATAAAAAAACAAAAAAAAAGAAAGAAAAAGAAGAAAAAACCTGCTACGCCGACATGCCCTGGAACAATGGGCACAAACACACCCAGGAGTGGTCACGCATGCCTCATCATGGCTCCAACAAAGGTCAAGTGTAGGTTACATGGAGCCGGTTGACCTCATTGTTAATTCTACCACAGTTAGTCTGCCCTTATATGTTTGACAGATTTATCAGGTCACAGCAGAGGGTCACAAAATGTTTAGTTTAAAGTTGAGTATATTTCACAACTCTGATTCGCAAGTCTAACTCATCACTTTTGTTGATGATGATAATATTTTACTCACAAGAAAAATTGCTGAGATGCAAGTTTCCCAACTGAAAACGACCAAGTTCAAGTGCCATCGTACACATGGACAGTCAGACAGGTTTAAACAAGTCCTGTAGGCGAACAAACCAGAAACTCAAATCAACGTGTACACGTACAGTAATATGGCTCAAATAATTTTTTCAATATCTAATGGGCTTGAAAAAGGCAAATCATTTTTATCTTCCTTATCGCTTACTCATGAGACATCGATATTATTTAAGTAACTTTGTCTTATTAGAAACTTGAGTCTTTGCATGTGTAATGCTAGCTTAGCATCTTAGCAGGCGACCAAAACACTGCAATTCTTTGTTTTAAAAAAAAAAAACTGAAAAAAAAAATCACATCAGATGCTACTTACAACTAGAAGGGGACTCAGCAAACGCAGACGTCTGCCAAGACCAATAGTCCATTCTTCCACGATGTACAAATTTGCAACCAAAAAAAAAAATCTAAATGTCTGTATGTATTTCCAAAACTATTAGAATGATGCAAAATAAACCTGTGCCTTGCCTCACACCTCAGCTGATCAGTTAATTATCAGTAATTTATCAGTCATCACTTCATTCTACTGGACTTTAAGAATTCAAAATGTCCTAGCTCACAATGTTAATGAAAGTGAAAAAGAACTAGGTGCAACAAGTTCTCATTCCCTGGGTGTCAGGGAAAGCCATTTACATCTCAGGCGGAAAAGGTGTCATGTGTCCTTTGCATCTATATGAGACACTTAACGTTTTGGCATCAAAAATGACGTGGTTATTGTTAGGAAAAGATTACGGTTTGGGTTAAATGTGACACACTAGCAGTTTGGTTAGGGTTTGACACAAAGACTGCTTGGTTAGGAAAAGGTTGTAGTTTTCACCCCTTTGTACTTTGTCACATTATCTTTTTAAACTTGCCTCATCATAGTGCATAACACGAAGTACCTTGTGCATATGTCTTAGATGCCAAAGGGCATCTTGTGTGTATCGCTTTAACCAAAGGGTAGTATTCAACACACTGGGAATGAAAAGTGCCCAGTAATTCTGATCCACCCCAGATTTTATGTACTCGCAGTCCAAAAAAAAAAAATCCCTCGAACATTTTTAGTTCAGTATTTATGATCATAACAGATTAAAATCCACAACATAGAGTACTGTAACTAAAGGTCACCTTGATGACCTTACAAACTAAACTATGCAGTCTGAAATAGCAATGCCAAATTATAGGTTAACTATTGTTTGCATGCAACCCCACATTCAGTGTCCTGCACAAGCGGAGGGACAGAAACTAATGATTTTACAATAGCATAATACAATAGCTCTGTCCACACAAGCTTCCGGAGTAGACATGTCTAAGCATGTGCCATATGATCCATGTAATGGGATGATGGTCAACTGGAGAGAGAGCACTCAGATGTTTTTATGGGGCTTGCAGCATTAGCATACTAAAGCCCATTTGCAGATGGAAAACTAAATTCAGCTGTGCACAAGTATTTCCTGAATGTCTCTATGAATAAAATCGTCCACCATACTGCCATTGCAGTCGACTTGCAAGTAGCGGAATTCTGGCCACATAAAGTTACCATTATAGAGCTGAGGATCTCTCTCATCCTCGTTTGATGGAGAAAAATAACATGAACTGTGGCCACAATGCCACAGCAGACAGGCTACTGTAGACTGCGTACGTCAGTCTTCATTTTACAGTAGCATGACGAGAACACATTCAACCCTTTCAATCACTCCGTTTTGGCGGGCGATCATTAAAGCCAGAGCTCACACACTGAAAACTACCTGCACTGTAAAAAGAATGACGCAAACATTCCTCACAATTTCCTCCACAAAAAACATAATAGAAAAGGCAAAATCAAAATGTTTTTTTTTTCAAAAGCCGCATGCTGATTAGTACTTAAAGTCAAGTGTTGGACGGTGGCAACAAGTGGTGACCTAACATAATGACATCATCTTATTTTGACAGTTGCCCCATTTAATGTGGAAACAATTAAAGAGGAAGACAAAGAGGGATTTCACCCATTACCCATTAAAGTTAACCACCAAATTACATGGGATTTTATAGGCCATAAATAAGAAAATGCTGCTGGATTTTGCCCTCCTCTAGCCACTGTTCAAACTCCCCTGTGAGTTTGTGTGCCTGCTGCCAAGCTCAGGGGGAGAGACTTCGCCACGGGACTCACCCGACTCACCGCTGTAGACGCAGCACACCAGTACAGAGTTAGCAGAGGTTTGAACAGCAGACGGGGTATAAAACGCTCGCACAGACACAAACACATGCACTCATTCACTTTCAACATATTGTACTAAATTCAAGCCTATCATATTACAGTCCTTTCTTGGCCAGCCACCCCTGGCAGGGATCATGTTAACAGTGCCGACCGTTGAATGCTGCAATTCCTGGAAAGTGATGGGCAAGCTTTTTACAGTTTATTATCTCACGCAGCTCCCGCTCATCCATCCATGCAGCCATCACAGCAAAAGATCTCTCAGCACTTTCACCATTGCAACGCTCATTCTGTAACCCATTTGGTTGCGATTTACTACCAAAGACGTTTACAGCAAATTGCCCCCCTTTCCCTCTCGTTCTAACCCCTCCCCCATTCATTCCCCTCCCATTCTGATCTGCATTATGGTATTTCATTGTGTTTTGTTTGTTTCACCGTGACTCCTTTCATCTCCCAGTCTGTCTGGCCTCATATCATTTTTAAAGTGGACCCAAATGCTTTCCCTGGCAGATCCTAACAAGCACTTCCAGTAAGTCTGAGACATAAATCGAATATTTGAAAAAAGACAAATAAATACAAGTGTAAATATCCTCTTGGAAATGGCCTTAGCAACTTCTGTGTATAATTAGGCTGTCGTCTGTGAGTGTGCGCATATGTGCCTGTTTGTGTGTGTGTGCCTGTTAGTCTGTGTGTGTAAGGGTGGGGAGAAAGTGGGGGTTAGATGCAAGATGTTAACAATTGTGTTTGTGTGTCTGTGTTAGTGTGCGGGTGACTAAATGCCCTTTTTAACCAATGTGTGAAATGTTCCTAGCGGGGCTGGAAATGACTTAGAGCCCCCGAGGTGATGGTAAAAGGGTCTTTTCCATATTCGCAGACGTCACGCCTCTTTGGATGACCATCCCCTGACCACCCAACACCCCCACACCTCCAGCACGAGCAACATTTGACTAACAAAAACTATGGGCTGCCATTTAACTAATGGCTCAGTATCTAACTGATTCACTGCCTTCTGACTGTGATACCAAATTAGCTTCCAGGAACACAAGAGACTGAGGGATAGAAAAAGAGAGAAAGAATGACATATTTGGCAAGATGATTCAGAGAAACCAATACATGTCTGGCATCTGTGAATGTCATAATCATGATGAGATGATGGGGCAACCCCTCAGTTTATTCCTCTGTTGTTTGTTTACACATATGTATGTGTGTGTGTGTGTGTGTGTGTGTGTACGTGAGTTTGATCGTACAGCGGAGTGTTTTTTATGCCAGTGTCGCCAGTGAGTTGGCGCGTTTACTGTGTTTATGTGTGGGTATTGTGTCTGGACTGAGTGGTCATTGTATTCCAGACATGTGGTATATTCAGTGCAGAGTGATTCACTCCTACCAGCATCTGTTGTCTACCTCTGCAGTCTCTAAGAGGTCTGATTAACACCACACACAAGTGACCCATCCGGATCTGACCACACCTCCAGAAATACATCAGAGACAACAGGATAAAACCAAGACCAAGAGGAAGTAATCATCCCTGTTGCAAATAACACACGTCCTATCACAGGCAAAAACTTTTTTACTGAACTTAACAGCGAACCAGATTGTTTTATTTTAATATTTATGGTTGATTTCCCAGGTATCATTATGAACATTTACTTCATAGAAATACAGTGGTAATTTTAACTCTTTGTTTGCTGCTCATTTTCACAAAGAAACAAAAAAACATTATTTCCTCTGCAGTTTTCTTTTCTGTGATTGGAAATGAATCTAAAATTGTGTATTGTAAGATTTAGATTTAGATTTTGGTAGCAGTTGCATTGCAAATTTTAATTTAGCCCCCAACTCAACCTAACTTTTACTGAAACCACCATTAAATCTTCAAATTTTCTTTGTCATTTAATAATTAAGGCTTTAGCAAAATGATTAATGCTACTTCTGAATTTTCAGGTTTTAGTACTTTTGGAAGTAACTAAATTACTTTGTCAGATCAAATAGCACAATAACAATTAATAAAACTGAAGAAGTTGGCGAATTACACTGTACTTTGGTTTTGCTTATAAATAATAATGGGCAACTGCGGACTGTTGAAAATAAATTAAATCCATTCCTCCAATTTCCTGTCTGGCACCCTCCAGAGAAGGAAAGAGAGTTGAAAACTGACCAGGCAGAAGCCACTCGTATCGCATTCTAGGATTCCGAGTGGCGTGTGTGTCAGAAGAAGGGGATCCTGCACCAGCCCCTGTGTGCACCAGGACGTCAAGTCCGTCAACCCTGCAGGTTACTGGGATCGCACCACTTAGATGGAGGTGCTGGAGGACACAGGGTCATCCAGTTGGGAGCAAAGCCCAGACCAGGGGGTCTCATCTGGCAAGGGCAACTGCCGGTCCTCGCCAGGGATGGATGATGGAGAATGAAAGGTCATGGCCCTCCGCGACCTGGAAAAGGAAGAAGGGCATGCTGATACCCAATAGAAAGCTTGGCAAACCGGGCCTGGAAGGCAGGCAGGCAACACTAAAATAATATACGCAGCTATGTATGCATCAATAAGAGAATCGAGGCAGACATTTAAAAGTTTCCAGAGTAAATACTTTTTGCATGTAGTAAATAAATTGATAGCCATTGATAGAAGGAACTAGAAGCAGTAACAAATTTCCAGTAACTTTCACAACACTGACGACCGAATGCAGTGAATGAAGTGCAGCTTTATCATTTGTCAAATTCATACCTTGGTCTTAGAGAGAGACAGCCAGGAGGATGTTAAATCTGCCGGCTTTGTGCCATTGAGTGTTGCCATTCATAACAGATATAAAACTTTTGCCTTAGACATAGTCGGATGACACATCACACAAAATAGCTAGTTTGAAGTTTACTGAACCCTTTTTAGTCCTCTAAATAGTCAAACACATTCACAAACCTTACCTTTGTGTTCGTCAGACAATCAGGCTATTGTTAGAAACACCCATTTTAAAATGTCCCTGTTTTGTTTTGTGTTTTATCATATCTTAGTGAGAAGCCTCCCTCTGTCCTAATTGTTGGCTGCGGTTTGTCGTTAACATAAACACAACACTTCCTTCATCTGTTTCACATTAAAAACCTTCCAGTGGTTGTGACACATAATCCGTTCCCCAGAGTGCTTTTATTGTGAAATATCTGTGGTGTAACATCTATAGCTTAACAACAATGACAAAAGAGATCATGCAAGCCACTGGTCAATATTCCCGCAAGTTCTCCTTTGCCTTTATTTTGAAGTTTTTACATTTGTCCAACACAGAACAAATGGCTGTTGTTGATAATGCTCTCAAACAGGAACAAATAACATTCAAGGTGCCAGGCAGTTGTTTTTGCTCATGTTTATGCCTCTCAAGTTTTTCACACATTAACGTAAGTGATCTGCATTGCCATGTGAGGGTGATCAGACAATGTGAAAAACAGCGTGCTGTGCACGCCTCATTTCCTCCAGAAGCTGTTTAGTACAAACCAATTGTATACTCAGTTTAAAAGAATGCCCTTGCGTGTTTGCATGTTTAGGGAAATACCAAAATTTCATAGCACTCATGCCAATCTTTCTGCTGTTATAAGAATTTAGCCCACAAACAGTGATGTGGGGTGTGTTGTGGTTTATTCTGCTTGTAAATCTGCTTTATCATGTTGTCTTGGTTTTAATCAAAATATGATCTGCAGAGTCGTTGTTAATGTTGACCTGCTTGTTGACGTTTCAAGTAGGATTTGTGGGATTACTTGAAATAAATGAAAACATTTTGTGAGCTCAAAACTGGCTTCTTGGAAGCAGACATATTAGCGATGGAGTGAAAGAAATGCAGGACAGGACACAAGAATACGTTGTTACTGGATTGTTCCAGTTTCTATATTTGATAAATCCTACTGCACATGTTCGCACTTTCAGGAAGCTTATCATTAAGGGATCACATTTCACTCTGTTTAGTCATCATTATGCTGATGATACTGGCTTTCCCTTTGATGTTGTAGGTTGCCAATACATCACCATAAGCGCTCACAGAGATGCTGCCTCAGTCAGCTGCTTCCATGAGATCTGGGGAAGATCAGTCACAAGCCCACGCAGATGCAAGTCCTTGAGGAGGCCATGAAAAAAGGCAGCAGTATTTATCCCACTTGTGGCTGTTTTCAGGACTGGGAACAATGCTGTCTTTATGGTGTGGTTTTATCTCTCTCCGGCCACAGCCGAGAATGGTTGCTGTCTTGTGATGGCCACTGCATAAATCAGTTTTCGTGCTCTCGCTTGGCAGCGTAGTCAGGCGAGAGTTAGATAAGACTAGTACAGGGAAGAGGAGGGGACAGAGGGGCTGTTGGAGGTCATGAGGACAGATAGATTGAAAAATTGATAGAGGGAGTACAGAAAAGTGAAAAGGGAGAGTTACAGGAACGAGGAGGAGACCTGGCTATTAAACACTCAGGACAGTGTGTGCTTTTAAGAACAACTCATCCCTCTAACCACCTCAGCTCCTTCTGAATAACTTACCATAAATAGAGCTTTCTAATCGACTTATTCATCAAAGAAGGGTTTCATTCTGCCTCACTGTGAATGACGGAGAATGAGGTGTTCCTCCAGATTACAACTCCTCAACTTGGTCTTTGAGGATTACGGGGAGTAGAATGCAGTACAATGGAGTCTGCACAGATAAGTACTCACAGGAATCAGCAGAGGGGCAGATGAAAACATGCTTTTCTGCCCATGTATTTCTAGCGTCTCCAAGCCGTAGCTGGATATAACTGTCTGAATAGTGAACCGAGATATTTAACTCGGCTAAGGAGATTACTTTTCTAAACGGCTTTAAGTGGCTCAGTCAACATTTAGACATTTTTTTTTCCTTCTCAGACAAACTGTACTGACTCAGATAATAACTGCTGATTAACATCCAAGAGCTGAACAAAGCGCATTTATCAGATTCATTCACAGAAATGTGGATCGCAACTTGTGCGCATGCTTGTCTCAATGTGTGTGCACAAATGGAAAAGGGGGGAATGAGGGGGGGGGGGGCTCCTTGATGCATCAGTAACCCTTCATTAAGGCTAGAAAACACAAGCAAAGTGAGGAGACAGGCCATGCTTTGTTAAGCTGCCGAGGGACTTAAGTAATGCTGCTGAGCGTGTGTGCTCAGTGGATCAGTCTTAACTGTCTTTGGCGTTGATGAGATTTATCATAAAAGCGTAATGTCATAACCATATCATCAACACAATGGCTCCTTACGATTAAAAGATTTGGTGTGCCAAGATCTTTGAAGTCTCAGATGAAGCTCTGAAACATTATCCTGACGCGAGTGAGACATCAACACACTGATTCATGAGCTATTGGAAAAAAAACTAAAAACAATACAAAGACTGAAAGGTATGTTTAGTGAATGGGGAGGTTCGTGCCCACAGAAACCTATAAGGTGCATTCTTATTCCCCTCACTTCATCAGTGTGCGCATTTCTCTGATTGTTCAGTGTCATGTCAGAACAACGCGAGGCACACAGCTGTATTGGCAGTGGCGTTATCACAACCTGCTACACAGCACTACAAGGAAACAACAGCTCTTTTGTGAACATGTGTGTTTATGCGAGCTAGAGAGACAGGGAGTGTTTTTTGGCAGACCTTATTACCATACAGCCCCTCTTTAATCCTGCCCTTCCTCTCTCCACCTATATGGCTGCATATCCTTTAGCCCGGCGACAGATAGAGAAGAATCTGCCGTGGAGGAGAGGGCGATCAGAGGGCGAGTAATTGAAAACACAAAGAGCACCGACTCAGAGAGCCCAGCTACCAAGGGAAGGTGCTGTGTGTGTGTGTGTGTGTGTGTGTGTGTGTGTGTGTGTGTGTGTGTGTGTGTGTGTGTGTGTGTGTGTGTGTGTGTGTGTGTGTGTGTGTGTGTGTGTGTGTGTGTGCCCATGTGTTTGTGAATGTGTGTATGTGTCTCTGTGAGAAAGGCCTGATGAACAAAGGTTTGAATTGCGAAAGAGACAAACTCACTCTGCGTGACATCTGACTAAATACTTTCATTGTTTCTCCTGCTGAAAACAAGTATCAAGTATCGCAGCCGGGAGTGCAAAGAGACAACGTTCTGAGACCTGCCTTGTTAATTTACTCCAACGTGTGCTCTCTGCTAAAGGGTATTCGCTGTTGCCGGTCAATTCCTAATTTCAAGTCTTGACATTTGCCAGTGAACAAACTGCCACTGGGCTGAGGTAACTAGTTGTTGTGAACCAATTTTTTTTTTTAAATTTACTCGATATGAGTGGAATCTCACTTGTGGTCAGTCTTGTTTTGAGAACCCTACTCTGAGAAAATTGCTTAATTTTCTAAAAGCACTTTTACCGAAAATAAAGAAAAACTGGAAATAATTATCTCAACAGTATAATTTGAACCTGCTTCAGAAAATGAGGATGTGAGTCGAACGCCAATGCGAGTGTTTCTTGCCATTTTCTTGCTGTGTGTATGTCTGTGCCCACATGCTGTGTAACCCTGTGTGTGTTTCAGTGTCTTTTAACACCAATTCACCAGCGGCAAGAAGAGAAAACAGTGTTTGAACACTGTTTATTCATCTGAGAGGGTAAGACAACGTAACCCTGTGCGCTACTACTTGGAAGCATCCTCAGGCCTCTTGGAAGGATTTAGTACTCAGAGAAAATGCAACTGATACCGGGGAGAACTTGAGGTTTCCTTCACCGAGGTCTGAAATATGCTCCCGGCATTCAAGCCACGAGGATGAAAAGTTATTGGACCACGGGGCTAATCTACATAAAAAAATCTGTGGCTATATGGTTGAATTCTATACTCCTCGTATCACATTTCAAATGCCTCCAGTGCTTGAGTGCAATTCAGTGTTTGGTTGATTGTTTGGGGCTGTCTGGGCTTTCAGTCATATGGCAGTGCTCCTCAGGACACAGGCCAAACTCATAGCATATGTTGGAAGAGTATGACAGGAGTTCAGTGAGTATGTGTTTTTGAAGTGTACACACACAGATACCCACACACTGAGAAATGGCCTTTGTTTGAACGATATGTTTTTTGGCACACATTCACACACATTCATGAATAATGAATGCATGTGTGTGTGTTAACATTTGCACAATGACACACACACTTTCTCTCGGTTGTGAGCTTTACACATACTTAGTCACACACAAAACTCAACAAATAAACACAGACACTGGGGGCAATTTGTCTTGATTTTGTAGTCTTTGAACAGGAAGGTCAAAGATTTCTGATAGGTTGATCAGGACACTGATATTGTCTATCTGCATCATTTGTGTGAATGGGCTTTTGGATGTGTGTGTGTGTGTGTGTGTGTGTGTGTGTGTGTGTGTGTGTGTGTGTGTGTGTGTGTGTGTGTGTATGTGTGTGTGTGTTTCCATCCCACATTGTTGCAGTCTTCTGCCAAAGACACAGCCATGTAAGGTAATTCACCCATCCTGGACGTGTGTTTTTGTGAACATTAATATCTCAAACATCTGTGCATGTCTGTGATTGTGACTTGGCAATCTCTGTAAAGTTTGCTGTGGACCCTGCGACACGATCAAAAACATATTTGTGCCAACCTTATCTTAAGAGTGGCTTTTATCCGCCATGCTGACTGCTGCTCTGGTATTTTTCTGTTTCTCATTCTTTCTTCCCCTCTCTCCTTCCTCCTCTTTTCCCTCCATCACCAGTCTCAAGGATTTCCTCTATTATTCACTTGTTTTTCTCCCCTTCTCCCTGCTTTCCCTCTCACTCTCTTTCTCCTTTTCTTCTGCTTGTAGCCTGTTTTGATTCAGGATGTGCCAGTTTGGGTGGTGAGGATGGAGCTCCCCAGACCCTGGAGGGGTATTGGAGCCCTAGGAACATTGGTCTCTGCCTCTCCATGCGTCGGCATTGTGAGCATGGGCTAATCGTTAGAGTGAGGCCTCAAAGAGAGATGACAAAAGGTCACAGTGGGTCACTTTGGCGTCCTAACATAAAAGGAGTTCCCAGTTTCAATGAGGATTAATCAAAAATTCCATTGACTGCAACACTATGGGAACTCCCTGCATCTTATACATGGGAATTCCCAACACATATGAAAGTGCCTCCTCTCCTCTCCTCTCCTCTCCTCTCCTCTCCTCTCCTCTCCTCGCAGGAGCAATCACAAACACACAGGCATTCACACAGACAAACTCTGCCTGAGTTGACTGTCGGTAGTACTAACGGTCAAATCCTGACCTTTGACCGCTTGGGTGCCTTTCAGCGAGTCTGTGTGTGTGTGTGTGTGTGTGTGTGTGTGTGTGTGTGTGTGTGTGTGTGTGTGTGTGTGTGTGTGTGTGTGTGTGTGTGTGTAAGTGAGCGGTTGTGTGTGTGCGTGTGTTTATTTGTGAGCGCGTGTGAGGGAATTAAAGCGTCTGTGTGGCCAAAGACAGATTAAGGTCCTGACAGCAGAGTTTATTTCGAGGTTAATGTGTCAGGTAATGAACAGTGTGCACAGCTCCGCGTCGTTATGAGGTGAGATCCAACATGCCGTACCCCCAAAGTCAGCTTCAAGTGTGTGCTCTGTCATGGAGGATAATAAACTGGGATCAAAAATCAAGCTTTTGTCTCACATCAGATGAATACACTAAGGATGCAGAATGGAGAGAATGAGATGACTGAATGGAAGGACGACAGGATTACTGAACCATGGCTGTGCCCTCTGTATAAATGGACTGACTAACGGGGGCGGGGGGCCACATTCGACGCCTTTGTGACCTTAAGGCTATGACACAAAATGTGTACTCAGTTCCAGTGATCTCTGGTCTTTACTTTGCGCAGAGGCTAGCAGCGGGGTTCTGCATGACTCGCTTGGCACCCACTTCATGTCATGGGCAGTACTTAATCGCTTCATTCCTGCCTGGCAGTAAAGCTTTATGTGCCCATACATCCAAGAGGTCATTACGACAGACGCAGGATTCTTGTTGTCTTCCATGTCATAATGAACACGTGAACTTCAAACACGTTCCTCTGACACGATGGGTCGATCATGCAGAACCAAGTCCTATTCAGGTCCATTCCTGGAGCCTTCATTGTTTTTGACATGTTTTTTCATACTTGATGTCTATGGATAAAGTTGAAGTTGTAGCACCTGACAGACTGCAGACTAATGACAAGTCTTCCAATCACAGACAAAACATCTTTTCTTTCACCTCGGCTTGATGTTGATTGTTAGGAATGGTCACATCTGATTGATGTTTTTTTTTAATAAATAACACATCAATTCTTGAACCTTGTAATATCCCACCTGTAAAATTATGTGTAATGAGTGTTATTTCAGCTTAAAAAGTTTAACCATAATGCCTATTTTTATCAGATAATGACTGATTCATACCTCAATTATATCTTCTCATAATTTTTAACATTTGGTGGCATTATGTAAAAGGCAGGAGGAACCCCAAAGGAGCCACTCAAGCACTCAGAAGTGTGATGGCCCAAATGAAGACTACACAATGGTCAGGTTTGACGAAGAATCTGTTTACGGTAATAGATTGTTTTCTTCCAAATTTCCACGCAAATCAGAATGAAATCTGGAAATCCTTTGCTCAGCCTGTTGAACTAAAGGCTCCGGGGAGTCCTGCACACATGTGTGTCACTGATTAATACTGCAGGCTTTCCCAAAAAATGTGAGGCAGAGGAAAAAAGAAAACACCAACTATCAAAAGGAAAACACAGATTTCCCATCATCCTCCTCTCTGTTTCAGGCCAATGGTAAAAGTTCTGGGAAGTGTGCGTAAATAGTGAAGTTGGTGGTCATGATCTAATGGCCGACAGCGTACAGAATAGGTCACTCACTATCACGTGGGTGTAAGCAGCCTTGATAACAAAGACGATAATGTGCTATAATTGTGATGCCAAAAGCTGTTGTCCATGCAAAGCAGAGATAGAGCATACTGGCATGCCGGGTCACAGAAATGGAGGGAAATGTGTTGCCTCTGATACAGTTACGGACAGGAGTGATACTGTGCCCCCTTTGTGCACTCGAGGCTTTGTCGGGTGCAGAGATAGGAAATGGGGCCCTGTAATTCCATGGCACAAGGGCAGGCAGGCACAGAGTGTGAAAAGAAAGGGGGCGGACCTGAGCACCGGCATATGTTACCCATCAACGGAGAGAGCATGGTGATAATCAGGGCTGGGCTTTGATTACATTTGATGGCATTCTTACAGTGAGTGCTGTGAATAATGTATTATTGCATATAGTAACATGCTGTGTTGCTAGGTGGCCATGGTTACATTACAGTACCATTCATGCCCATTTTTTTTTTTCTAGATCATCAGCTCAAATGGGAGGGACCCTCTCATTGAACTATGCAAGACCCCTGAAATATTTGTTTGCTCTTCACTATTCTCTGTTCCCCATGATATTATTTTTCCCACGAGATGTAATCTGTTGCCTTTTATGACCCCTATTATTGTATTGCTTTATTTAATATCCTCTCAATCTGTCTGCACTAGTTTACAATTCAATTTACCGCAGACTTTCACTGAGAATAAGAACAGATGAGCAGTTGACACAGAAATACAGAAACACCAAACTGCACAGTAATGAACAGAAATTTGGACAGCATATTGGACAGCATTCAAAATAACATTCAAATAACATGTTTTTATTTTGTTTTTCTTGAATGATGGTAAAATGGCAAGCTGTGACAATAACGCAACCAAGCCTCAACCTCAAGTGCTAAAAGTCATGAGGAAAGATTTTACTGTGCGAACACAAAAAGATAAAAGAATAAGAGAGACCATGATAGAAGAAAACAAATTGAAAGAAAGAATGGCAGAGACACACACGTGCACATACAGTACACACACACACACACACACACACACACACACACACACACACACACAAAGGACAAACAGCTTTTGTTTCTGTCATGCGAGGCTCAAAGAGGCAGAGAGAGACTTTTTGGAAAAAGGGCTGTGGTGTTTTCCTCTCCAAAATCACTAGGGCTCATTAGAGAAGACATTTCAGAGCTGGAAAAGAGCACATGACACATCACACTTCAGACAGCTGACCTATTTACGGGGTGACTTGTAGCATATCTATAAAACACATTACAGTCCCGTCACCAGGGACTGGTCCATACAATTGGGGGAAAATATGAACTAATCATCTTCTGAGGTTACGTACAGGGGAAGGGAGGAGGGGATGATTTAGCTGTCAAAGAGAGAATAACAGGAGCTCAGACACATCAAACACACTTCAAATACAAGTGACGCACACATTCACACCCACTCAGACAAACACACACTCTTACTTGTGTGGCGTGTATCCTCCGTGTACTGAATGTTTGATATATCCATATACTTTATATGTGTACGATTCTGCAGGCGCCTGCTTCCAGTCTCCGCACCGCAAGCTCCCAGTCCGAGCTGATGGCTTCCATGTGTTGTGTATCAGTGGTGAAATTTACCTTTTTCATGGAAAAGGAAGGGCAACCCGACACAGTGGCATCCCCCAAAATGTCTCCTTCTGCGAAAAAGCCACCATAGAAAAAGAAACTATAAACCATTTGGCTAGATGACGTCATACATTTTTGGGATGGGTTTCCCCAGTGGTAAACGCAGTATTGCAAAGTATTAATCAAAGAACTGTCTAAATTTCTGCAATCATTAGGGCCGTTTTTAGGCACAGGCCACCTACACCTAGAGGGCCACCAGCTGGAGGGGCGCCAGAGAGGAGGAATGAACATTTGCTCCTGGTTTACTTAAAGTCTACTTGACGCTGAAAAACACAAAAACTGCTCACACGGCACTAAACACTTGATACTGAGGAGACTACAGGCAGATAGTAGAGGGACACTTCTGCTGGGGACTGACTGTCAATAACTGTCACGGTTTTGGTCCGTCTTCTTCACCTACGTGTGGTTTGCTCTTGGTGTTACTCCCTCTACCTACCTCTTGCTCTTAATGCCTTGGTCTCATGCCTGTCATGCCAATCTCACCTGTTCCGTGTCTCCCAATGTGCCCCAGCTGTAGTCGCTTTACAATAAAACTCCAAGTCAGCCACTACAGCTTTGCCATATTGTCAGAAAAGTCAGCTTCAAATCAATACCTTTATGGATTACCTGTTTTTGCTGATCATTCTACCAGTGTCTCAACTTGGACTACGTACTCCTTCCTGTGTATCAATTTTGAACTTTGTGCATCCACTTATTCTTGCAAGTAAAATTATTTTTGTTTTCCCCATTTTTGTGTCATTGGGTTGTACCATTGGGACCTAAATCTGCAGAGTTGTGACAATAATCTGCTGTCTTCCCCACCCAATATTATAATATAATCCACACAGGGATAAACCATTTTCAGGATTTAAGCCATTGCATGTGTAAAAATGTATAGGTTTTGTTTTACTCCATTTTAATATACATGTGGGAATATTTGCGTACCTTCTACATATTTTCCCACAGCACAGAAGCAAGTACTATATGTTCTTATCTTTCCTTGTATCAGCAGTGAAACTCCATCACTTCCTCAGCTCTTTCTCGTTCCCACCTATCCAGTTCAGTCCAGTTGTGTTTTGAAAGGGTGGTTATATTCACTGTTATTGTATGATTTCACAGAACCTCTCCTCCCAGCCTTTGAAGCGAGGAAGAGCTGACCGAAGCTGAGTGATCCCTGCTGTAAGCCCCAGTCTGGGCAAGACCTGAGTCAGTCCCACCACCAGGACTCTTCTCCCTCTCTCATACCTAGCCGCATTCTTCCTGCCCCTTCATGTAACTGGAACAAATTTATGTCAGCCCAACAGATTTTCAGGGCACTTTTGAGGTGCACACAAGGCCGCTAGCCGGGTGAAGCTGACCCGAGGGTATTTGTCCTGATTGAGGCCTTTGAAAATAAACAAGAGGACAGAGGAGCTTAGTCTTGTGAAGTGGTGAGATTTCAGGGGCAGAGGAAAACAACAATTACCCATGGCATTATGGACATTAAGTGCTGAATGAGAGCTGTTCAGAGGTAGGGCTCTCTGAGTAAATAAGCAAAGTGGGGGATACTATCTGTGTGCTGCGGACGTCGATGAAAGGGACTAATAGGAAAACATAAATAAACTTTATCTGACTCGGCACTGACCTCTTTTGTCAAAGTGCTACCGCTGGGTGTGAGGTGTTGGGTTTCCGTCAGTCCGCCTCTCTCTCTCTGTCCTCAGTTTTCACACTATAATTAAGGCCTTGTACTTTCATACGAAGCCTTAATGGTACAACAAAGGCCTCTTTCCCTGTCAGCAACAACCGAAGGTAGTCAAAAGCAATAGCGCGTATGTTTATAAGGCAGTGCAGCTGCAAGGGGATGGTGCATCAGTTCAGCAATGTGCAACACGATTGCAAAACACTGTGTTTACTCTGCATCCGCCCACATGTACTGGCTCTTTAATTCCTATGCTCTTTCGAGGATTTGGCAACGGGGTCCAAGGGCCTTCCAGTCTAACCTTGAATGCTCCAATGACCTTGAAATTATAGGCTTTATATCTCTAGAAAACTCCCCATTTACACATGCTTTGGACTAAACACAAGATATTCCTTGTGACTGCACATGAAAGAGTGGATGTGAAAAAAGAGCTTGTGGGGAATAGGAAACTATTAGTCCACGAGAATGTTTTTGTTGGTCCAAATTAACACCACAGTTAATGACCTCACAAAGGTCTGTTGTGCTGTTATTCACCCTTAGGTGACCTTGTAAACAAACAAGAACTGCAAAAGCCATAGAAGCTTTTAATACTGGCTCGCCAACACAAGTTGCCTCACATGATAGCGATGGTGAGAGTTGATAGAGTATGGACATTTTTGGCTTACTTTATGATAACCGCTGATTATGTATTTTCTGCTGTGAACAGACACCAAAGGCAAATTGCCAAAAACTGCCGTCAGTCTGCCTCCTATTTGGCGTTTGAAGGCATATAAACAATCTTTTCTAGGAACTGGGGAATATCAGTGCAGGCCAATTGGCCCTGCACATACACGCACAGTTAGCACAGCAAGGAAAAGCCTTGGCCTCATCGCTGCTCACTGGGTCACCATGAGTTCCTAATGACCCAAACAAATACATCCTCTATCCCTGTGTGGTTCATCTGCTTGGTTTTTCTGCCACTTAGTCTATTCTACCAGTTTGTGCCACTGCATATTTCAGTGGATAGGGATGTTTATGAGCAATTACCGACATTTACGGTTGTCGAGTTTGCTCCACTTGCGTGAGGATGCTTTTTTAATTGTGTTTGTGCTAGCAGCCAAGCCTAAGAAGGCTTTTGTGTCCAGAGGAAATTATGAAGGGCATGCAACCTTGACTATTTCATGGTCACATTTTGAAACATGAATATATTGATTTTGAATTTTTTTTTTCAAAAAATAAGAAACTTTTTCAATATTATCTATTGAATGAGTAACATTAGCGGCTTTAATTAAAGTTAACAGGAAAATAAAATCTTGTAATTCTGGGTCAAAAAAGTCTCAAAGCATCTCTCTCTCCGTCTGTTTGGCTGTGCAGCAAAACTGTTACAGCACTCTGTCTCAGTGAAGTGAGATCACTGTAGATGCAACAGCCTTTGTTGGTCAGTTACTATGGGATACTGTAAGTGATAACAAGAACAACATGAATCAGGTCTAGAATTTACTACAAATTCCCCCTCAGACAGACTTCATATTCAATTAAGGACAATGTACAAAAAGGACCTACAGCAGAGTTTATATGAATTATGACATTTGTTCATAATTTAGTTGAAAATACAAGAGGAAGGGTCACACATGAATAACACAAGTCCATGAGTTATTTCCATTGCAGTCCTACAGATAGCAAACATTCAGGAGCCCAGGTAATTCAGGGACAACTTGCTACAAAAAAAAAAAAACAGCACAATTAATACCCTTATCTTCATCAATCAAATCACTGCAGTCACCATGTAAAAGACTCACATGACATCAAAATATTATAGATTTTACAGTTTATATTCTCCCTAAACCTATATTATTGTAGTTGTGAGAAGGTGATTCTAACTCAGGGCAGAAAAAAAAAGAAAAAGAAACAGATACGCATATTGCTATTAAACCTTGGCAAGCACAAGTTGGCAACACTCGCTGTACTCTGGTGGGCATTTTCTCCAAACTCTACAAAGGTGGTCATGACATTCTCAGGAAAGAAAAGACTGTCTAAAACTGGTCATTAACTAAAGCAGGATCAAATGGTGCCTGGCTGTTTTACTACAGTAAAACGAACAGCCACCACCGTGGGCCAACTGCCCGTTAAGCACTTTTTAATTCAGTAAATGTTGATTTGGAGCAAAGAACTAGAGCATGAAGAGTGATGTCTCACCGCGTTTGACCATGCGCAGGTACGATTTAAATATCTGCTAACTCTGCAACTTGTGGCAAGTCATGAAACCATCATGTCAAAATACTGTAGCTTTCTGAAGTGCAATACGTAAGCTTGGCTCCGTTTCCCACCATCTACATCTCTCTCCTTCTCTTCGGTTATGATATCTTCTCTTCTGGGATAAAATCTGGTTTTATGTTCCCTGGCTGCCCAAACTCTGCTACTATTTCAGAGGAGTTATCGCACAACTCTTAAATAGAGATCGCCAGACATACAAAGGTTGACATCACCTCCACTCACACACACAGTCACAGAAACACTCTCACCTTAGCTGACAGAACTGACTTCCCTTCCAGAGCACGCACATGGTTGCCTGGTGGAGGAGCTGAAGAGGAAGGGTAGACATACTCTGGCCCCATCTCCAGTCTCCGTCAATATTTCATAAGGAACCTTTTTCCTGTCTCCTGTTGCCCAGCTGCCTTCCCCTGCATGCAGCATCAATTCTTTATTCTTCCACTGCAAACAGCTGTCACTCGTCCCCCGACAGGAAATACAGCAAGTTCCAAAAACCCCTTTGCATACTTATACTAAACTATCTTCTGTGACGATTCCGTTTTTCTGGGCTTCCCGCAGCGTTACGATTTGTGCTGCCTTGGGAGTCGAATAAAGTAGTCAGATACATGTTTCACCTTTGAGCATTTGTGGTCATCCAACAGGCACAGCGAGTCTGGTCACTTCATGCAATTGGATTCTTTCCATTTGAGGTTAATGGATAAAATTACTCAAGAAATTGCATCTGATGCAGCTCTTTTTCACTCTACTGAGTCAGAAACAACATTTGGGGGATCAAAAGAAGAAATTGCAGTTATGTGTTTGGATTCCACCTTGGTATGCCATATTTAGACAGCAATCCAGGCTTGCGTGCAATAATATGCCAGCAGTATTTTATAATTATGTAAACATGATTTTAAGCCCATCTGTCTGTAGATCTTCAAAAGGTAGGAATGGCACGGAGAGTCTTTAGGAACAGCAGGGGGGGAAAAAAAAAAATTCTCAGAGGATCTCAGTCACTGAGTAAAAGCAATTAACGTTAGCTGGTTGGCCACACTGCTACCGCTGAGCTGGAAAATACGAATAAACATGCCTATAGTGTCAGAGTGAGAGGAGACAGAAACAAACTAAAACTAAACAGAGAACATGAAAGAACGATTTGATAAGGAATTTGTCAGCCAAAGAGCTTGACGAATCTGTCTCTTACACCGGGATCCAAAACTGAACCAAACGAGCCACACGAGCGTTCATGCGCATGCACAGGACAGGGGGAAGAAGTTAGAAGAAGAGACGGCAAAAAGAGGACAGTCTGAGCAAGAGGGACAGTAAATTTGGCACAGCGAATGCACCAAACTGCGCAACATAATGACATCATCGGGGGGGGGGGGGGGGGGGGGGGGGATATCAGTGAAACAGCCAAAGAGGAGAAGGTCAGTAGACGACGACACGATCAGACGAGGCTGAAGAGATGTGTTAACATTGCTGAGGTAGGCTTTCAGAAGGCGACGAGACCTCCAACGGTTTGGAAGCACGGAGACGGCTGCGGAGGCTCTTTCTGCTTGACGGGTGGGAAACAAAAAATGTTTCCCAGTTTCTCAGAACCAATAGATCAGTTTTGTTCGGTGCAGTTAGCTCATGCTCGTGAGAGCTAATCCCAACTCGTTAGTCGCAAGCGGGTGACATTTGTCAAACGTGAAATGACTCACCCACGGACAGTCAGCCTACTTTTTTTTTTTTAGTTTGCCAAGATATGCTGTGATCAGGTGGTGTGCTGGCTCTGGGCAACAGTGTCGACCTTTCTGCACGTTAGCTTTCCTAACCTACAACTTAAGCTAAAAGTTTGGTACGTTACTTGCAGTGCCGTTGTTCGCTCCACACTGCATTTAAGAAGGGTTTTACAGCTCCAAAGACTTAAAAACACAAGCTTGCTTGGCACGGTTGGATTGTTTTGATCGATGCGCAACTAGAAATGCATGCCAGGTTACGTTACTTTCCTTGTTAACTTACCTACAAACGTGCCGCCCTCTCTTCAGTCACCTTGGTTTTGTAAAAGCAATTTAAACAACCAACCATCACAAGTTTTTTTATGTAGCTGTTTTTTGGATGCTTGCGTGTGGTTTGTTTGGATATATTTTACATCATAATTTCCTTCTTTTTTTTTTTTTTTTGCTCCAGCTATGAGAAAAGGACATCAACTTCAATGCTGTAAAAGGCTGGAGCGTCTCGCTGATCCAGTTGGCAGTCTTGTTGCCTTCGAAATGCACATCCATGTCACCCAGATACCTTTAAGGTATCGGTGACATGTAGTGTCAAAAAAACAAAACACAAATAAAAGAAATTGTATTTCATTCATTTTATCTGAAAATCTTTGTGGCTTTACATGTGGCCTTACCAGCCTAATGTTTGGGGTGGATAATGAAGCATATTATTTTTCATTCACTCAGTACTAACAAAAGGAAAAACAAGACGTGCATGAATGTTTGAATTGGCTCCAGTCTGGCTGTGATTGCGAACAGGAATAAGCAGTTACAAGAAATACATAGATGAATTGACTGAGTCCTAACGCGAAAGGGAAGCCACTTATCACACATTCTGTGAAATAAGTAATTTTATTTACTGAAAGAGTGAGAGACCATATTATTCATGTTGCACTTAGGACAAACTTCTAATGGTTTGAAATTGCTGTTTGGTTTTGGCAGCAGGCGGAAAGCTTTATGACAGCCAGGCTGCAGTAAAATGTCCGCAGACATATTTCATTCAATGCAAAAGTAACCTTCACTGGCCTCTGATTATTCCCAAGATTTCTACAAGCCTTCATGAATGAGTTTAGCGTATCTGACAGCTCCTTCCCTTTTGTAACAGGAGTTCAGTTTTGGATGATGTGTCTGAGGGGGATTTACAGTAATTTCTTTTTTTTGTTAAAATTTGCATTGCTACGATCAATTTAATTTTACTGACATTTGATTCACATTTTAAGAGTAAAAAAAAAAATACTGCATTATTGGTGCACAGGGTGAAAGCTACTTTTACAAAATAATACAATACAATAAAGTAGCTGTAACATATTGCTTTAAATCACTGATGTGTAGTCATAAATCTATCATGAATAATAACTTTTTAAACACCGAAATGTTGAATTGACTTTGAGCAGAAATGAAGTCTTTTCATAAACATCTTGAAATGTTTACATCTGTTGCTTTTACAAATGTACTTTTTTCATTGTGAGATGGATCTTCCACGTGGGTCTTTTACACAAAACATATTGCACATCTTCAGGAAATACTCCATAGTAACCCAAAACTCTCAGATGGAGTCCGTCTGTGTATTTGTCATCGTTTTATTTTGCCGGCCTGTCTCCTCCGGGCTTCCTCTCCTTTGAGGCGGAGGGGAGTGTGACACAGACATGCCGCCCATAGATGAGCTGATCACAGAGATGAAAGATTGAGAGACAATCAAAGATAAGAGAATAAAAGAGATGACGAGATGAAAGGAGGTAGTCGCTGCGTCACCAGCTGAATTGCTCGTTAGATCAGACCACATTCTGAGAAACGCCCAGCGTTATGAGAAGACCGGGTGGTGTGTATCTTTTCCCATCCAACTTTTCTCTCTGCGTTTGGCACTGTTCACTTTCTGCATCCTTGCACTCTTGGTGACCAACGCGTTTCCATGAGCTTCTCACAGGCCAAGTCATAGTGTGAGAAGCACACTTGTGGTCTCCGGAGGACTCTGTGACGTAGATGATAGTAGAGGGGCATACATTATGCTGTCACTGACTGTCAGTCACCCCTCTCCTTCCTCCCCACTCCAGACTGAAGAGCTCTGTCGCACTGAATGTGTTCAACAAGCCTAATTGTTTCCAAGTCAGCATCTGTGGTTGTAGCCTATCTGGAATTTGAACTTACAGAGTGACAAGGTCGCGAGATAAGATGTAGTGCGCTTGTAAATAATAAATACCATTGGTCTCAAGATGAGGGATGAGGTGAATGTGTGGCCAAGGAGGGGAAATGATGGTTCATCGTCAAATCACAGCAAACAGACCTCCGCTCTGGAGTAAATCTGCAGCCCCTCGGATTGGAAACTCGAGTCTGCTTCTGCTGAGACACCGTGGATTCACAGAAACCCTCACTGAGCAAAAGGGATGGGAAAGAGCGAGGTGAAAAAGCAAGCAGCCAGGGCGAGAAAAATGTAGGAATATAATGGATAAAGAGGTGTTACGAGGAGAGAGATTGATTTCATAAACTCTTTACCCCCTACCCCATCACCCTGTGCAGCCCTCCAAGGTTAGGTCCGTCCATCTGGCATGTAAACTATATAGGCCAGAAGGAAGGAAACGGCAGGGGAAGGAGGATGAGAGCGAGATACCTTCCCCGTTCAACTATTATTCTTTGTTAACCAGTTTTTAGTACTGCTCAACCTCTCTGGTGGTTTTCATTAAGAAAGGAATCACCTTGGTTTTGCTAGGACCCCTAATCAAAACCAGACGCCTTGGAGTTTTTAATTGAAGCAAGATGGACCTCCACGTTGTATACAACTGGCTAAATGTGACAACTTATCCCATCACTACAACAGTGTTTCCCAACGGACCGGGGAGAAAAACATCCCTTCAATGGGGGAAATCTAGGGGTTTGTTAATATGTCTCTGATTTCAGAGGGTTGTTATTGTTGAAACAACTCCAGACTGCTATTTACTACCACATCAACCTCTACTTCTGCGTTACATTACTTGCATTTTGTTTTGAGCCCTCTCTTTTCCCTCCTTGGGTAATGTTATGGCCATTAGAACAGTACCGTAGCGGCATGTGTCTGGTTCTGACTTGGCAGTAGGAGAACGAAGAACACATTGTGTGACTGTGTGTCCAGCATTAGCCAGCTCTCTGGGCAGGGGAGCTTGCTTTTAGCTGAAAGAAAACACAAGTCTGAATGAAAACGACAAGCTCAGAGCTGAGGATGTTTTTTTAGCTACAGCCAAAGCACCAGTTCCAGTTCTTGCTGTAACACCGCCATAAAGATAGTGTTTCATTCAGCTTTCAGTCTTTATATAACCAAGGCCACTACTTTTTTCCCCCTTTGTTTCTCTCATATGTTGACAGTTCAGTTGAACCAAAAAACTGGGGACAGATAATCTACCTGCTTCCTTCTCTTCCCTTACCCCCTTCTCCCCTGAGAGTGTTTGGGTTTCTTTGAAAAACAATATTAATAATTTGGAAATGTGGCTCCTCCGGCTCCTGCTGTGTTTCTTTTCTTTCTTTGCTCATTTCCTTCTCAAAGCTCCCTTGATGTGGGGCTTGTTGTGCTGTTTTGAGAGGAGTGTGAGACCTCAGTGAGTTATTACCCAAGCTCCTCACCATACACCCTCGCTAACCTCTGAGACGATACACGCAACCGACTAAATACACCTGGCTCGCTGTGAATAAAGTTTCGGCATCAGGTCAAGGCTGAAGGTAAAACTAAAATGGGAAACCCTAAAACGAAACTTTCTTCACGCTCCTGTACTGTTTGGGACGCCAACTGGATAGAGACGTTATGGGGCAGAATGAATCGGATATGTAAATCCGGCGGCCGTGTGTTGAATGCGCGCAAGTAAACGCAAGAAACATGTCGTCAGCCACAAATTGTTTCCCACCCAGGCAGATTTACACATGGCAAGTCGATGAACTGTCTGGCAGTCAGAAACCAACTTCACCAAAGCCATGACCACAGGCATGAACAGTATCCTCCAAGGGATGGAGATAAGAGGGAGGAAATCAGAGAGACTCCGAATATGTACAGTAAACCCTACATATCAATTCAAAGTCAATGTAATTGCCAGTGATTAATCCAAGAGACAGCTCTTCTTGTCTTCAAACAGCCATATTTCATCCGTTTGCCACAGATGTGCAGCTTTCAATTGCTCCTCCCATACATGCCTCTTAATGTTCTCACCCTGACACTTCTTCTACTCATCCTGCTACTTATCTATACATCTTCACGCCCCTTCTTTCAAATGCTCTTCTCCCCGTTTCTTCCTACCCTGAGTGCTGCAATGCAGTGGGTCAACAGGGGTAGCGATGGTGGGAGAGACAGAGGGATGGAGGGATGGGAGGGAGGCCCCAGAAGAGAGGGGCTGATTATTAGAACGAAGGAGAAAGAACTAAGGGTTTCAACATGTCCCACAGCATATCGAGTGGGGAAGGGGAGTTGGAGAAGCCAATTTCAGTCAGCCACAAGGAGAGAGTGTAGTGTTTGCGTTTACTGCCTTAACAGATTGTTTTTCTAACTACCCACTCCCACTTGTATCTTCAGACCCTCCTTACGCTCCTTTGTACACACCATCTCCTTCCCCGCCTCAGTTATTTTACCCTAAATGGGTCAGCTGCTGTTTGCGATTTGAAACAAGACAGTTGTATAGTCATACATGGGGAATATTTAACAAGACCTTCATGTTTTGTGATGACTAGCATAGCATGCAAGTAGACCATCTTTCAAGGCTAAAGGTATTGAAGTAGTGAAAGGCAGTTGAAGTATTGCAAACTCTCTTTCAATGAGTCACTCAAAACATGCAAACAGTCAACATGCTTCTATGACACACACAGCCTCATAGCTTTTGGCCAACCAGATGACAACAGGCACTTTACTCCCCGTGGTTCATGATGTTTGTGCGGCGTGCAAACATCCCTCTACTGGTTTCTTTAGGGACGGGAGGGGAGAGTGATAACACAGACAGCGATGAGAGGAGAGGAGGGGTCGCGCCATGACTCCCCAGCATCATCGTCATCAGGCTGTCTGCTTCAATGGCAGAAATGTGAGAACTTTCAGCGCCAAAACGAGAGTGGAGTTGCGCCCACGGTGATAAGTGCATAAAAGACACGAGTATTTTCATGTCTGTCCAGATTAATCTACAGTCTAATGACATTTTGATCAAAACAGGGTGTGGCAGGGAAGAGTTGTTGATGGCCCGGGCCTGCCTGTGAAGTGGATGGGCCCAAAACAAATAAATCCTAATACAGTCCTAGATGTGGTTAGACACAGCATGGAGAGACTTTTGATCTACCCCTGAAATAAAATACTACTGTACATCTTGACTGTGAATGATCAAACCCTTCAATGATGACTAAATGCCAAAATATCAGGCCGACCACAAAAATGCATTGTCATGGGGATGTCCTGTTATCCCTTATGGAAGAAGCAGACAGCATGGTTTGTAGATGAACAACCTCTTGTGACATGAAACACCCGCTCGGATGTAGTGAATATGTCTTGTTAGCCTAGATTCCTTCTGCGGCTAGAGAGATCCTTGCTAACTCTGAGCCGTTAAAACAAACAGGGAGGTCCCTGAGCACAGCGCTTTGGACAGAGGTTAAAGCAATATCCCCCAGCACTATTCATTTCAGAGAATCCATCCCACTCACTGGCTTTGATCCTCTTTTTCGCTCTCTGCCCCTCTTTCTCTCTTGCTTACCCTGATTTGTTAAGGAGGTGGATGTGTGTGTGTATGTGAGAGAGAGAGAGAGAGAGAGAGAGAGAGAGTGATGAGAAGCAGAGTTCAATGTGAATCCTTGAAAACATCATCTCACCGACTGCAACAGTCATCGGCGCTCGTATAGCACCACAGGATCTGGCAGCGCCGAGTGAAGCCTGGAGCTGAACCCGCGCAGAAGAGGCGTGAGCAGTTTTATCTGCACCCCAACTCAAGAGTGTTTTTGCATGCGTGTGCGAGTGTGCGAGCGTGCGTGTGTGTGTGTGTGTGTGTGTGTGTGTGTGTGTGTGTGTGTGTGTGTGTGTGTGTGTGTGTACGTGCGTGCGTGCGTGCGTGTGTGTGTGTGTGTGTGTGTGTGTGTGAAGTTCAGCTGCTGAAGGCCCCAGAGGAAAGCCTGTCCCTGAGGCTGTTTACCTCCACCAGAGCTGTTTACTTGACCCCTGATGATTTAGATGCATAACCAAATAAAAACAGCCAGGGAAGTTCAAACAGCTAGTGACGCATAAAGTGTGTATAAGGGGGGACAGCGCTGTGTTCGATGATGGCTCGCAGCTGGACCTCCCCACGTCACCTACAGCACAAGAGATGAACCGAGAAGACCCGTTACTCATAATCCTATATATCAAGTGCTTTTTCAAACACATAAGAACCTCTTTATAAATCTTCATAACACATAATTCTTAATGTGTTCAATGGAAGCCTGTGGATGCTGGCCAGAAAATTAATTTCATTGAAGTTCACCGTTCATGGGAGCGGACTATGATTCATAAATTTGAACCTTGAGGAGGCTTTGTAAACTAGTGCAAACTTCCCCTATGTGTGTACATATAATCATGTGTACCACCTCTGGGGCATATTTCATCATATTTCAACATTGTGAACATTTGGCCATTCGTACAGTGTTGTTTATATTTTGACAGGAGGAGCATTGTTGTGTAGCAACGGATCCATTTACATAATTTCTCGATGTTGTAAGCACTTACATAATGCCCCCATTCATTTGGATTGAACTGCAGCTCCCTTAAAGGCCCCTGGACCTGCAGACTGCGGAACACACACCCATACTACGCTAACTCAGGTCTGTGGGCTCACACAGTTCCTCACATATTTACATTTACTATATGGTGTGATGAGAAACGGGTAGGAGACGAGACAAACCAGAGAAAAGACTGATGTGATCTTTTTAAATGGAGGAGATTTAGTAAAAATCTATCTCTTAAAATATCTTGGAAATAAATTTGAATTAGAAATGAGCATAAGAACTTAGATTGCTATATAGGTGTACACTACTTCACATGTACATACAGCATCTTGCGGATAGTGTGACATACTGCTCGACTCGTATTGCTGTACCCGAGAGAGCGCATGCCAAAGCATAATTTAGTTGTGGCAACTACTGCAGCAAAGGGAAACATCCGAGAGGGTATAGTTTAGATCATGTTCTCACATGGGATGATGTCATCCCCTTTCAAATGAGCAGTCTTCACTTGCACAGATCACTTACACACTTGACCACACACCCACACATCCCCACATACACAACGGGTGCACAGTTATACATGCGTGTAAAAATACAAAAAAAAAAACAGTAACGCAGATGTTTTAACATGGATTTTGTCTATTTAGATTAGAATGGATTATATTCAGTGTAGGATTATGTTAAGTGATGTGTCACCAACGTAACATGCGTGATGACTGCAACAAACGTTATCAGGAAAAGGCAGGGAAACAGATTTTTAAGGAATACAGGCATCGTACGAGGCAGCTCAAATGACATTGCATCTCTAACAGCTGATAATCAAACAGCAGCAGGTGGGTGGAGATGCTGTGAAACCCTTTAGCTTGATCTTTTCATAGTTTTTAGGTTTGAAAACAGAAACCTTTTTCCATTTAACAGTATTATTGTCTATGTTACTGCTACACGTGACACTTGTTTACATCCAGCGCAGAGCTATCAGTTGAAGTCACATTTGTGTGCTAAATTTAAATTGAGTGGAAACCACGCCCAATGGCCAGCCGAGTTTTGTAGTGTCCCCCCTTTTTTGTTCACTTTATGATAGAGAGCAACAGAGGCAACACTGGGTTTGTTCTGGAAATTCCACTGAATCACAAAACACAGATTTGTCTCGCCACTCAAAACGGGCCAGAGGGAGTTATCGTGACTACATGTTTTCATTCTCTTTATGATGGAAAGCGATGATCAAGGTGAGGAGTGGTTTTACAAAGGAAATGGTACCACTAGCATACATTGCAAAAAAATAATTATGCGTACAGTTATCAAGAGGCAGAATATAAATAAACCTAATTTGACCGATGACAAATTTTGTGGTTTCCACGTGATGTCTCTGTCGCTCCCACAGACTCTACGTATACTTATATTTTTGAGCTGCTGCAGCTGTACTTCACATGTAGCCTCTGCAACACCCTGACACAGACGTATAAATCCGGCTTTACACTCATCCAGTGTTTCTCTCCCAGTAATGGGCTCGGGCTGTGGTAAGCTGCTTGAAATAGAAGAAGGAAAGAAAAGAAATGAGGAGAGGAGGAATAAAACCAAGGAGGAGACCGAAAACACATAGTTAGAGATGCATTTGCCAGCCCTAGGTAGCTTTGCTTCACTCTGATAGTAACACACCATCAGGAACAAAGCACCATCAAAAATGATCACCCAACCGTAGCAGGTGGCTAAATTTGGACATGCGTGCAGTGGACAGGGACACACTGAGAACTGTCTTCACAGAGATAGCAGGTAGAGGAGACGAGCAATGAACATCATGAATATGAATCCTCATAATCCCTCTATGGACCTCACAAAAACACTCACATGGTAGGTGATGAAAATGATGTGAAAATTGATATACAGTCAAAGCTCCACTGTTGCTAATGTGGTGATGGAAATACGAGGAGGGCAGAGGAGCCACTAAAATGTTTTTGAGCTTGAAGTGCGTTGAGGTCTGTTCCATGACTGACGCGGTGACCTTACTGCTGAATCCTGTGTAAAATCTGTCTGACATCACTCGCCGAGGCTTTTCCATCTCACAATCTGAGCCCTGTTTTATTCTGAGACGTGATAGTCTCGCACTCTATTTTACTTCCACACGCTCACTCTTTTTCACCGTAACGTGCAATCGCACAATCGCGCACGCACTCACACATACTAAGTGTTCTCAGACAAGGCGAGTGAGTGATATTCCTGGTGTGGTTGAAGGGTGGAGTGGGAAACAGTGGACCAAACCTGGTTTAAAGTTAGAATCGTGTTGCCATATGAAAATGACCTCATTTCTAAATTGAGGGAAACCCTGATGGATACTTTGGAACACAATACAGTGGCATGTCTCTGTCATGCATGATAATAATCTCATAACACGGAGTGATATGATTTTACAAAGACTTGGCAAAGCGGGATGCCACATGATGTCAGCTTATGACTCCATGGCCCCTTTTTGGTGCCAGTGAGTCCACTAATCACTTAACATTGATGGATCTAAGCAAAAGGATTTCATTGCAGGGCTCCTATAGGAACACTCGCGTCTCACTACATGTAGAGTACAGTGTAGATGTCTCATGGCAGTTTTTACTCAAACTAGATGTTAAGGAAGGGGCATCTTTGTAATGGCTGTCATGGAATAAACCAAGAGTAATCAAGCAGATTACTTGGCTCTATATTGTCTTGGCCTTGCCAGTAGTGCGGCTTTTGTGCTGGTAAATATTTGCTGTGAGTTGAGTAGCATGGCATCAGCACATCAGAGGGACATTTTGTGTTTCCCAAACATTAGACCAGTGACGTCAGGAGGCCCTAATGATGTTTAACAAGCCCACCCAGTCCAGCATCACCCCATAAACAACCCTGATATACCCTTAGTCCCCTGTCCAACTACTTTGGAGCACAGTAGAACCCAACACCCACTTAACCTGGCAATCCTCCATGTTATTTTAAGGTAACAAAAACAGATACGCAGCGCCGCGCAACCTTTCATAACCTCATTTGGGCGTTCTCACCTTCACCGAGTTGCAGATGAGGGGCTGTTCAGTGTTGGCCTATTGAAGGACATGGCTCAGCTGTTTTGATGTGGAGAGACCCAGTTTGATAATTAGAAAAGAAGAAAAAAACGACAGACTGGAAAACCCATAACATCACCACTTCAAAAGGGAGAAAAGGAGAAAGAGGACACACCTCTGAGAA
This sequence comes from Embiotoca jacksoni, assembly GCF_022577435.1. Taxonomy (NCBI): domain Eukaryota; kingdom Metazoa; phylum Chordata; class Actinopteri; family Embiotocidae; genus Embiotoca; species Embiotoca jacksoni. The sequence continues at coordinate 20,418,510 of NW_027185381.1, read as the reverse complement.
AGAACCGAGTGGAGGCAAATAGGAAGAAGAGGAGGAGGATGGAAAAGTGACAGTAAAAAGTCATAATTTGTGACTGATTAGCAACCGTTTCCAATTAGAACAGCAGAGGACAGGAAAACCAGAGGGAGGGAGGGACGGGGTCGGTGGGGTTCATTTCCATCCGGCAAGCCTCAAACACACACGCACACACACAAACAAGTCCTCGCATGGAGCAGAGTTTTCCAGCAGAAGCCCAATTTGTGTTTGGGCTCACTTACACTATTATATTGGTCCAGTATGATCTCAGCTCAGACTGAGGCTAAATGTCTGTGTCTGCCTGTTTGTAGGTGGGATTTTGTGCGTGTATGTATGTATGCGTGCATGTTTGTGTGTAATTCTGCGTACTTGCCCCTACGTGCACGTGCATGCACGCAAAGTGTGCATGTGCGATATCCACGTTCGCATGTGCGCCAGTGGCCGTACATATACGCGAGCTTGTGTGTGTGTGTTTGTGTGTGAGTGCGTGGGGTTGCCAGTATGTCTGACAGGAGAGCAGAGGTCATGCTAAGGTTGGGATGAAGTCAGAATGTAATTATGCTTCAATGAACCAAAGGGGAAGTAATAAAGACCAGCTGCATGTTGTGTGACTCTTAAAGTTCCACTTAAAGCAAGCTGCACATTCTCACTACTCTCCCGCGCTGCAGTGAGAAGGGGAATACGTGGTATGTATGGGATACAAGGAGAGTTTAGAAAAACACACACATGCGCGCGCACGCACGCACGCACACACGCACGCACGCACGCACACACACACACACACACACACACACGTTATTAAAAAGCACAGCGTCAGCAGCAAATAAAGACATAATAAAAATGGGCAAAATATTTCCTCTCGCATTCTAATGGGGCGGAGTTGCCAAGGTGACCTGGCGTGCAGCCAGGGATGAAGATGGTCACTGAGTGCATCTATGGGAGGAAAGAAAGGGAGGGCAACACACCAGGTGGTTTCACTCGGGTGATCCAGTCTCGACTGCCTGTGTCAAAAAAAAGAAGGAAGGCAAAGAAAAAACATCAACTGGCCCGTCAAAAACAAGAGGGAAAAAAGGGAGAACTTTATCTTCCCCTGAATGAGCCTCCCTCTTTTCTCTCTCCCTCTTGTGATTTTCCCCTCTCTTTTCTCTCCTTCTCTGTTTCACTAAAATCTCCTAAATCTTTCTCATTCCTGTCTGCTTTTTTATTTCTCTCCCTCTCATCATCCTCTCCCCATCTGTCTCACTCAGACATGTTTTGTAAGGCCTGCCATCCATAGATACCGTATCCACCAACAGTAGCCCGCCAGTGCCTAGCGGCAAGCCCCAGGGGAAGGTGGAGAGCTGAGGGAAGGCCTGCCGGGTACGGGGTGATACAGCTGATACAGTTGGAGGGGAGGTCATAAGCGCTCCTACCTGATAACCACAGCGGCTCTATCTGGAGACGCATGGAAGGAGAAACGCGCTGGTCAATGTCCAGCACAAATACAAGTTAAACTGAAACAATTAGAATGGCAGGAATAACAATAATAAAATAGGTTTATATTGCAGTTTTCTTTTTATTCAAATATGTATGTTTTACAGCATAATAACATAATTTATTAAAACTACAGGTAAATGGTGTCTGTATAGTTAGACTTTAAGAAGGCGTAAGGTAGCTTCTATTGCCTGAAAGCATACTGTATATTTGTATATATTGTGAAATGACTGTATTTACAGTTTTTTCTGGTTTTAAGTTTAATTGTTTTTTGTCTCTAAAAATAAGATTGAGGCTGCAGGATATGAGAGTTTTGATGAAATCATAAAACAGAAATTGCTGCACGGGTTGTTCCTGTTCATATATAAAGTATTGTGTATGAAATGACATGACAACAGTTTTATGAAGCCACAATGTGTGCTAATTTCTTTTTCTCCTTTCTTTATTCACGTCATAGTAAACATTAAAAAAACAACAACTATAAAGCAGGGCTTTATCAGGAAAAGTATATAAGTCACTGGGTTCTGATGTGGAACTGGAACTGGATGCTGCTGTCAGAAGGGAGCTACGTTAACAGATACTCAGCAGTCACCAGTCATCCCCAAAACATGTGGTTCCTGTAAAAACAACCCACCAATTTCCCCCTCCCTCTCTCCCCCCTCATGAACCCCTGCTACTATGCACTCACACTGTCCAATCGACGGGGAGAGAGGGATGTATTTTTTCCTGAGGGTGTCCCCCTGGGGTATGCTGCATGCATGAGCGTGGGTGTGTGTTTGTGTGCGGCGCGCATGTGTAAGACAGGGGGCCGCTCATTATTTTGGTGTCAAGGTCAACACCACATCGCTGCAACTGGCACTGATTTAGGTGAGACTTAGTCAGTGAGTGGTGCGGTTTCTCAGACAAGGGATTGCGCCAGCCTTGTCAAATTTAGAAGTTAATTGGAAAAGTCTAAACATTTACATTATGGTTTTGATTTTTACAGGCATTTTCCTTTTGTTCTAGATCCTTTATGGATAGACAGGGTTGACTGGAAATGGGGGAGGAGCATGCAGGGAAGGTCCTTTTAGGGACTCCCAGCCAACAGACCCACCAGTGTGATCATTCAATAAACATGTTCATCTTTGTATTTTAGCTAATGTTCTAATAAAACAGGGGTATAACTTTGGCCTTCTCTCTCAAAGTACTGCAAACAGCAAAACCCCAATGGTTTGCCTCCCATGTATTGCCATTAAATTCAAGTTACAGGCTAAGCATCCAGTTTTCCGAAAGAAAAAATAAAACCTGACACTCTTTGAAAAACCCAGGGGGTAATTTAACAACATTTATTGCTGTTCAGAAAGGTATTGCCAGACTCCTTGAAAAATCCTCTAATCATCTGGATACAATTTTTTTTAATCTGATGCTTGATTAAAAAATATATATATATATCTGTAAACAGCTTCCCAAACTGTGACTGTTTTCTATCTAGCCGCTAGATTCTAGCCGGTCATCTTCTTGATTGCTTTGTGTGGCATACTTTTTTTTTTTTTTTAAAGCATTATTTTATGTGACAATATCTGTGCTACAAATTAGCATAAATACAGTCAAATATAACTGTCCTAAGTTCACTTTCACTCAAAAATATGTTTAACTTTTTGTTCCTTCAGTTGAATGTTTCAGCATCGCTCTGCAGAATGACAATTTGACACTTTAGGGCTGTTTTCATATTTATTTCCTGAAAGTTCAAAGTTTCCCTGTGCCCATTAAAAATCTGATTCTAAAAGGCTGGTCTACAAGCAGGACTTGTGACATCACAAACAGTTTGGATGCCGACCTTGGTCCAATATTCAACTTTGACAAATGTGATGTGAAAACTTGAAGCCCAGTGGTTGTAAACTGATAAAGAATTTTACAGTGAAGTATGAGTCATCTTATGTTCACCAGTTAAATTGATTCAATTACAGAATATAATGTATTTGCACATTAAGAGATTATGGAATTTCCCTTGAGGAACAAGAACACTTAAATGCTAGTTTAATAAGTTAATTGAGCTTTTTTTGTGGAAAGAAAAAATCAGACTCACATTTTTGCTCCAAGAAAAGTGTTTTCATAAGTTTTAATACATGTCTGGAGGGATAGATTTTTGCCTAAACTCAATAATCCAACAGAGAAACATTTCAATGCTTTGTTTGATTTTGTGAAGTTTGTGTTTTTCAAACTTTCCATTGCGCCTCAGTTAATGGTTTTCACATTAGTATAACACGCTTTGCTCTGCCTCTTGTCAGTCAAAAAACAATTAACCCTGAGAAGCATATTGGCAAATCCTTTTTATCACATGCATGTTTTCTCAATACTTTAACTGTCAATTTTTCCTTAATTTTAATCTGATGATTTCATGGACAAACTTTAAAATGACTAGAGGAAATGTAACACGTAGGCAGAACTGTGACTCTGTAGTCCTGAAAACCTTTTGAAGGTCGGTCCAAGTGTTGGAGACTCAGGAAGGAGAATCTGTCAAGGCCGGGGGAATGTGACCAGGTCGTTGTAAGGAAGTGGACACCCGGGTGCTTAATATTAGCGTCATGAACTCAGCAATTTTTACGTCCTTGATTTTCCATTCAACCTCTGACACTGCTCCGAGGAAGATGCACAGTGGCATGACATAAAGTCACAAAAATTAATTTTATACTTGATTTCACAGGTTTCCCTCAGTACGTGACAATCCAGAGCCTTGAATCAGTAAACACATCCTTTTGGAAACCTTAGAACCTCTCCTCACAATAGATCTGTGTTAGAAAAAAAGACAATCTTGGAAAGCCAAACAAGCTGCTGAGAAAACTTCTGAAAAACATATTCAGGCTAAAAACAAAAGCACTGGACAAAAACACATCCTGCCCAATACCTAAACCTCACTGACCCAGCCGCTTACAAAAGTATGTCCCGAATAACAGGCAGGTTTGTGTCAGGGCTGGCATCCTGAAGAGCATGCCCAGGGAGGGAGCGGGAGGGAGCGGGGGGGAGCGGACGCAGCTGGGTTCAAGGTGGGCCTCTAACCCCTGAGCCACCCTATACCAAAGAGATGTCTGCAGAGCGGAAATCCTCTTTAATAGTCTGCATGCGAGAAGAACTCTTTCAGACTGATAATGGTAAAAAAAAAAAGCTAAAAAAAAAAAAAGCTCAGGTTTCCAATGAAACCACTATATTCGTGTAGCTGACATGCTCCAGCAAAGGCAAAAACACACAGAAGCAAGGAAGCTCATCCTGTTTGCCTTTCTGACCATGGTGCAGCCGTGCAGCGTAACATCATCGAGGAACGTCTTGAATCAGTGAACCGTGAACCAAACATAAACCAGATAGTCTCCAGACTCATATGTTGTGAAGACTTTGAAGGAATTTAATAAAAGGTATTAGGTGTATTTTTAGGGATATGTGAATCAAATTGATTTGACATGATTTTGTTAAGCTTTGTTGTTTTTGTTCTGCTGCGTGTCTACTGTATTGGTCTGTAAATTCATTGAGAGAAACAAAAAACAGAGTCAAACTGTCTGCATGTGTTCACATGCTCTGCCGATAAAGTTGATTCTGATGGAAGACAAAGTTGTTGCCATGACAGTAGACAATGCTTTAGATATGGATGTTGCTGCGAAGAAGGTGAATGCTTAACACACATCTTCAACCTGACAGCACAGAAGATCTACACAATCACCACAGAGTCAACGTGGACACCCAGGATTAGTGTCACCAATTCAGTAATTGACCAAGGGTGAAATATGGTCACAATCTCTCCTTCAATTCCTGAGTTTGGTGTCATATAATGGACACAAAAGTGTTTTTGCAGAACATTATGATCACAGTGTATCTGACCTTTAACCTTTTGGATATAAAATGACATACCTTCATCCATTTATCGTATAAGACATTTGTGTGCAATGTTGTCATAATTAGTGTATGACTTGTATGGTTATGGCCACAAACGTGTTTTGTGAAGTCACAGACCTTTGACCTTTGACAACCACACTCTAATCAGCACATCCTTCAGTACAAGTGGAGGTTTGTTGCAGATGTAATGAAACTCCCTCCAGGCATCCATTGACTCAATGAGTTTCTCTTTGATAAGGTCCGAGGTCTGACAAGTGATGAGCTGTAACCAAAAAGCAGGCAGGTGGTTTATATTTACCCTCTGCGAGGTGAGACACACCGACACAAAGGAGAGATACAGAGAGAGGAGAGAGAGTGCAGCGACGAAAGCCCCGCCTCTCACCTGGTGGAGTACCGTCATGATAGATTTAGAGCCTACACTGTGTTTCTACTATGATTATACACTACAAATGTGATCACAGATCGCTTCCCTGTATATTTTAGCCGGGACGCCAAAATAAAGCGACGCCACGCAGCAACATGTAACGCACACACCAGGCACCCAGTGTGTTCCAGGCCTTCTATATCGAGGTTACATGAATGAGACGGACATTAAGTTACAGTGTCCTCTGACCTCCAAAATCACATAAGTCCAGCTGAATGTTTGTGGCAAAATTGTCGAAATTCCATTCAGACGTTCCTGAGATATTGCATTCATGAGAATGGGATGGACAGCTGGCACAGAGGGAGAACAAATTGCAAAGACACGTCAAGAGAGGAATGAAGGAAAATCAAACTGCCAAATAAATACAGTCATTAAATATACTAAAAACACACCGCTGACACAGGATGCACAGAGCAAATCTCAAGCATTCATACTAAGTGAAAATCCTCCTGAACTTTTACCCAGATGCTGGGATGCAGTATAAAGTTTCCACACAACTGATACACTATCCATTTGCTTTATATCACTCAAACACATTCACTGTTATATTAAACTAGAATAAAACATACACAAAAGATTATAAAACATGCCACCATAAAAAAAAAAAATCAGGACCTGGCAACTTGTTTATTAAATGAAGCATGTACCAAATCTTTTCACCAACCTCTTAATTTAATGCAACCATGCAAATGAAATGTGCTTCACATTGTTTAACTTGTTAGTATTTTACTTTATGAATGGAAGCCAATGCAGTCGAGTTAAGATGAGAAAACAGTAACGAAGGCTTAAAAACCAAACACTAAAACCCCTGATAGTCCCCCAACTCCACTATAAAACTTGTGTGTATGTGTTTGTGTGTATGCATATGTGCGTGTCCCACCCCACATTCTGCCAAACACAGATCCATGTAAGGTCATTAGCCCACCTCCAACGTCTCTGCTTTGTGTCTTAATGGCAACTCCCCAAACACTCTGCTCCTCTCTGCCAGGGCTTCCCACAACTCACACAAACATA